>NC_059220.1:51504022-51839379 GCF_020615455.1 Coregonus clupeaformis
TCATCATCATCATCATCATCATCATATTATTATTATTATTATTATTATTACAGTATAGTTCATTGTCAGTGGGGGAATTGCTTCTTTTGTGAAAAGTTCTTGTTATGTTATAATGAGTCTACAGCTGGATTTGTGAAAGAGATTCAGAAAATTCACCTTGGTCAAAGACAACATGGTTAGGAGTTCCCAAATAGAGGGCAGAGGGGAGAGTGGGGTAAATTGAGCCTTGTTTTATTTTCTGCATCACTACTTCAAGGGAATATATAATAGATATCTATGTAGATAACAAATATACTGTATCTACATATATTTCAGGATGCTGTGTATCCCTGGAAATAATCAGAATTCATGTAAACATAATATTTTTGAAAACATAGCTTGTCCAAAGAAAGTAGTCTCTTGAGCATAGGGACAGGGTAAGTTGAGCCTCCTTGCGGTAAGTGGGTGAAGGTGTCCTGTGTCAGTGGGTGATGGTGCCGGTAGGTCAAAATTTAATTAATGTAATGGTGGTGTATTACAGTATGTTGTATATCTTAAATGTATGCCTACATTCAGATATAGATATTTCTGTTCAATATCATTTACATTTACATTACATTTACGTCATTTAGCAGACGCTCTTATCCAGAGCGACTTACAAATAGGTGCATTCACCTTATAGCCAGTGGGATAACCACTTTACAATTATTATTATTATTATTTTTTTTTGGGGGGGTTGGAGTAAAGGGGGGGGTAGAAGGATTACTTTATCCTATCCCAGGTATTCCTTAAAGAGGTGGGGTTTCAAATGTCTCCGGAAGGTGGTGAGTGACTCCACTGTCCTGGCGTCGTGAGGGAGCTTGTTCCACCATTGGGGTGCCAGAGCAGCGAACAGTTTTGACCGCTTACCCTTCCATTTATTGACCAGTTGTCTAGGACATGGATGTTGTTTCGATGTGCCAATTCGTAGGCAAGATTCTTTATATGTTTAATAAACTCACACTCCATATCAGCAAGCTCAGATGTGCCTCTGCTACTCTATCAAAACTTATTTTGCACAGGTACATGTTCATTTTCTTTTTTTGTCAATGTACCTCTTCAGTGTCATTCAGTCTATTTTTTCATACAGAGTTCAAGTAACAGACACATCTCAACGTCAACTGTTCAGAGGAGACTGTGTGAATCAGGCCTTCATGGTCGATTTGCTGCAAAGAAACCACTACTAAAGGACACCAATAATAAGAAGGGACTTGCTTGGGCCAAGAAACACAAGCAATGGACATTAGACCGCTGGAAATTTGTCCTCTGGTCTGGAGTCCAAATTGGAGATTTTTGGTTCCAACCGCCGTGTCTTTCTGAGACGTGGTGTGGGTGAACGGATGATCTCCGCATGTGTATTTCCCACCGTAAAGCATGGAGGAGGAGGTGTTATGGTGTGAGGGTGCTTTGCTGGTGAGGGTGCACTCTCTGTGATTTATTTAGAATTCAAGACACACTTAACCAGCATGGCTACCACAGCACTCTGCAGCGATACGCCATCCCATCTGGTTTGGGCTTGGTTGGATTATCATTGGTTTTTCAACAGGAAATGACCCAACACACCTCCAGACAATGTAAGGGCTATTTTACCAAGAAGGAGAGTGATGGAGTGCTGCATCAGATGACCTGGCCTCCACAATCCCCCGACCTCAAACAATTGAGATGGTTTGGGATGAGTCGGACGGCAGAGTGAAGGAAAAACAGCCAACAAGTGCTCAGCATATGTGGGAACTCCTTCAAGACTGTTGGAAAAGCATTCCAGGTGCAGCTGGTTGATAGAATGCCAAGAGTGTGCAAAGCTGTCATCAAGGCAAAGGGTGGTTATTTGAAGAATCTCAAATATAAAGTGTATTTTTCATTTGTTTTACACTTTTTTGGTTACTACATCATTCCATATGTGTTATTTCATAGTTTTGATGTCTTCAGTATTATAGGAAAAATGCCAATGGGGATGAATACTTTTACAAGGCACTATATATATTCTTTAATTTTCTTTATTATTATTATAATTCATTCATAATTTTTCCCTAACCCTACAACCCCTCCCCTAATTGGAGACAATTTAATCAATTTTAGAATAAGGCTGTAACGTAACAAAATGTGGAAAAAGTCATGGGGTCTGAATACTTTCCCAATTCACAGTACATACTACATCATTTTTACAGACAGTGTATTTTACAATAGTTATCTTTTTTTTATCCCATCCTTCAGCTACCCTCAACCCCTCCCATCTATCTCTGAAGACCATCCAGTTTTGATTTCTATTTGCCACATATTATTAACTGTGCTGTTTCACAACCTATATAAATGGTTATTCAATATTAGTAGTGTAACTACACACCATTGAAGTGCCATAACTGGCGCTTCAAATGCCGTAGCAATTTTATAAAATGTTCAGTCAGATCTAATCCAATAAGCATCTCTCTAAAAAGATAAGCCGTGAAAGCCGTGTGATTTGCCTGACACGTTAAATTGTCTGTCCTGTAAGTATTGAAGCTGCAACATCGTGGCTACGACCTCCGCTTCCTGAAGAATTGCACTAAAGAAGTGGGTCGGTGTCTCTCTTCCGTTCAACGCTAACATTACATCTGACCTAACGCAGCAACTCGGTAGTTTGACGAGAAGAAAAAATAATGCTTCATTAAGGAGTGGGAACTGCTGTGTTGTGTTCAGGGGGAGAGCTTCAGCTGAAGATAATGGTAGTTGACAGCTTTCCAGCCGAAGACAAGTAACCAAATTAGTTTTAATGCAATCTCCCCCCTTTTTCCCCCTCTCTTTTCAACTTCTTTTTTTTTCCGCAGAGACAGCCAATCATGATAATCGCAGTGGGACTTCCTCTCGTCGAGAACTCTGTTGCCAGGGTCTTTTCATTAGCTAGAGATTTTGGCCTTCTAAAACTCTGGTGCGAGCTTTGTCATGTGCAGAGGGAAACAAACTCACATTAGTACACGTACACAAAGGTATTATTATACAAGCACGCACGCGCACACATAAACCAATGCTTCAGTGTGCTCGACTGCATTGATCGGCCAACAAACGTAATGTATATATTTACACCCTGATGTTTAATTATGTATTTTGAGTGGATCCCAAGCTGAATGATTTTGGAGCACCCGGCACTTCCTCATTCAAACAAACAACTATGGCAACATCTGAAAGCCAAAAACATGATTTGAATGAGAGCTAAAATTATTGTGTGGGTATTAGTGTTGTTGTCAGGTTACCAGTTACTGTTAAAATGTCAAAACAAATTGTTTTTAAGATAAACTTCTGGTAAATGTCAGCGTGGAAGAGGCAGTCTAAATAAGCCTTGGGGCATCCACAACATATACTGTAGATCCTTGGAACTGCACAACATTTGCATTATTATACACAAACTGGGCATGAAGAGTTCAGGTGAGGACAAGATACAAACTGGTGCGGGTAAACAATTGATAATGAACTCTGGTTAAAGGTCAAAGTTCACTCAGGGGTCACCCACCAGCAGAGTCAGACAAAACAAAAACATTGTGGGGATATCAATGCAAGGAAAATATGTTGACACCTTTAGTCACATAACAGCAGTTTTCTGATGGTAGAGATGTTAGAATTCAGACACCTAGATGACATGGGGATATACTGTAAAATGCAGCCATTGGTTTGAGATTGAGTACATTGCAGTTGGTGTCTACAGACTGATCTACAAATCACCTTGCACCGTAAAAAACAACTTTGTCGGTGATCAGCAACTGAGCAAAAGTGATGCTGTAGAACACAACCATTGGAAATTAGATGATAACTGTAAGTCGCTCTGGAGAAGAGCGTCTGCTAAATGACTAAAATGTAAATGTAAATAAAGGCAGCTAGTGGGAGAGGGGAACGATGATAACATTAAATAATGTTGGCAGAAACAGACTTGGGTAAACCCCCACAGTAAATCTATAGCTGCTCTCAGGCATGTTACCTTGAGGGAAACGTATGTTAAGGTTTTGATTGGAGTGCACCTTCTCTCTCAACCACAGCTCATTTGTCAATAACTTTATAGATGGATGGATAGGTAACTGAGTAACTGAACAAGCCAGTGAGAAAATACAGGCAAGAGAAGCACATTAGGTCAGAACTACCGGTGGTGTTTCCATTTGGGAAAAGTGAGGAATCTTAGGGGATACCAGAGCCATATATTGAGAAAGATTGGTTTGGTTTCTATGTCTGATCTTGTTACTATGCTGCGTTTACACAGGCAGCCCAATTCAATATCTGTTAAACTCTCCAATCTGGCCATCATCAAACAAGTGTCTCAACAAGCTCTGGAACAGGTCAAGCCTTCTAGAAGCCCTGTAATGGAGGAACAAGGCTGTACCTGGAGACTCAGGAAGTATGTCTGAGTGCTGCTCAAGTACATAGCAACCACTTGTGGAAAAGTAACTCTCTAAGATGTGGGAGTGATATACTACATGACCAAAAGTATGTGGACACCTGCTCGTCGAACATCTAATTCCAAAATCGTGGGCATTAATATGGAGTTGGTCCCCTGTTTGCTGCTATAACAGCTTCCACTCTTCTAGGAAGGCTTTCCACTAGATGTTGGAACATTGCTGCGGGGACTTGCTTCCATTCAGCCACAAGAGTATAAAAAATAAAATAAAAAATAGGTCATTTAGCAGACACTCTTATCCAGAGCAATTAGGGTTAAGTGCCTTGCTCAAGGGCACATCTACATATTTTTCACCTAGTCGGCTCGGGGATTAGAACCAGCAACCTTTCGGTTACTGGCTCAACGCTCTTAACCACTGAGCTACCTGCCGCCCCGTGGTTGGGTACTGATGTTGGGCGGTTAGGACTGGCTCACAGTCGGCGTTCCAATTAATTTCAAAAGGTGTTCGATTGGGTTGAGGTCAGTGCTCTGTGCAGGTCAGTCAAGTTCTTCCACACCGATCTCGACAAACTATTTCTGTATAGACCTCACTTTGTGCACAGGGGAATTGTCATGCTGAAACAGGAAATGGCCTTCCCCAAACTGTTGCCACAAATTTGGAAGCACAGAATCGTCTAGAATGTCATTGTATGCTATAGCGTTAAGATTTCCCTTCACTGGAACTAAGGGGCCTTGCCCGAACCATGAAAAACAGCCCCAGACCATTATTCCTCCTCCACCAAACTTTACAGTTAGCACTATGCATTGGGGCAGGTAGCGTTCTCCTGGCATCTGCCAAACCCAGATTCGTCCGTTGGACTGCCAGATGGTGAAACGTGATTCATCACTCCAGAGAATGCATTTCCACTGCTCAGTCCAATGGCAGCGAGGCAGCGAGCTTTACACCATTCCAGCCGACGCTTGGCATTGCGCATGGTGATCTTAGGCTTGTGTTCGGCTGCTCGACCATTGAAACCCATTTCATGAAGCTTCCGACGAACAGTTCTTGTGCTGACGTTGTTTCCAGAGGGCAGTTTGGAACTCGGTAGTGAGTGTTGCAACCAAAGACAGATGATTTTTACATGCTACGCGCTTCAGCATTCGGCGGTCCCGTTCTGTGACCTTGTGTGGTCTACCACTTCGAGGCTGAGCTGTTGTTGCTCCTAGACATTTCCACTTCACAATAACAGCATTTACAGTTGACCGGGGCAGCTCTAGCAGGGCATACATTTGACAAACTTAGTTGTTGGAAAGGTGGCATCCTATGACGGTGCCACGTTGAAAGTCACTGAGCTCTTCAGTAAGGCCATGATTCTGCCAGTGTTTGTCTATGAAGATTGCATGGCTGTGTGCTCGATTTTATACACCCGTCAGCAACGGGTGTGGCTGATATAGTGGAATCCACTAATTTGAAGGGGTGTCCACATACTCTTGTATATATAGTGTACCAGCCATCTGTTTAATTTGTTTCCCACAGCAAAAAATGTCACCCAACTGTTATTATTAATAGGAAAGTGGTTGACATTTACTGTTGATTGACATGGTGGAAGTGCATCTTATCAATCAAGCTCCACGGGCTGTAATTATGGGTTCTCATGGCTTGGTAATGATTTGAAAGTGTACGTCTTTGTAAATAGGCGAGTCTGGCATTTGTCAGCGGCAGTGCTATATTGCTGGTTAGCTAACAATGTTGGAAAAATTTAATTGGTAAGCAGGTGTACAAATACAGTAATTTTCTGCAGATGGTGTAGTGAGGGTGCCAGTATATTGTGTAACTGTGTTAGCCTACATATGAATGTAGTGCAGGTGCTGACATTTGAACACACACACTGAAGCAAAGATATATACCGTTGATGTGTACTCTTACCCACATATAAAAACTGCATACACATATATAAATTGTATTGTGTGCATGTGTGTGTGTGTGTGTGTGTGTGTGGTTTCACAGATAATTCCTCCTGCACATGGCATGGCATGGCATGGTCAGTGAACTTCCAAAGCAGAAAGAACTACACAGCCATCATTGAGAAATACACATAATCATCAGTATTCTTGGCTCCTTATAATAAATCCCTCTCCACCTGGATCTATAGGAGTCAAGAGAGAAGCCTTTTGTTTCAGGAGGACCTTCACACTCATCCCTATCTGGCAGCCCTCCCTGGTCCCAAGTGACACATGTGCCACTCCAGCAGCCAGTAATACCCGATTGGAGGACAGCTGATAGGAGTTAATTTACGGATCTGGCGTGTACCAACAAACCAGGGATGATAAATCCCTCTGGACAGTTGGAAAAATACAGGTGCTTGCTAGAGAGGAGTCGAGGGAAAACAACCTGGACTCAGTGGTAGATGTAACATAGTAAATGTGAATCCAGGATACTCCAATCAGTATGATATGTTACGCTTCACATGGTATGTATTCATTTGAGGATGTCCATCATCCTTTACGTATGATAAGTTACGAATTACAATTTGTATTATATGTTTCGAATTACAATTTGTTGTCATTAATGTGGCTAGGTGGCTAATGCTAAAGTTAGCTAGGTGGCTAATGTTAGCTAGGCTAGGGGTTATGGTTAGGGGTTAAGGTTAGGGGTTAAGGTTAGGAGTTATGTTAAAGGATTAGGGGAAAGGTTAGCTAACATGCTAAGTAGTTGCAAAGCAGCTAAAAAAGTAGTAAGTAGTTGCAAAGTTTCTAATTAGCTAAAATGTTATTGTCCGTGATGACATTCGAACACGCAACCTTTGGGTTGCTAGACATTCACGTTACATGCTATCCATCCACTCCGACCAAACACCCTACTTCAGTTTTTGCCTTTAGTAACCTTCTGTCTTACGTACAGTGCCAGTCAAAAGTTTGGACACACCTACTCATTCAAGGGTTTTTCTTTATTTTTAAAATGTTTTACATTGTAGAATAAAAGTGAAGACATCAAAACTATGAAATAACACATTTGGAATCATGTAATATCCAAAAAGTGTTAAACAAATCAATATATATATATATATATATATATATATATATATATATATATATATATATATATATATATATATAACTGAATCACTGGACCTTAACACCGGATCGCAACTAGCTAGCCGCAACCGAATGGATGTCGAATGGATGTTGCTGTAGGCTAATCACCACTGCCCCCGAAGCAAGCATCAGTTAGCCTCGAGCTAGCCTCGAGCAGGCCCATATCCCGGCTATCTACCTCTCTGTCTACCGGACGGGAGTAACCAGCTAACTAGCTACTTGCTATTAGCCACCATTAGCGGTTTTTCACCATTGTCTGTGGCCTGCACTACCTACCAGCCAGCTCTAGCCTGGACTATTATCAGCCAGTCTGCACTGTCTGCACAGCGCGCTATCGACCCAGAATCTGATTTTCTGCCGGAATCACTGAATCACTGGACCATTAACACTGGATAATCGCAACTAGCTAGCTGCAACCAAATGAACGTTGTTGTTGGCTAATCAGCCTTGAGCTAGCCTTGAGTCTGGCACATCTCCCGGCTATCTACCTCTCTGTCAACCGGACGGGACCTCCTAGAGTCGATACGGATTCCCGCCGATCCATCACGACTGGTCTGCCGACGTAATCGTCTGTGGTTTCAACAGGCTTCCCGTTGCGACGACCACGAAGATCCATCTGCTAGCCCGGCCCGCTAGCACACGCAAATGACAGTCGTGCTTCCTGGTCGCTGTGCTGTAGTACCAATTCGAACTGCTCTCGGACTCACATATTGCTGTTCACTGGACCTTATGATCACTCAGCTGCACAGCTCCTTTACACGGTACCCTGTCCTGTATATCTGTTTAGCCTCAGCCCAAACTTTATCGCCATTACCCGTTGTTGTCTTAGCTCTCTCTAATAACACCTGTGATTGCTTTATGCCTCTCTCCCATGTCAATATGCCTTGCCTATTGCTGTTCCAGTTAGTTCTTATTATACAATTTCACTGTAGAACCGCAAGTCCCTCTCAAACTGCCTCAAATAGTTCCTTTGTTCCACCCTCCATACACGCCAAGACCGGCTCAAATCGGTGCCTCCAGTGATGCTATCTCTTTCATTGTTACCCAATGCTTAGGTTTACCTCCACTGTACTCATATCCTTCCATATCCTTGTCTACAACGCCCGGAAATCTGCCCCCTTTATTCTCTGTACCCAACGCACTAGAAGACCAGTACTTAAAGCTTTTAGCCGTATCCTTATTCTAGTCCTCCTCTGTTCCTCTGGTGATGTAGAGGCTACACAGGCCCTGCAGCCCCCAGTATCACTCCTACTCCCCAGGAGCTATCATTTGTTGACTTCTGTAACCGTAAAAGCCTTGATTTTCTGCACGTTAACATCAGAAGCCTCCTTCCTAAGTTTGAGTTATTCACTGCGTTAGCACATTCCGCCAACCCTGATGTTCTAGCAGTGTCTGAATCCTGGCTTAGGAAGGCCACCAAAAATTCTGAAATGTCCATCTCCAACTACAACATTTTCCGTCTAGATAGAACTGCCAAAGGGGGTGGAGTTGCAATCTACTGTAGAGATAGCCTGCAGAGCTCTATCATACTATCCAGGTCTGTGCCCAAACAGTTTGAGCTTCTACTTCAAAAAATCCACCTTTCCAGAAATAAGTCTCTCACTGTTGCCGCTTGCTACAGACCCCCCTCAGCTCCCAGCTGTGCCCTGGACACCATATGTGAATTGATTGCCCCCCATTTATCCTCAGAGTTCGTACTGCTTGGTGACCTAAATTGGGATATGGTTAACACCCCGGCCATCCTACAATCCAAACTAGATGCCCTCAATCTCACACAAATGATCAACGAACCTACCAGGTACAACCCTAAATCCATAACCATGGGCACCCTCATAGATATCATCCTGACTAACTTACCCTCTAAATACACCTCCGCTGTCTTCAACCAGGATCTCAGCGATCACTGCCTTATTGCCTGCGTCCGTAACGGGTCCGCGGTCAAACGACCACCCCTCATCACTGTCAAACGCTCCCTAAAACACTTTAGCGAGCAGGCCTTCCTAATTGACCTGGCCCAGGTATCCTGGATGGATATCGATCTCATTCCATCAGTAGAGGATGCCTGGTTGTTCTTTAAAAGTAATTTCCTCTCAATCTTAAATAAACATGCCCCATTCAAAAAATACAGAACTAAGAACAGATATAGCCCCTGGTTCTTCTCAGACTTGACTGCCCTTGACCAGCACAAAAACATCCTGTGGCGTATTGCATTAGCATCGAATAGCCCCCGCGATATGCAACTTTTCAGGGAAGATAGGAACCAATATACACAAGCAGTTAGGAAAGCAAAGGCTAGCTTTTTCAAACAGAAAGTTGCATCCTGTAGCACTAACTCCAAAAATATTTGGGACACTGTAAAGTCCATGGAGAATAAGAGAGGCTAGGAAACACTGTCACCACCGATAAATCTACAATAATTGAGAATTTCAACAAGCATCTTGCTACGGCTGGCCATGCTTTCCACCTGACTACCACTACCCCGGCCACCAGCTCTGCACCCTCCGCTGCAACTTGCCCAGGCCCCCCCCCCAACCTGCTTCTCCTTCACACAAATTCAGACAGCTGATGTTCTGAAAGAGCTGCAAAATCTGGACCCATACATATCATCTGGGCTAGACAATCTGGACCCTTTCTTTCTAAAACTAGCCGCCGAAATTGTCGCAACCCCTATTACTAGCCTGTTCAAACTCTCTTTCATAACGTCTGACATCCCCAGAGATTGGAAAGCTGCCGGGGTCATCCCCCTCTTCAAAGGGGGTGACACTCTAGATCCAAACTGTTACAGACCTACAGTGGGGAAAAAAAGTATTTAGTCAGCCACCAATTGTGCAAGTTCTCCCACTTAAAAAGATGAGAGAGGCTTGTAATTTTCATCATAGGTACACGTCAATTATGACAGACAAAATGAGAATTTTTTTTCCAGAAAATCACATTGTAGGATTTTTAATGAATTTATTTGCAAATGATGGTGGAAAATAAGTATTTGGTCAATAACAAAAGTTTCTCAATACTTTGTTGTATACCCTTTGTTGGCAATGACACAGGTCAAACGTCTTCTGTAAGTCTTCACAAGGTTTTCACACACTGTTGCTGGTATTTTGGCCCATTCCTCCATGCAGATCTCCTCTAGAGCAGTGATGTTTTAGGGCTGTCGCTGGGCAACACGGACTTTCAACTCCCCTCCAAAGATTTTCTATGGGGTTGAGATCTGGAGACTGGCTAGGCCACTCCAGGACCTTGAAATGCTTCTTATGAAGCCACTCCTTCGTTGCCCGGGCGGTGTGTTTGGGATCATTGTCATGCTGAAAGACCCAGCCACGTTTCATCTTCAATGCCCTTGCTGATGGAAGGAGGTTTTCACTCAAAATCTCACGATACATGGCCCCATTCATTCTTTCCTTTACACGGATCAGTCGTCCTGGTCCCTTTGCAGAAAAACAGCCCCAAAGCATGATGTTTCCACCCCAATGCTTCACACTAGGTATGGTGTTCTTTGGATGCAACTCAGCATTCTTTGTCCTCCAAACACGACAAGTTGGTTTGGTTTCATCTGACCATATGACATTCTCCCAATCCTCTTCTGGATCATCCAAATGCACTCTAGCAAACTTCAGACGGGCCTGGACATGTACTGGCTTAAGCAGGGGGACACGTCTGGCACTGCAGGATTTGAGTCCCTGGTGGCGTAGTGTGTTACTGATGGTAGGCTTTGTTACTTTGGTCCCAGCTCTCTGCAGGTCATTCACTAGGTCCCCCCGTGTGGTTCTGGGATTTTTGCTCACCGTTCTTGTGATCATTTTGACCCTACGGGGTGAGATCTTGCGTGGAGCCCCAGATCGAGGGAGATTATCAGTGGTCTTGTATGTCTTCCATTTCCTAATAATTGCTCCCACAGTTGATTTCTTCAAACCAAGCTGCTTACCTATTGCAGATTCAGTCTTCCCAGCCTGGTGTAGGTATACAATTTTGTTTCTGGTGTCCTTTGACAGCTCTTTGGTCTTGGCCATAGTGGAGTTTGGAGTGTGACTGTTTGAGGTTGTGGACAGGTGTCTTTTATACTGATGACAAGTTCAAACAGGTGCCATTATTACAGGTAACGAGTAGAGGACAGAGGAGCCTCTTAAAGAAGAAGTTACAGGTCTGTGAGAGCCAGAAATCTTGCTTGTTTGTAGGTGACCAAATACTTATTTTCCACCATAATTTGCAAATAAATTCATTAAAAATCCTACAATGTGATTTTCTGGATTTTTTTCTCTCAATTTGTCTGTCATAGTTGACGTGTACCTATGATGAAAATTACAGGCCTCTCTCATCTTTTTAAGTGGGAGAACTTGCACAATTGGTGGCTGACTAAATACTTTTTTTCCCCACTGTATATCCATCCTGCCCTGCCTTTCGAAAGTTTTTGAAAGCCAAGTTAACAAACAGATCACCAACCATTTCAAATCCCACCGTACCTTCTCCGCTATGCAATCTGGTTTCCGAGCTGGTCATGGGTGCACCTCAGCCACGCTCAAGGTGCTAAACGATATTATAACCGCGATCGATAATAGACAGTACTGTGCAGGGCCTGTTGTCGGAGGGCCTGTTGTCTGGACCTATGTCAGTCTCTAAGGGGGTGCCACAGGGTTCAAATCTTGGGCCGACTCTTTTCTCCGTGTATATCAATGATGTCGCTCTTGCTGCTGGTGACTCTCAGATCCACCTCTACGCAGACGACACCATTTTGTATACATCTGGCCCTTCATTGGACACTGTGTTAACAAACCTCCAAACGAGCTTCAATGCCATACAATAATCCTTCAGTAGCCTCCAACTGCTCTTAAACACTAGTAAAACGAAATGCATGCTCTTCAATCGAACGCTGCTGGCACCCGCCCACCCGACTAGAATCACTACTCTCGGCGGGTCTGACCTAGAGTATGTGGACAACTACAAATACCTAGGTGTCTGGTTAGACTGTAAACTCTCCTTCCAGACTCACATTAAGCATCTCCAATCCAAAGTTAAATCTAGAATCGGCTTCCTATTTCGCAACAAAGCCTCCTTCACTCATGCTGCCAAACATGCCCTTGTAAAACTGACTATCCTACCGATCCTTGACTTCGGCGATGTCATTTACAAAATAGCCTCCAACACTCTACTCAGCAAATTGGATGTAGTCTATCACAGTGCCATCCGTTTTGTCACCAAAGTCCCATAAACTACCCTCCACTGTGACCTATACGCTCTTGTTGGCTGGTCCTCACTACATATTCGTCGCCAAACCCACTGGCTCCAGGCCATCTATAAATCACTGCTAGGCAAATCCCCACCTTATCTTAGCTCATTGGTCACCATAGCAACACCCACTCGTAGTATGTGCTCCAGCAGGTATATGTCACTGATCATCCCCAAAGCCAACACCTCCTTTGGCCGCCATTCCTTCCAGTTCTCTGCTGCCAATGACTGGAACGAATTGCAAAAATCTCTGAAGCTGGAGACTCTTATCTCCCTCACTAACTTTAAGCATCAGTTGTCAGAGCACCTTACCGATCACTGCACCTGTACACAGCCCATCTGAAATTAGCTCATCCCCATATTGTTATGTATTTTGCTCATTTGCACCCCAGTATCTCTATTTGCACATCATCTTTTGCACATCTATCATTCCAGTGTTAATACTAATTGTAATTGTTTTGCACTATGGCCTATTTATTGCCTTCCCTCCATAACTTGCTACATTTGAACACACTGTATATATATTTTCTGTTGTATTTTTGACTTTATGTTTTGTTTTACCCCACATGTAACTCTGTTGTTGTTTTTATCACACTGCTTTGCTTTATCTTGACCAGGTCGCAGTTGTAAATGAGAACTTGTTCTCAACTGGCTTACCTGGTTAAATAAAAAAATTTAAATATTTGAGACTGCAGCACAAAAAATATGTGCCCGCGCTACAGACGGCTATATCGGTCCGCTAATACAGGACTAGTAAATGCCCAGTGCACTATTTTTGTGCTGCAGCACTCTCAGCACCCCTACTTCCCGCTGCAGTCTCAATCGCAGCAGGACTTTCAAAATGGACACCATAAGCGCCAGTAGCTTATACACAGACATATAGCACTACCAATGATGTGTAGTTCAGTGTACTTTGTTTTATTTTTCATGTCTTTGATACCTAAAAGGGTCCACCACAGAGGTGAGCAAATCAAAGTCTGCCGGTCATTCACTAGCAGGGAGGATATTAGACAACAACGGTGGTGTCCCCTTTCAAAGTGTCCATGATACAAAACATACTCTGACGAAGCACTTTGGACAGGGAGAACTAGGGAGAATACAGATTAGGAAAAAATGTATTTCCTCCACATTTGCTTTGATACAAAGGGCACATCAAGAAGGACAACTCCTATGCTACATTCGCTTCATGTCTGGTTTTTCAGGTGTTCATTTGTTCACTCCACAAAAACGCTACTCCTCAGCGCTTTCACCAAAGGTGATCAGCTAAACTAGTCATTTGGCTGTGAAGTACTAAGACACTGTTCCCTTGCAAATGTTCAGTCTGTGTTTCTTCTTATCCTTTCAAACTCAGCGAGGAGGAATACGCAATTAGAGATAGTAAAGATGGGAGAGTGTGAATGCGAAAAGAGAGAGAGGGGGGCGGGGGATAAAAGTATTGGGCTTACATAACCGTCTGGGAAGACGAAAAGCATCTCTCAGACACACTTTAATATTCAACACTAGGAGGAGAGAAAGAGAGAGGGACTTTCGCCTGCCGCTGTTACGCATCCGACGTTGACAAGCGGATCTCTCATTCAAAGACAGGCGGTTGTTTTTTCCATCAGTGACTTTATGAGGCTCAAATGTTTCATTTCTACATCTCTGGCTTTGTACTGTTAGACCCACCAGGACTCGGAGTAGCATCCCAAACACTTCTGTAAGAGACACAGAGAGAGAGAGAAAGGAAGGGAGTGAGAGGGAGGGAGGGGGGATTAATAGAGAGAGAGACAGGCAGACAGAAAGAGAAAGAAGAAAGAGGAGTGGAGGAATGCAAGCTGAAAAAAGTGAGTGACAAATAGAGGTTAGGTGGAACAGAGTGAAAAAGAGACATTGCACCGTTAGAATTCATCTAGATGCTGTGATGGCAATAGTTGTTTCATTCTTCTTTTCATACAAAACATCATAATTAGTTTTGTGGAGTTGGTGAATAGTTTTGTTGATTTGTGAAAGTGGTCAGCAATAGGCAGGATACTGAAAGTGTATCAAGACCAGACTTGGGAAAATAATTTTCAACAGCGGGATATGGCTGGCCCCAGGCAATACAGTTCTGGCCCCATCTCAACTCCATGTCCTCAAAAGCCCAATTGTTATGATTATATTTTCAGAGACATTAAAAACGTGTGTACTATGCAGTAGTGGTAGTAACAAGAGCAGAGAATGCAGTACAAAGGAAGCAGTATAAAGTATGATGTTGTGTTGCTGTCAGAAAAAAATGCTGTAACTGTACAGGGTGAAAAACGGCTGTTTCGGGGTAAGCAAAGCAAGACTAAAACCCACTGCCCTTTCAGATCAAAACACAACGTAAAGCGCTTTTATGATTCTAGAAAAGTATTTATTATTCATGGTTGGGAAGTACACCACGCGACGGGGCCGGCCAGGGATGAGCGAACCGCTTTGACACTGCAGTGTTGGCTCTAATCCTCAGGGCACCCTACAATTTAGCCTACTGATTCCTTCTCTTTGAGCTCCAGACAAGAATAGGGCTGACCCTTTGAAATGGGAGGGATTTCAAACCCAGTCTACCAAAACTAAGTTGGGGAAATTTTGGTAGCACTTTTTTAAACTCCAACAGGTATACTACATTACGATGCAGTAGTAATGTATTGTAAGACTTGTCGTAAGCAATCATGGCCCCCTTAAAATGTATTATTATTATCTAATAATCATCCCAATTTAGACAGTAGGGATCAGGGTTTGAAATCCTCATCCATCCCACATTTGATCAAGCCAGGGTCAGATGGATTTCACTAGGTGCTGAAAGTCTGTAAACCCACAGGACTGATTTGAAAATAGAAACAAGTGCTGTTTATTCAAATTAAACAACAAATTATAGATTGGGTTTATCTGTTCAAAATGCAGACAGTGTCTCTGAAAGCAGACCTTTAAAAGGACAAGTTCTCCTACTTTTTTTGTTTTTTACCTACCCATGGGTCAATGAAAAAGAGGGTAGGATTGCACACAAAGTAGACAGACTCCAATAACAGTTATTTTCTTGTGGCAGCAGTGGTAAACTTTCCATACTCTCCACATGCAAGATTCGGAGGCACTGAGGCGTCGAGAACCGACTGAAGAAAATGCAGATTCTGTGGAGCCAGACGATAAGCAGAGAGAGAGAGACTTAGGATGAATCCCAAATGGCACCCTATTCTCTAAATAGTGCACTACTTTTGACCAGGACTCATTTTGACCATTGCGAAGTTTGTGCCTCTTTATGATAAATATTCAGATCAACTCTACTTTCAAAAAGAAAAAGCCTCTGTTTTTCAAAGGATGTTCTTATTATTCAATGTTCTACCGATGTACATCAATGTGGTTTGGTCTGATAAAGTAAATTAGACATGTTAGGTGAACAATGGGCAGGATTATGTACCGCTGGTCATGGAGTGATATAGTAATGTTGCTCAATGAATGGACTGTCTTTGTTCACCACACAGTCCTTAAAGGTAATGGAAGTCCTAAACAGAGGTCTAATTTCCTTACGACAAGAGTTTGGTCATGTAATGTTCAATATCCCTGAATGAGAGCAAAGGTTTTCAAGCTGAAAAAAAAGATGGGAGTACACATTCTCATTGGACAAGTTCAAGTTAATCATAGCTTTGCTCATATAATGAGGTCCTTCTCATTCTCGGTGGATTGGAGATTCGAACCAACTTACCCAAAAACCCTGAGACCCGAAAGTACTCATAAAACAATGATCCAATCAAAACCATGGATTTGATTAGCCCAGGAGCATCAGCACTTCAGACCTCAGGGAAGATGACGTCACTTTACTCAGCCATCCACAACTTTATTTTCATCAATGGTTCATTGTTTACCTAGCTAGCTACATGTCTTAACAAAAGACTCCACTATGAAAGTAACCATTTCGGTTGTGTTTGTAAATTCAGTCTGAGTATGCCAGAGCGCAGAATAACTGATGAATTTATGAACGCTCAACTCCCGTTGAATATGGCCGGTGTCAGTAAACGTCTGCAAAAAAGCGTGTTTAAATTGTTGCCAGCAGCACAGTTACAGTCACCAACGCTCTGGATAACATGAAAACAGCCTAACCAGCTCTGCTAGGGCGCGTAAAATGGTCAGTGAGGTGTTCTCTCATATGTGTCTGGAAGTAGTTAGCAAGCTAGCCAATGTTAGCCAGTTAGCTTGCTTTGCTACAGAAGACCGAATCAAGGCGGTCAGTCGGTAATATTTTATTACGTTACAGCCTTATTCAAAAATTGACTCTTGCCTTGACTCTTCTTGGGTACGACACTACAAGCTTGGCACACCTGTATTTGGGGAGTTTCTCCCATTTTTCTCAGCATATCCTCTCAAGTTCTGTCAGGTTGGATATGTAGCGTCACTGCACAGCTATTTTCAGGTCTCTCCAGAGATGTTCGATCGGGTTCAAGTCCGGGCTCTGGCTGGGCCACTCACGGACATTCAGAGACTGATCCCGAAGCCACTCCTGCATTATCTTGGCTGTATGCTTAGGGTTGTTGTCCTGTTGGAAGGTGAACCTTCGCCCCAATCTGAGGTCCTGAGCGCTCTGGAGCAGGTTTTCATTAAGGATCTCCCTGTACTTTGCTCCTTTCATCTTTGCCTTGATCCTGACTTGTCTCCCAGTCCCTGCTGCTGAAAAAAATCCCCACAGCATGATGCTGCCACCACCATGCTTCATCGTAGGGATGGTGCCAGGTTTCCTCCAGACGTGATGCTTGGCATTCAGGCCAAAGAGTTCAATCTTGTTTCTCATGGTCTGAGAGTCTTTTAGGTGCCTTTTGGCAAATTCCAAGCAGGCTGTCGTGTGCCTTTTACTGAGGAATGGCTTCCATCTGGCGACTCTACCATAAAGGCCTGATTGGTGGAGTGCTGCAAAGATGGTTGTCCTTCTGGAAGGTTCTCCCATCTCCACAGAGGAACTCTGGAGCTCTGTCAGAGTGACCATCGGGTTCTTGCTCACCTCCCTGACCAAGGCCATTCTCCCCCGATTTGGCCGGGCGGACAGCTTTAGGAAGAGTCTTAGTGGTTCCAAAACTTCTTCCATTTAAGAATGATGGAGGCCACTGTGTTCTTGGTGCCCTTCAATGCTGCAGAAATGTTTTGGTACCTTTCCCCAGATCTGTGCCTCTAGACAATCCTGTCTCGGAGCTCTACGGACAATTCCTTCAACCTCATGGCTTGGTTTTTGCTCTGACATGCGCTGTCAACTGTGAGACCTCATATAGACAGGTGTATGCCTTTCCAAATCATGTCCAATCAATTGAATTTACCACAGGTGGACTCCAATCAAGTTGTAGAAACATCTCAAGGATGATCAATGGAAACAGGATGCACCTGAGCTCAATTTCGAGTCTCATAGCAAAGGGTCTGAAAACGTATGTAAATGTATGTATGTATGTTTTATATTTTTAATACATTTGCTAAAATTTCTAAAAACCAGTTTTTGCTTTGTCGTTATGGGGTATTTTGTGTAAATTAATGAGGACATAAAAAATAAAAATAAATTTTTTTTAGAATAAGGCTGTAATATAACAATGTGGAAAAAGGGAAGGGGTCTCAATACTTTTCGAATGCACTGTAATTGCCATAATGTCTTGCATTAACGGGTCATGGCCTTACTGGATGAGGAAATTGATCCAATTGTCCTGTAGCCAAGGGGAGACATGGGGAGAGAGATCATGGTATTGTGTGTGTGCGCCTGTGTGTCTATGGCTATGTGTGTGTGTGTGTGTGTGTGTGTGTGTGTGTGTGTGTGTGTGTGTGTGTGTGTGTGTGTGTGTTCTATGTGGGTGTGTGTGTGTGTGTGTGTGTGTGTGTGTGTGTGTGTGCGCCCGTGTGTGTGCTCCCAGGTGTACATGTGTGCCTGCTTAGCTGAGGACAGCTTGACATTCATGGTCTAGAGCCAGTGTAAATGGTGATGTGTGACTCTGTGGGTGGGCCAGGACAGGAGAGAGAGAGAGAGAGACATAGAGAGAGAAGGAGAGAGTGGCTTACCATAATGAGATGTGGCAGAGGGGGTAATGTATTACCCAGACCTGTCTATGGGATAAGTCATATCACTAATAACTAGTGATGTTACGTTTGATACCGGAGCTCTGAGGCATGCGTCGGAATCGCTAAGCAGCTAACTTCGAAGCAGTGTGCCAATGCGTGTATCACTTTATCCGAAGTGATACGGATGCACACATCCTTGTACACGTACATTTTACATTAACATTTTAGTCATTTAGCAGACTCTCTCATCCAGATTTACAGTTAGTGCATTCATTCACCTTAACATAGCTAGGTGGGACAACCACACATCTCAGTCATAGATGCTTGCTAAAAAACTTTAATGAGCAAGCCTTCCTTCATGACTTGGCCTCTGTAAATTGGTATAGAATCAGCTTGATCCCCTCTGTCGAAAATGCTTGGACCTTCTTTTTTGATATTTTCAGTGGTATTGTTAACAAGCACGTCCCCATAAAGATAATGAGTATTAAAAACAGGTTCAGCCCCTGGTTCGACCGTGATCTGGCAGAGTTACTCCACCTCAAGAACACCATTTGGTGTTCACTACAGCTAGCGACTGGAACGAGTTGCGAAAAACACTCAAACTGGACAGTTTTATCTCCATCTCTACATTCAAAGACTCAATCATGGACACTTGTGGCTGCTTCATGTGATGTATTGTTGTCTTTACCTTTTTGCCCTTTGTGCTGTTGTCTGTGCCCAACAATGTTTGTACCATGTTGTGCTGCTGCCATGTTAGGTCGCTACCGTGTTGTTGTCATGTTGTGTTGCTGCCATGCTGTGTTGTTGTCTTAGGTCTCTCTTTATGTAGTGTTGTGATGTCTCTCTTGTTGTGATGTGTGTTTTGTCCTACATTTCATTTTTTATCCCAGCCCCCATCCCCGCAGGAGGCCTTTTGTCTCTTGGTAGGCCGTCATTGTAAATAGAAATGTGTTCTTAACTGACTTGCCTAGTTAAATAAAAGGTTCAATATTTTTTTCTTTAAAAAAACAACAACATTTTCCTCAATAAAGTAGCTATCAGCAAAGTCATTGTTAGTAGTGGGTACAAAAGTGAAGTGCGAGTGTTACATCGCAAAAGTACATCTGTAGCTCAATTGGTAGAGCACGGCGCTTGTAACGCCAGGGTAGTGGGTTCGATCCCCGGGACCACCCATACGTAAAAATTTATGCACACATGACTGTAAGTCGCTTTGGATAAAAGTGTCTGCCAAATGGCATATTATTATTATAAAAGGCAACAAAAAAAAGGAGGGGTCAAGTGGGGGTGGTGCTGTGGGATTATTTATGATACTCTTTGAAGAGGTAGGTTTTCAGATGTTGTTTTTGGAAAATGGGCAGGGACTCTGCTCACCTTGCTTCAGCTGGTTCCACCATTGGGGTGCCAGGACAGAGAAAAGCTTTGACTGGGCTGAGCTGGAGCTGCCCTCCCATAGGGGTGGGAGAGACAAGATACCAGAAGTGGCAGAACAGAGTAATCGGGTTGGGGTGGCGCACAATCGCCCATGGGGCGGCGCACAATTGGCCCGGCGTCGTCCAGGGTAGGGGAGGGAATGGCTGGCAGGGATGTAGCTTAGTTGGTAGAGCATGGCGTTTGCAACACCAGGGTTGTGGGTTCGATTCCCACGGGGGGCCAGTATGAAAATAAATTAATAATGTATGCACTAACTGTAAGTCGCTCTGGATAAGAGCGTCTGCTAAATGACTGAAATGTAAATGTGTACAGTTTGGGAAGACAGACCCAACATACTGTAAGTCATAGTTATTATTATTTCAAATCAATTGAACATTTCAGGTACACACATTCCAAATACAAACATTGAAAAGTTTCACCAAAAAGTGCATGACCTTATATTTCAAATTCGGTACTTAAAAAATACCAGAAAACAAATTGTAGAATGAGTAGATCACTACATAAACTAATTAATAGCATCATGCCTATATTAGGCTTATGGCTCTAATAAAAAAGAAATCTGTCAAATTATGTCTCACCATTATTTTTCATCTTTATTTCTCATGATTGTTCACGTTGATCAATATTTTGGCTATGCTGGAGTATTGTAAATGATCAAATAAATGTCTGATCAAAACATACTGTACAATTCTGAACAATAAGTCATTTATAATGCTAATTCAGAGGCACCAATACATTTTCCAGTACACGTATTGTGTGCTGTTTTCATGTACATTCCCTTACGTATTTGTATTTATTATGGATCCCCAATAGGCGCTGCCACGGCAGCAGTTACAGGGCAGTTATACATTTTAAAAACATTACAATATATTCATAACAGATTTCACAACATATTAAGTGTGTGCCCTCAGGCCTCTACTCTACTACCACATATCTATAACACAAAATCCATGTGTACGTGTGTATAGTGCGTATGTTTTTGTGTGTTTGTGTGTTTGTTTGTGTTGCTTCACAGTCCCCGCTGTTCCATAAGGTGCATTTGTATCTGTTTTTTAAATTAATTTTACTGCTGGCATGAGTTACTTGATAGAGTTCAATGTAGTCATGGCTCTATGTAGTACTGTGCGTCTCCCATAGTATGTTCTTGACTTGGGGACTGTGAAGAGACTTCTGGTGGCATGTCTTGTGGGGTATGCATGGGTGTTCATTCAACGTCAATACCTCTCACAAATACAAGTAGTGATGAAGTCAATCTCTCCTCCACTTTGAGCCAGGAGAGATTGACATGCATATTATTAATATTAGCTCTCTGTGTACATCCAAGGGCCAGCCATGCTGCCCTGTTCTGAGCCAATTGCAATATTCCTAAGTCCCTCTTTGTGGCACCTGACCAAACGACTGAACAGTAGTCCAGGTGCGACAAAACTAGGGCCTGTAGGACCTGCCTTGTTGATAGTGCTGTTAAGAATGCAGAGCAGCGCTTTATTATAGACAGACTTCTCCCCATCCTAGCCACTGTTTTATCAATATGTTTTGACCAGGGTTACTCCAAGCAATTTAGTCTCATCAACTTGCTCAATCTCCACATTATTCATTACACAATTTAGTTGAGGTTTAGGGTTTAGTAAATGATTTGTCCCAAATACAATGCTTTTACTTTTTGAAATATTTAGGACTAACTTATTCCTTGCCACCCATTCTGAAACTAACGGCAGCTCTTTGTTAAGTGTTGCTGTCATTTCAGTCGCTGTGGTAGCTGACGTGTATAGTGTTGAGTCATCCTCATACATAGACACACTGGCTTTACTCAAAGCCAGTGGCATGACGTTAGTAAAGATTGAAAAAAGTAAGGGGCCTAGACAGCTGCCATGGGGAATTCCTGATTCTACCTGGATTTTGTTGGAGAGGCTTCCATTAAAAGAACACCCTCTGTGTTCCGTTAGACAGGTAACTCTTTATCCACAATATAACAAGGGGTGTAAAGCCATAATACATTCGTTTTTCCAGCAACAGACTATAATCAATAATGTCAAAAGCCGCACTGAAGTCTAACAAAACAGCCCCTAATCTTTTTATCATCAATTTCTCTCAGCCAATCATCAGTAATTTGTGTTAGTGCTGTGCTTGTTGAATGTCCTTCCTTTTAAGCGTACTGAAAGTCTGCTGTCATATTGTTTACTGTGAAATAGCATTTTATCTGGTCAAACACAATTCTTTCCAAAAGTTTACTAATGGTTGGTAACAGGCTGATTGGTCGGCTATTTGAGCCAGATAATGGGGCTTTACTATTCTTAAGCAGGGGAATAACTTTTGCTTCCCTCCAGGCCTGAGGGCACACACTTTCTAGTAGGCTTAAATTGAAGATATGGCAAATAGGAGTGGCAATATCGTCCTCTATTATCCCTCTCATCCCTCTCAACCATTCAATTCCTAATCAATCCACTGGGATTTAACAGTTTTTACAGTCATGTTCTTAATGTGTGCATGATTATTAGTAACTGGGATAAGCAATTTCATAAATGTGTCATGTGCAGCATCTGGTTGCTCTTCATTACACACAGACCAACACATTTTCTTCACTTCAACAACATAGGAATCACTACAGAACTTCTTGTATGACCTCTTATACACAATATTAGGCCTAGCCTATGGAACTTGTGTTTTCCTAGATATGGCTACTATATTGTGATCACTACATCCGATGGATTTGGATACTGCTTTTAAACAAATTTCTGCAGCATTAGTAAATATATGATCAATACTTGATGATTTCATTCATGTACTGTTTGTACCTACCCTGGTAGGTTGATTGATAACCTGAACCAGGCTGCAGGCACTAGTTACAGTTTGAAGCTTTCTCTTGAGTGGGCAGCCACTATGCTTCTAAGGTGACTCAGGCTTTACTAATTCTTGTGAACAGCGGTGTAAAGTACTTAAGAGAAAATACTTTAAAGTACTAATTAAGCAGTTTATTTGGGTAGCTGTACTTTACTATTTATATTTTTGATAACTTTTACTTTGCTTAATTCCTAATGAAAATATTGTACTTTTTACTCTATACATTTTCCCCACAACGAAAAGTAGTCATTTTGAATGCTTAGCAGGACAGGAAAATTGTGAAATTCACACACGTATCAAGAGAACACATGGTCATCTATACTGCCTCTGGCCTGGAGGACTCACTAAACACAAATGCATCTTTTGTAAATAATGTCTGAGTATTGGAGTGTGCCCCTGGCTATCCGTAAATTTTTTAAACTGGAGCCGTCTGCTTTGCTTAACATAAGGAATTTTAAATGATTTATACTTTTACTTCTGCTTTTGATACTTACAGTGGGGAAAAAAAGTATTTAGTCAGCCACCAATTGTGCAAGTACTCCCACTTAAAAAGATGAGAGAGGCCTGTAATTTTCATCATAGGTACACGTCAACTATGACAGACAAATTGAGAAAAAAAAATCCAGAAAATCACATTGTAGGATTTTTAATGAATTTATTTGCAAATTATGGTGGAAAATAAGTATTTGGTCACCTACAAACAAGCAAGATTTCTGGTTCTCACAGACCTGTAACTTCTTCTTTAAGAGGCTCCTCTGTCCTCCACTCGTTACCTGTATTAATGGGACCTGTTTGAACTTGTTATCAGTATAAAAGACACCTGTCCACAACCTCAAACAGTCACACTCCAAACTCCACTATGGCCAAGACCAAAGAGCTGTCAAAGGACACCAGAAACAAAATTGTAGACCTGCACCAGGCTGGGAAGACTGAATCTGCAATAGGTAAGCAGCTTGGTTTGAAGAAATCAACTGTGGGAGCAATTATTAGGAAATGGAAGACATACAAGACCACTGATAATCTCCCTCGATCTGGGGCTCCATGCAAGATCTCACCCGTGGGGTCAAAATGATCACAAGAACGGTGAGCAAAAATCCCAGAACCACACGGGGGGACCTAGTGAATGACCTGCAGAGAGCTGGGACCAAAGTA
The DNA here is from genome assembly GCF_020615455.1 of Coregonus clupeaformis. Taxonomy (NCBI): domain Eukaryota; kingdom Metazoa; phylum Chordata; class Actinopteri; order Salmoniformes; family Salmonidae; genus Coregonus; species Coregonus clupeaformis. The sequence goes on from NC_059220.1 coordinate 51,528,126, forward strand.
ACAAAGCCTACCATCAGTAACACACTACGCCGCCAGGGACTCAAATCCTGCAGTGAAAGACGTGTCCCCCTGCTTAAGCCAGTACATGTCCAGGCCCGTCTGAAGTTTGCTAGAGTGCATTTGGATGATCCAGAAGAGGATTGGGAGAATGTCATATGGTCAGATGAAACCAAAATATAACTTTTTGGTAAAAACTCAACTCGTCGTGTTTGGAGGACAAAGCATGCTTAGTTGCATCCAAAGAACACCATACCTACTGTTTTTTATTTATTTATTTTTTATTTCACCTTTATTTAACCAGGTAAACCAGTTGAGAACAAGTTCTCATTTACAACTGCGACCTGGCCAAGATAAAGCAAAGCAGTGCGATAAAACAACAACACAGAGTTACATATGGGGTAAAACAAAACAAAGTCAAAAATACAACAGAAATACATATAATATACAGTGTGTGCAAATTTAGCAAGTTATGGAGGTAAGGCAATAAAATAGGCTATAGTGCAAAATAATTACAATTAGTATTAACACTGGAATGATAGATGTGCAAGAGATGATGTGCAAATAGAGATACTGGGGTACAAATGAGCAAAATAAATAACAATATAGGGATGAGGTAGTTGGGCGGGCTAATTTCAGATGGGCTGTGTACAGGTGCAGTGATCGGTAAGGTGCTCTGACAACTGATGCTTAAAGTTAGTGAGGGAGATAAGTGTCTCCAGCTTCAGAGATTTTTGCAATTTGTTCCAGTCATTGGCAGCAGAGAACTGGAAGGAATTGCGGCCAAAGGAGGTGTTGGCTTTGGGGATGACCAGTGAGATATACCCGCTGGAGTGCAGACTACGGGTGGGTGTTGCTATGGTGACCAATGAGCTAAGATAAGGCGGGGATTTGCCTAGCAGTGATTTATAGATGGCCTGGAGCCAGTGGGTTTGGCGACGAATATGTAGTGAGGACCAGCCAACAAGAGCGTACAGGTCACAGTGGTGGGTATTATATGGGGCTTTGGAGACAAAATGGATGGCACTGTGATGGGCAGAAAGCTTAACTTGTTGTTAATCTAACTGCACTGTCCATTTTACAGTAGCTATAACAGTGAAAAAATACCATGCTATTGTTTGAGGAGAGTGCACAACAACAATAAACTTATCACGGCAACTGGTTTGATACATTCACCTCTGAAGGTAAATAATGTACTTACATTCAGTAATCTTGCTCTGATTTGTCATTCTAAGGGTCCCAGAGATAAAATGTAGCATAGTTTTGTTTGATAAAATCAATTTTTGTATTCAAATGTAGGAACTGGGTTCTACAGTTTGAACCCCTGCTGTCTCTGGCTCCACACCCACCCCGCCCGGCCATCTAGATGTGTGAAAGTTAGTGTATAAGCTAATGATCCATCATGTATGACATTCCTGGGAGTGTGTAAACTTACAAAAATGATATGGTAGTACAAAATGTATGTTTTTTTTTGTATGTTCTCTATAGTTATGTACTTGAAAATGTATCAATTGACCAATACGGCACATTTGGGCAGACGTGATACAAAATGGTCCAGTATTGCAACGCTTCACTAGATCAATCTGAAACTTTGCACACACACTGCTGCTATCTACTGGCCAAGATCTAAGTAGAGCCTAAACTGCAATATTAAATTGTGGGCAGGATTATACCTGTATAATTTGGTGGTAGTGATTTATGTAGTTACATGTAAGAAGGTTACATAATAGGATGCATTGTTAACATGGTGTTACACAGAAGACTGCAAAAGTGTAATTACAGAACGTTAGTTACATTTGGAACAAGACATCTTGTAATTACATATACATAAATCATGAGTAATTACATATGTGGAATAACCTCAGACAAGCTGATTTGTAATTACATGTCCTTGTTCCACTTGTGCAATAACCTACACCGCTAAACCCTTATTACAGTGTAATTACATAATATTTACATGGTAACTACTATGTTATAAATACATTACTATTTAGTTACAAATGAATTCATGTACACTTAAGGTAAAGTGTTACCAATATGGTAATCTGGACACTGCACATATGCAAGTAACCATTTCACTGTACTTTTTACACCTTCTGTCTCCTGTGTATTTACCAGAGACGGTAATGTGAAGAACAACATGTCCTGCACCAAAGTTAGATAAGGATATAGGCCAAGGACTAGATAGTGTATTTTTACTTGTATTTTTTCCTTATTGTAGGCTACTACTTTCACCACTTTTAGTCTTGACATCTTTGGTTGTTTACTACATTACTTACTCTGTTTAGCACATGGCCTCACATGTGAATCCTTAAAGAGATGGATGGGGCTAAGGCTTAAGAGGGTGTGAACTATGCTGAATGGGTGTAGACAAAGAACAGCTCTCTAGCAGGTGTACCAAAACATACAAGGGCCATTTTCTCAAAAGTGGGGTTCCAAGTTTATCAACTTTCAAAGCAGAATTACTTTCCCATTGTTCCTCAACTGCAGTGCATGAGATACCATTTTCTAGCTCTGAGTCTCTACTTTTATCCAATGTAAAAAACACAGTTGAAAATGTTGCTACAAAGGACTGAATCCAGGTGGCGGGTCACATATGTCAGTTTATTGGTTTAGAATATTCAAACTTATTCATATGAAATTCCCCAATATGGCCCATTTGAATCACAGCTGCTTACAGTCGTAATGGTGGAAGTGGAGTCCTGTGAACCCTAACCCACTTCATACAAATCAAGGCCTAGGGTCTGGTGCCTGGAGCTGGTCCGGTGGTAGTGCTACCACTTACTGTATGCTCCTGGAGGCAGGAGTTTGATCCCCTGTTCTGCCACTCACTTTATGTGCAATATCCCTCTCATCTATCTGCCCCTCTATAGTTATACTTGATCTGTCAATGCAAGTTAAATTCTCCTTGAACACAGAAAACAAAATAAAAATGTAGTTCTGCTTACCCTGTGATGCGCGGCAGCGTGTCAGTGGACAGGAGGGTTTGGGGATGTTTGTCCCTCTCAATGAGCCACACCTTATAGCGTCCGCTCTGCAGGGGGTGCAGGAACACGGCCATGTCCAGCCCGCAGGGTTCCCAACCTCCCCACAGCCAGGGGCTCAGGACCCATGGACCGGCCAAGGCAGAGCCGTTCACCCACAGGAACTGACCTGAAAAAGAACGAGAGAGAGAGAGACGTTATCTCTGTCATTTGTTACTTGCAATCCTTCAGCAATGATTTGATATGTAAAACATTTTTTGTATTGTATTGCATGTCCCTTTCATGCCAATATAGCTTGAACTTGAGAGAACTCCTAGCCCCTACCTGCTAGACACTTCTGTAGATCTGAAACTATTGGTTAGGTGGATGTAATATAGCAAAATCTCCACCAGCCAGGGAACTACTACTATGCCTATCCAATTATTTCAGATCTACAAGCAATGTCAAGGGGAAAGGGGTATGGGGTAGTTTCTGGAGAGTAAAAAGTGGGGTGGAGTGATTATTATTGTTATTATTAACAAGTGCATCTTAAATGTCAGGGTTATGGGTAGTGATGGAACAAAATGATCCACGTGAACTCCACATGATACAACAATCACTGACTGGTTTGCCATAATGGAGACTTATTGATTCAGTCCCACATTCCAGGCCAAGATGTACATTTCTGTTAGTGACGGCACCCTCCTTTACAAGCCATCATGAGAACAAACAAACTGCACTTCCTTTTGCCTTATACGACTCTGAGTGGCCCTGAGGGGGGTCAGCAGACAGATAACAGACACCTTCGGCAATCAGCAGATCGTCTTGTGATCTGCATGTGGTACTGTGTAAACGACCAGCCAGGCTGAGTACTGGGGATCTGGATCCCAAGAGGAGAGAAGTCAGGATTTATTTTCTACTCTTTGTAAAAATACAAATAAATGTGCCAATAGTGCAAATGACATTTAAACACGTGTTGATATAAACTTGAAGCATACTGTGAAATGTTTCTTAACCTTTCCTATGTCATTCAAAAGGGTTTAATACGTTTTTGCTGTAACATCAAATGTATGAATTTGACCAAAAGCATGTTTGGTACCTACAGGCTACGTATTTGATCTTGCGGACAGTTAAAACATTCTGTGAACATACTCATGTGAACATACTCTGTGAGTATCAATATAAATTACAGGACTTGCAAACAGATGTCAGATCAAGTTTCTTCGTGGTGTGGCCACACCAAGTTGAACTGAGTGATCACATTTTCTTATGCTACTCAGACGGAAGAAATCATCCTTGAGGGGATCCTGCGAGACTAACTGACTGAGTTCGCAATCCATCCCGGCTGGGACCAGAAGAAGGGATTAATTGCATGGAAACAGCTCTAATAGACTTTACTGAGGACTGAGAGAGAGCGAGAGAGAAGAACTGGGTATCGCTCCTTCGGCTGTGAACTACTCCAGCCTGCTGGCCTCAGCTCCACTGGCGAGAGAGACTGGGACCATCATCCAACCAATCATCCCATCCTAACGGAATCTCACTGAGAGGCAACAAAATACAAGTAATTTGCCCTGTTACATTATTCATATCATATGAAAGTAGTATTGTATGTCTAAGGTGGTGGAAGTCAGGTCTAATCTACGAGCCATTGGTCAATACTGTCCTGGCATTGTCTACATTTGAATGCTAACTGATAGCCTAGTGCATTGTCTATTCCCTTTTGGTGAAGCACTCTATAATTTCGCTGTTGTGAAAGCCTGTGTTGTTGTAGCCTCTCACATTTTCTTTTTCAATGAATATAATCATATCATTCTCAAAGCCCTGTGAATGTGTTATTGTATTTGCCTGAGATTAGTACGGGAGGCATTCATATTGACCTGTGGAGACTTTCACCTCAATAACTGTGTTTTATCCCATTATACCCTACCTTTATATAGAATATGTTAACTACCTCACTTCCCAGCTTATTTAGTATAGTAAATAAAACCTTGATTAATTATTTGTGGCATTGAGTTAATTCGCGAGTGATTAAGTTCTTGAGGTTCCGGAACTTGACGACTGTTCAGAATGAGTATATAAAGTAAGTTGACTTTTGATGAAGACTATTGATGATATAGGATTAATGGTATAAATGTTAATGATAACTAATGATAGTTAATTTAAGAGTTAATTCGATTAATGAATCAATGAAGCATGCATGAGAGCACCAGCTGTTCCGGATGACTATGTGATCACGCTCTGGCAAGTGTCTTCACTGATATTTTCAACCTGTCCCTGACTGAGTCTGTAATACCAATATTTTGCAAGCAGACCACCATAGTCAACGTGCCCAAGGACACTAAGAACCTGCCTAAATGACTACCGACCCGTAGCACTGACATCTGTAGCAATAAAGTGCTTTGAAAGGCTGGTCATTGCTCACATCAACACCATTACCCCAGAAACCCTAGACCCACTCCAATCTGCATACCACCCCAACAGATCCACAGATGATGCAATCTATATTGCCCTCCACACTGCCCTTTCACACCTGGACAGAAGGAACACCTATGTGAGAATGCTATTAATTGACTACAGCTCAGCGTTCAACACCATAGTGCCTTCAAAGCTCATCGCTAAGCTAAGGACCATAGGACTAAACACCTCCCTCTGCAACTGGATCCTGGACTTCCTGTCTGGCCACCCCCAGGTGGTAAGGGTAGGTAACAACACATCCGCCACGCTGATCCTCAACACGGGGGCCCCTCAGGGGTGCGTGCTCAGTCCCCTCCTGTACTCCCTGTTCACTCATGACTGCATAGCCAGGCACGACTCCAACACCATCATTAAGTTTGCCGATGACACAACAGTGGTAGGCCTGATCACAGATAATGACGAGACAGCCTATAGGGAGGAGGTCAGAGACCTGGCCGTGTGGTGCCAGGACAACAACCTCTCCCTCAACGTGATCAAGACAAAGGAGATGATTGTGGACTACAGGAAAAAGAGGACCGAGCACGCCCCCATTCTCATCGACGGGGCTGTAGTGGAGCAGGTTGAGAGCTTCAAGTTCCTTGGTGTCCACATCACCAACAAACTAACATGGTCCAAGCACACCAAGACAGTCGTGAAGAGGGCACGATAAAACCTATTCCCCCTAAGGAGACTGAAAAGATTTGGCATTGGTCCTCAGATCCTCAAAAAGGTTCTACAGCTGCACCATTGAGAGCATCCTGATTGGTTGCGTCACTGCCTGTTATGGCAACTGCTTGGCCTCGCAAGGCACTACAGAGGGTAGTGTGTATGGCCCAGTACATCACTGGGGCCAAGCTTCCTGCCACCCCCTCTTTTACGCTGCTGCTACTCGCTGTTTATTATCTATGCATAGTCACTTTAATAACTCTACCTACATGTACATATTACCTCGACTAACCGGTGCCCCCGCACATTGACTCGGTACCGGTACCCCCTGTATATAGCCTCGCTATTGTTATTTTTATTGCTGCTCGTTAATTATTTGTTACATTTATTTCGTATTATTTTATATTGTATTTTTTGTGTGATTTTTTGGGGTATTCTTTCTTAAAACTGCTTTGTTGGTTAAGGGCTTGTAATTAAGCATTTCACTGTAAGGTCTACACATGTGACACATACAATTTGATTTGGTTTATACAATGGCTCAATCCAGGAAATATATACTGTACCAGACCAAAATCAAACTTTTTTAAGACAGCCACCAAATATGCCCATTCCATCCTATCAAACGCTTTTTCAGCCTCCAATGATATTGTATATTTTGGAACGTTCAAGTTCCTGGTATGATTGATTATATAGAAACATTGGCGTAGATTGTCTGAAAACATCATATTCCGTATGAACCCTGTTTGATCTAAATGAATCAACTTTTGTATTACTATTTCTATGCAAAAAGGCAATATGTTAGTAATGATTTTATAATCCACATTCAAAAGTGATACTGGGCGGAAAGATCCACATGACAATGGATCCTTATCTTTCTTTTTAATAGGGTGATTGTAGCCAAACAAGAAATGGGCAATGTTTATAGGACTCCCTTACATGCAGGCCAATTTTTACCACAGTCTTGCCTGCATAGGCCTTTTATACCTCCTGTGCGCATACCAGTGATGAGTGCTAGTAGTGGTATGCAGATGTGGGTGGGTGTCTATTTTTAGAAATCCATTGAATATACACCATCAAAAATAAATCCATTATTAATTTGTTTAGGCAGGCCCTAGGAAACATTATAAGACTAATTGTCACGAATTCAGCCGAGGCTGCCCCTCCTCCTTGCTCGGGCAGGCTTCGGCGTTCGTCGTCACTGGAGTACTAGCTGCCACCGATCTATGTTTCTGTGTTCTACTTGTTTTGTCTTTATTGTACACACCTGGTTCCCATTATGTTCATGATTTGTTCCCTATTTAACCCTCTGGCTCCCACTGTGTTGTGTGCTTGTTTGTGCTATGTTTGGTGTCATCGACTGGTGAGCGGTATTTATCCTCCCTGCGTGGAGATTATGTTAAATTATTTTCACGAGTAAAGTACGTTGTCTACTAGCTCTGTGTCCTGCGCCTGACTCCGTCCTACCGCTACACACTGACACCTGACAGAAACACGCACCACAAATGGAGTCAGCAGGTACATTCATTCCTTCCAGACCAGTGGTGCGTGTTTCCAGTCTGGTACGGCCCGTGCCTGCTCCTCGCACCAGTCCAGTGGTGCGTGTTTCTAGTCCGGTAAGGCCCGTGCCTGCTCCTTGCACCAGACCAGTGGTGCGTGTCTCCTGTCCAGTGCGGCCCGTTCCAGCGCCACGCACCCGACCTCCAGCGAGGGTCCTCTGCTCCAATCCGGTGACAGAGCAGTCCGCTCCACCGGTGCCAAGTCCAGCTCCGGTCAGCTGCTCCAGTCCGGTGCCAGAGCAGTCCGCTCCCCCGGTGCCCAGTCCAGCTCTGGTTAGTTGCTCTACTCCAGTGCTGGAGCAGTCCGCTCCACCGGTTCCTAGTCCAGCTCCGGTTATCTGCTCCCTTCCAGAGCCGGGGCAGTCCGTTTCACCGGTGCCAAGTTCAGCTCCAGTTAGCTGCTCCACTCCTGTGCTGGAGCAGTCCGCTCCACCGGTGTCATGTCCAGCTCCGGTTATCTGCTCTTCTCCCATGACGGAGCAATACGCTCCACCGGGGTCCGAACCGGAGCCAGACGTCTACCCCTCTCCAGGGTCGAGGGCTCCCACACCAGGGTCCATAAAGGGCTTGGTGCATCGTGGGAGGACTGAGAGGGGAAGCATCGCGCCGGGGTCCAGACCGGACCGGGTGTGCAACGGGGAGGCAGGAAGGGAGAAGAGGTTAATACCGACGTCGCGCCCGAAGCCAGAGCCGCAACCGAGGCTAGATGCCCAGCCGGACCCTCCCCTAATGAGTCAGGTTGTTGCGGCCGGAGTACGCACCTTTGAGAGCCCTGTTTTTCTCTAGTTGGTTTGGTCAGGGTGTGAATTCTAGATGTTCTATGTCTATGTTGGCCGGGTGTGGTTCCCAATCAGAGGCAGCTGTCTATCGTTGTCTCTGATTGGGGATCATACTTAGGCAGCCATTTGGCCTACCTTAGTTGTGGGATCTTGTTTCTGTTTTGGCTTGTGTAGCCTGTTGAACTTCACGTTCATTTGTATTTTATTGTTTTGATCTGTATGCAGTTAATAAAGGAATATGTACGCATACCACGCTGCACCTTGGTCTGATCCGTCTATCAACGAGCGTGACACTATTAAAGTATTTTCTAAACAATAGAATGGCATATTTTGAATTTAATTATGTTAATTCCAAATTAATGAAATCAATAGTTCATTATTTTGTTAATTAAACAGACAAGACACACCTACCCCGATCAGTCACACATACAGTATATTTGTAGTAAGAATATAATGGAATATAACAGAATAAAATACAATTAACATTTTTGTCCAGTTTTAAAGCAAATTTTCTTGCAGCTCTATGCATGTTGCCATGTGTATTCATGTGATATTTGAGTGACAGTAAAAATAAAAATATATGGACTAAAAACCTACAAAAAAACATTAGCAGAAATGGGTTGGTTGATCTGGACATTTCTGACAAGTTATAAATATCTCTGCAATGACTATCATGACAAGAGGAACTGATGATGCGCTACCCATTTTCTTCACACAACTTGTGTCACAGGAACGTCAATAAAAAAGGTATATTTTGAAAAGGTCCATGCTTTTTTGATCCATGTTTAATCTCTTCCCTATCCTTACTCCACTTTGTTAGGGAGCAGGCGTAGGGTCTTACATTGAGAGTATCTTCATCATTATAGAAAATAATAGCGATCCTATTTTCAAAAGCCTGTGTTCATATTTCACAATCTCTGCAGGCTTTTGGAGTGGCCTACACATGATTTGGGCTACATTATTGCATGCTAAATGTTTCTGATCAGTGATAGATGAGCAAACGAATAGATGAGGTATACCACCACTTATTTGCCCAGACAGAACCCATTAACAAAATAGCCTATACGTACAGAGATTCCGTGAAACAAAATCACATTGATTGAGTCAGTGAAGTCATAGGCTTTTTGTCGGGAGTAGGCCTAGGCTACTAAGCCAGGGGTTCCCAAACTATTTCACTAGGGTCCACCTTCCAGCATTGGGGAACATCCCACATCCGCCCACCCCCCCCCTGGCTGCAATCTAGAATGATGAAAACACTTAGTTCAGTTTTACTAACATCTCACAAACATATATAGTTACAGCAGGCCAAGGTAGGAGAGTCAGACACACACACAAGCAACAACATCACTCACACTTACTTCCGGTATTGGAGCTGTGGGTTCTATGGGTCAGGCGGGTGGGGTACCAGCATCCTCCTCACGATGGCTGCAGAAGCTGGGGTCCTTGGGATATGTTGCCTCCTCTGGATTTGAGGTCTTACCAATGCCTTGCCCAGCTCCTCGAGAAAGAGCAGTCTCCTCTGGAGCTTCCTTCTGTTCCAATCTGAGTTCAACGCCATCCAGATGACAAACGCGTTGTAGCTCAGTTGATAGAGCATGGCGTTTGCAATGCCAGGGTTGTGGGTTCGATTCCCACGGGGGGCCAGTATAAAAAAATATGTATTCACTAACTGTAATGACTAAAATGTAAAATGTAAATGTATGCCGAGATGTCCAAGATGTTGAAGAATATCACAAGTGGCCAGCGTAGGGTTCTTCTTTTGCAGCTGTAGCCAGTCACCAGCTTGTCTAAATTGTCCACCCCTCCTTTTGTGGCATTGTAATCCATTATGATTTCTGGTTTTTGATGTTCCTGGCCACAGATTCTCCCATCCCTATGCAGCGTACTCATGAGTACCACCTTTTTGCCTTTCTTTGGCATGTTGGACACTAGGGACGTGTCGGCCGTGAACACAAACTTAGAGGAATTGATAGGCCTGTTCCGTCTGGCTTCCCCGTATACACTTGAAAGTTCCACTTATATGATGAAGCAGCATCACAGGCAGCCCAGATCTTTAGACGGTATGTACTGCCTGAAGGGGCAGCGGCCCCTAAATGGCATAAGCTGCTTATCAACAGTAACATTGGGCCCAGGGTTTAAAACAGGGGAAGGCGGTCCACCCACTTGTCCCACACTGACCTGATTGCAGCTATCTTGTCTCTCTGCCGCCAAGCTGGTCTGGTGTCTCGGTTATCGAAGCGGATAATCATGGAAATATTGTGGACGTTTTCCAGAGACATTGTGGCACAGATACAGTGAGGGAAAAAAGTATTTGATCCCCTGCTGATTTTGTACGTTTGCCCACTGACAAAGACATGATCAGTCTATAATTATAATGGTAGGTTCATTTGAACAGTGAGAGACAGAATAACAACTAAAAAGTCCAGAAAAACGCATGTCAAAAATGTTATAAATTGATTTGCATTTGAATGAGGGAAATAAGTATTTGACCCCTCTGCAAAACATGACTTAGTACTTGGTGGCAAAACCCTTGTTGGCAATCACAGAGGTCAGATGTTTCTTGTAGTTGGCCACCAGGTTTGCACACATCTCAGGAGGGATTTTGTTCCACTCCTCTTTGCAGATCTTCTCCAAGTCATTAAGGTTTCGAGGCTGATGTTTGGCAACTCGAACCTTCAGCTCCCTCCACAGATTTTCTATGGGATTAAGGTCTGGAGACTGGCTAGGCCACGCCAGGACCTTAATGTGCTTCTTCTTGAGCCACTCCTTTGTTGCCTTGGTCGTGTGTTTTGGGTCATTGTCATGCTGGAATACCCATCCACGACCCATTTTCAATGCCCTGGCTGAGGGAAGGAGGTTCTCACCCAAGATTTGACAGGTACATGGCCCCTTCCATCGTCCCTTTGATGCGGTGAAGTTGTCCTGTCCCCTTAGCAGAAAAACACCCCCAAAGCATAATGTTTCCACCTCCATGTTTGAGGCTGGGGATGGTGTTCTTAGGGTCATAGGCAGCATTCCTCCTCCTCCAAACACGGCGAGTTGAGTTGATGCCAAAGAGCTCCATTTTGGTCTCATCTGACCACAACACTTTCACCCAGTTCTCCTCTGAATCATTCAGATGTTCATTGACAAACTTCAGACAGGCCTGTATATGTGCTTTCTTGAGAAGCGGGACCTTGCGGGCGCTGCAGGATTTCAGTCCTTCACGGCGTAGTGTCTTACCAATTGTTTTCTTGGTGACTATGGTCTCAGCTGCCTTGAGATAATTGACAAGATCCTCCCGTGTAGTTCTAGGCAGATTCCTCACTGTTCTCATGATCATTACAACTCCTCGAGGTGAGACCTTGCATTGAGCCCCAGGCCGAGGGAGATTGACAGTTGTTTTGTGTTTCTTCCATTTGTGAATAATCGCACCAACTGTTGTCACCTTCTCACCAAGCTGCTTGGCGATGGTCTCAATCAGAAATCGTTCTGATTGAGAGGGGGTCAATACTTATTTCCCTCATGAAAATGCAAATCAATTTATAACATTTTTGACATGCGTTTTTCTGGATTTGTTTGTTGTTATTCTGTCTCTCACTGTTCAAATAAACCTACCATTAAAATGATAGACTGATCATTTCTTTGTCAGTGGGCAAACGTACAAAATCAGCATGGGATCAAATACTTTTTTTCCCTCACTCTATATCCCTTGTAACAACATTGTAAGTATAGGGTTGTTTGTTAAAATATTGTTCCATGGACAATGCAACTAAAATGGTTATACCTAAAATTCTCCTAATTTATCCTGGTTAGTCTATTGTCAGCAAAGGTTTCTACATTGTAACTACATAGTAATTATAAAGGTTATACCCTTCTTGGTTTCACTTTACATTAAGTAGCTTGCTCCTAGGTAGGTACATGATAATTACAAGTATATCCTATGTAACTACATTGTTCTTACATTACACTTGATTCTGTATAGCCTTTGAGCCAGGTCATAACATAGAAATAAACAAAAATGGCCGGTAGTTAAAGACAGGGTGTGCCTTGTTACAATTGTTGTTACCAGGTCCTAGCCTATATATCAACCCTGGTATTACATGTACCTACCCAGGACCAAGCAACTTAATGTAAAGTGAAACCCAGAAGGGTATAACCTTTATAATTACTATGTAGGTACAATACAGTTACATGTAACAAGGTCAGATTTTGTTTTGGGTTATTAACATGGGAATTCACAGGTGACTTTCAAATGTGTAATTACAAAACAGTTACATAGTAGTATTAGAAAATGTGTAATAAAATCAGTAATTACACATGTGGAATAACCTTCAGCAAGTGGGTGTGTAATTACACATTCCTTGTTCCAATTGTGTAATAACTGATAGAGCTACAACCTTATTACCATGTAATTACATAGTAATAGGGGCAACGATGTAAGCGTTTACGACTCAGTTACTGGTACTGCAAATGGTGGATAGGACAAGACAAATCTGCTCAGGGACGGACTGGGACCAGAAATCGGACTGGGCATTTCTAACATGCCAGCCCATTCTCGAGTCCCCCACACTGGCCCATTTTTTTATGCGGGACATATCCTATGTAGGGCTGCAATGTTCTTAGATCAAAACTGGAATCCTATAAAGAGACAGACCCATAAAACAACTTCAGTAGACTTCTTAAGGTTTTAATTTCAACATGAGAATTGGAGGTCAGCTTTTTCTAAGTGAGACAAGTCATGCGTGAGAACGCCATTAGCAAAGACTGAATTAGACTTTGAGTATTATCACCCGAAAAGCTCCACTTTATAACCAATAAAATGCATTCACATGCCAGACGCAAAGGCCTATTGTGATGTAATTTTAATTTCCGCTTGCAAAGACCAACAGTATAAAGACACAATGAACTCTCTTGACATTGAAATGCTAATTTGTAGATATGAGTGTTGCATTGTGGTCCTCTGTAGCTCAGCTGGTAGAGCGCGGCGCTTGTAACGCCAAGGTAGTGGATTCGATCCCCGGGACCACCCATACACAAAAAAAATGTATGCACGCATGACTGTAAGTCGCTTTGGATAAAAGCGTCTGCTAAATGGCATATTATTATTATTATTATTATTATTATGACTGAGATATGAGAACAATGTCAAAGGGCCATTCATCTGGATATTACGGTGTCCATATAAGGACAGCCTCAGGCTATTGCCTTTTACAAGAAGAAGAGCTATAGCTCAAACTCAATCAATGCCATGACTAAGGAAAAACAAAAGAAAGCAGTAAAATGAATAAAAAAAACAGAGGAGCTATATCAAAGCGGTGTCTACAGGCTTTGATATGAAGTCCCCACTCTCCAACAGACTCATTGAGCTCATTCAATCAGGAAGTTCCCGGAAACAGCGGCGGGGAAAAAACTACAAAGGCTTTCTTTTCACTTTAAAGGAGAAAAATCCTATTTAATGCAGTAATAAAATGTCAGAGTGAGGGAGAGAGAGGAAACCGGCAAAACAACAGCAAAAAAATCCTGTAGAACGTGTTTTTCATTATTCAGAGGGAAATCCAACAAGGATTTAATGTGACATTATTATGTATTTCTTTTCTTATCCACTGAGGTGAGGATGGAGCAGGAAACTTGCTCTGCTCTTGGATTTACAGATCTGAGAAAGTTGTTGTGAATGTATGACATTGACGATTCTAGTTTTTCTGGTAGTTTTATAATTTTTTCATTTTCAGCGAGCATTTAATACTTGCTTGGCAAAGACATTGCAATATATCAGCTTCTGTGGTATCACAATGTATCAAATCCACCATACTAACTAGAACATGGACTGAACTGTGTGTCACTTGTGCACTCCCTCAACCACTCATGGACGCCATGTGAGAAATGCTGTCACAGAAACATTTGAGAAGTGGATGGTGATGCATTGGAGACATGAAGGCTCTGATGTGATGTCATGATGGGTGGGATTAGCATGTACTGTCAATCAAAGCCTGATTCAAACCAATGAGAAACTTTGATGTGGAGCGCTCAGTGTCTCTACATGGTCACACTGTTTAGTATTCCTACACTTAACATATTGCAGAGGTCTCCTTTTATCATTGCTGTGACAAGTTACGGTGCACTATGGGTGTATATACTGCAGCTGTATGTTTGAATCCATTTGTATAGGCTATTAATTTTCCTGTGGATACATTACTTAATTAGGTTCTTTTCTGCGGCACACTTTTTCTCTGCCTCTGGAGCTTACCACAAGAACATGATGACAATACCCAGAGGACCAATGAGAACCGCAACGTCAACACATGGACATTCAGTCCTAAAATAAATTAAAATACAGAGACTCAATTAAAATAAGCTTGAGCAGAGTAGCGTAGCAGTCTGTATCTTCAAAATTAGTCTCTGTTTCTGTACCATCTTGTACCTTTTTAAAGACCGCTTTTTCATTCCTATTATTCCTTGTGAAGGTGGCCATTGTCTCCCAAAGGCTGTCAGGGACGATGGTGAATTCAGAGGCCCTCAATTTGCTAAGCCTCGTTTGTTTTTCTCTTCTCATTTGCATGATGTATAATACTCCCGACAACTTGGAGCCTCTGAGCATTAGGCTCTGAGTTTTCCTAAAAGTTTTCCAGGCGCCGCCTGCCCACACACATTCTCCGCAACCTCCTGTGATTTGATACAAAGCTGCTTTCAGGACTAAGCCTTAAGGATTCAACACCCAAGGGAAAGCATCATCCAGTGTTTCATTCCTCATGGAGATGCTGAAGAATACCTGATCACTGCAATTATTGGTAGGTCACAGATTTGAAAACAAACTACAAAGTCGAAAACTAGAATTTTATTAGTGGATTTCTGCACCCTTCTCGCAGCGCTCTTGACATTGGCAAGACTTGCCTTTTTTCTGGGAATATTATTCCCTCTCTAATCCTTACATAAAAAAGCTTTTTAGGCTTATACCAAAGTTGCAGCAGCATCACCAGGAATGGTTGAACAAACACTTTTGTCCACGAAAAATGGGAAGGCTTATGTTTGACATTCGTTCTTCGATAAAGCTGGGCATTTACTTAAGCAGTTGGGGTATAGTCAATTGCTCGAGTTGCTTACCCAACAGCTTCTTCCCAGTTCGTTCAAGTTTGAGTTCTGCTGTGCTCAGCCAGACTCATAACACCGGATTGTAGCTCAAAATGGCTATTGGATAGCCTGGATGAACCAGCTTGATTGCTGCATTCACCATTCTGTTTTACTGCACATATCAGTCTGTGAAATTAAACAGAATGCAGCAATCAGGCTGGTTCCACCATGGCTAGCTGTCAGATCCAGTCTTAACCAAAGTACTCAAAGTGCCCGTTGATATTTACAATTCTATTAGAAATTGGAGCTTTTCCATCATAAAACACAGCACCAGTTGTCTGGTCCTGCTGCAACAAGTCCACAATTTCCTCAAAGAGCCATTGATGTTTTTGGTTTAAGAGGAAAACATTTTGTTGAAACAGTTATATTCTCACAATTCTCTTGCTAGAGGGGAACCCCTCAATATCCACAGATTTGGACTCCATTTGCCACGCAAGCTCTTGTAAATTGGGCCATTTTGCCACAGTTAATGGACTTTGTTGGAGGTAATTACTCATTCAGCTCTAGAGAGAAGACTTCTCATATTCAACAGTGGTTATGGTGTATTACATGGATATTGTCCCCTGAAGCAATTTAGCCTAACCCCAGAAGACAGTGCAGAGAAGTAAGATCCAAAGTGATAGCCACATTCCAAATCATTTACAACAAGCTAGTAAACACTTTTCCTACAGTTTCCCCATGCTGTTATTGATTCAAATCAAATAAAGCTCTTCTTGACAGCACACCAAATCATTCCAATTGTTCTCAAGCACAGCATTGACTGAGATTATATCTGCAACCCAAATGGCACCCTATTCCTTTATGGTGCACTACTGTTGATCATGGCCCAAAGATCAGCCAATATATAATCCCAGTCGAAGGCTGAAGAAGGGAGAAAAAATTATATTTAAATGTATTTTTTCAAAATCCTCTTGGCAAAGACAATGCCTTTTCCTTCTGAATGAGCATGGGTTTTGAGTATTCAAAACATTTCTTAGTACAAATTACAGTACATTATCGGAGTGCAGTGAATTGATTTTCTGAAATCTATTTGACCCCCAGAAGCAAAGAAGCTGAATTTTGTTTCTCTCTCTAAATCTTGGCAAGCATATTGTGACACTAATTTGGCTGTGACGAGGTGTGAATGAAGGAGTCAGGCGCAGGAGGTAAAATACCGAAGTCCAGAGTTTATTCCATTTACATAAATCTCCCAAAGCATCAAACAAAACTATTACAAGGGAAAACATGCACCTTGGCATAAACACAGTGAATAGTAGCTCAACCGAGCTACACGCTCTCACAACAAACAATCACTGACAAGGGGAACAGAGGGAATACTTATACACATACTAATTAGGGGAATGAGCACCAGGTGTGTGTGATTGACAAGACATGACAAGTGGAGTGATGAGAATGGGATCGGTAGTAGCTAGTACTCCGGTGACGACGAACGCCGAAGCCTGCCTGAACCAGGAGGGGGGGCAGCCTCGGCGGAAGTCATGACATTGGCGATAATACAAAATGAATTGAAAAGCCAGTGTGTTCATTTGGTTATTCCACAGCACGTCATCACTATTATAAGTCACTCAGCCGAATCCCGAGAATCTGTTCTGTTTGATTTAGTTTTTCTTTTTTTCCTTTCTTTTCTGACTGACAGCTGGAACATTTGATCTGTATTCATCCTAGTGGTACAGAGACAAAAAGCAACAAAACGTCGACAGCAACAAAGTGTTAAGCAGCCAGAGAAATGCCACAGGGGGGGCTGCAAAAAGGCTGCTGCCAAAAAGGTAGACCTTGTCTGGCTCCTCCATCTGTGAGACTAAAACATTTAGCGTCATTGAATGAGACACCCTGAAGTATGATGAAAACACAGCATGAGTTATCAATACTTTTATGTAGAAATATGGTAACAATTTATTGGAAACTTCACTATTAAATGCATAATATGCAATTCTCTAATTATAACAGTGTCGCTTAACTATGAAATGTATTCTACCATGCTATGACACCCCTGACATGGGGAGATTCCTGACCAGTGGTGTTATGTCAGTACAGCCATAATGCAAACCACTGTCACTGTCATGACAATGGTCATCTGATGTGAGCCAGGGGCGTCAGTTGGGCAGTCGCCATACCCCACCTCAAGACCAAAAATGTAAAAGTAGGCTATAAAAAAAGTTGACTGAAATCATTCCAATACCGATTAAAATGCAATTGCTGTTTAGCGTATTGGTGGGCTAGCTTTAGGACTAGAGAAGCTGCCAGCCTGCACAGATTTCTCTCAGGGACCAGAGACAGTGCCAGACAGGTCAGCTGTTTAGGTAGTGCGTTGATTGTTTTGATTTTGATGTCGGCAATTGAACTCGGCCTTGTAAGCCTCATGGCCAGCTGTTTTATGCACCGGTTACTTTCACATTGATGTCGGCATAGGCGGCGTGTCCAATATGCTCGGGGAAGATAAGCTTCCTCTAAAGTAAATTGAATAAAATTTGCCAAAATTAGCTACATAATTACTCGTGCCAATACAGAAATACATAGAATAATTCAAAATACTACACCAGAGAGCATGATTTGGCCACAGAGGAGCATTAGCTGCTGTAAAAATGAGCTGTATTGCGCACAATTTGGGCAGTAAATAGCCTACCAAATAGCTGATTATTTAGTTGCAGTGGTCAGTGAAAAGCAGTTAAATATGCCTATAGCAATATTTCTAAATACAATCACAGGAAAAATGGCTATTGCTGAAAAGAAAAGACAAAGAAAATACTCTGTCTCAAAATTCTCAACTTCCAATTGAGCGAACAGTAGCCTGTCTTATTGGCACCAGCAGAGAGCATCTGGGTGCATGCATATTCACTGTCTTTATCATTGGAACAGTACCACTGGAAAGTTTTTTGGGGGACAATAATTTCCTCCTCCAGGCTAGATGGACTTCAAGAGGCCCCTTGTAGCTCAGTTGGTAGAGCATGGTGTTTGCGACGCCAGGGTTGTGGGTTCAATTCCCACGGGGGGCCAGTATGAAAAATGTATGCACTCACTAACTGTAAGTCGCTCTGGATAAGAGCGTCTGCAAAATGTAAAATGTAAATGTTATGCAATTTGTGTCTCCCCTTTTTGTAGGCCTAGATTAGATTGTTGCGAAAAAGTCATTTTTACTGATCTGTTTGCCAGTGTTAGTAGAATGGCTACTAATTTGTGTTGTATAAAAAAAGATGTTGCAGTCATAAAAAGTATTGTAGAATTGCATGAAATATGTTAAAATCTAATTTCATTCGTTACATACATTTACATTTACATTTTAGTCATTTAGCAGACACTCTTATCCAGAGCGACTTACAGTTAGTGAGTGCATACATTTTAATTTTTTCATACTGGCCCCCCGTGGGAATCGAACCCACAACCCTGGCGTTGCAAGCGCCATGCTCTACCAACTGTAAATAACTTTGTAAATAACAGGTGTAGACTAACAGTTTAATGCTTATTTATGGGCCCTTCCCAACAATGCAGAGAGAAAGAAATTTGTGAAATAATAAAAGAGTAAAACACGTAATAATAAAAGTAATAATAAATACAAAATGAATAATGACAACTTGGCTATATACACGGGGTACCTGTACTGAGTTGATGTGCAGGGGTACCATGTAATTTAAGTAGATATGTACATGTAACTATGAATAAAGTTACACATATTAAACAGTAGCAGCAGCGTATGTGATGAGTCAAAAAGGTTTGTGCAAAAAGGGTAAATGAAGCTAGCTATTTGGTTAACTATTTAACTAACAATTTAGCCGTCTTATAGCTTGGGGGTAGAATCTCTTCAGAGTCCTGTTGGTTCCAGACTTGGTGCATCGGTACCGCTTGCCGTGCGGTAGCAGAGAGAACAGTCTATGACTTGGGTGGCTGGAGTCTTTGACAATTGTTAGGGCCTTCCAATGACACCACCTGGTATAGAGGTCCTGGATGGCAGGGAGCTCAGCCCCAGTGATATACTGGGCCATACGCACTACCCTGTAGTGCCTTTCAGTCGTGATGCCAAGCAGTTGCCATACCAAGCGGTGATGCAGCCAGTGAAGATGCTCTCAATGGTGCAGCTGTAGAACTTTGTGAGGATCTGAGGGCCCATGCCAAATCTTTTCAGTCTCCTGAGGGGGAAGAGGGGTTGTCGTGCCCTCTTCACGACTGTGTTGGTGTGGACCATGATAGATCCTTAGTGATGTGGACACAGAGGAACTTGAAGCTCTCGACCCGCTCCACTACAGCCCTGTCAAATGTGAATGGGGGCGTGCTCGGCCCTCCGTTTCCTGTAGTCCACGATCAGCTCCTTTGTCTTGCTGACGTTGAGGGACAGGTTGTTGTCCTAGCACCACACTCTTCAGGAAGTCCATGATCCAGTTGCAGAGGGAGGTGTTCAGTTCCAGGGTCCTTAGCTTAGTGATGAGCTTGGAGGGTGCTATGGTGTTGAACTCGGAGATGTAGTCAAAGAACAGCATTCTCACATACAGTACCAGTCAAAAGTTTGGACACACCTACTAATTCCAGGGTTTTTCGTTATTTTTACTATTTTCTACATTGTAGAATAATAGTGAAGACATCAAAAGACCAAGTCCATATTATGGCAAGAACAGCTCAAATAAGCAAAGAGAAATGACAGTCCATCATTACTTTAAGACATGGTCAGTCAATACGGCACATTTCAAGAACTTTGAAAATATCTTCAAGTGCAGTCACAAAAAACATCAAGCGCTATGATGAAACTGGCTTTCATGAAGACCGCGACAGGAATGGAAGACCCAAAGTTAACTCTGCTGCAGAGGATAAGTTCATTAGAGTTACCAGCCTCAGAAATTGCAGCCCAAATAAATGCTTCAAAGAGTTCAAGTCACAGACACATCTCAACATCAACTGTTCAGTTAACCCCAGTGGGTCAGAAATCTAGTTATAGCAAGCACACTGCTCGGGTGATGGGCTTGGGTCTCCCTGGCAAGGGGAAGCGGTAGCCATGACTCCGTAGAGTGAGCTACAAGCCTGTCGTAAATGGCAACCAGTAAGCCAGAGAGCACCGCAAGGTGGAGTTTCTCTACAGGCTAGAAGGCTCTCACGCAGTACTGGAAGGTAGGAGCAGTCAGTCTAGCCAGCGAGGGCTCTGGCAAGCTAGGTGGAGAAAATAATACTACCATTTAGGTAGAGAGAGCTAGCAAAAGAGCTAGTTCTAGTCGTGTGCTTCGCCGATCCTTAGCTGTGTAGCCAACTACTCCTGGCGTTTAGCTAGCTATCATTCCCCTCAAAGGTTAGTAGCCTGGCTATAGCAAGCAGACTGCTAGCTGAAAAGGATCTGCATTCTTCATTAGCTAGCTAGATTAGCTTAGAGTATGGAATATCAAAAGTCTCTTTCCTTTCTTCCATCTTGGTGGGAATAAGCAGCACGAAACAGGTAGCTAACTAGGCTGGTGGGGCGAGAGCTAGCTGTGTGGCGCTAGCTGAGCCAGAGACTGAGATGTAGCTTTCATTTGAGCTCAAACCTCTCCATGAGAAGCTGCTGTCCTACGCTCAGCTGCGGACTCCTTGACGGTGCACCTGTGAATAATTTAGCAGGAAAGCTGAGGTAGAGGAGTAGAGGAACTTAATCGAATCCGTGAGGAAGACGAAAGAAGCAAAGATTGGTGTGGACTACGGACCCTTATATGGGAAGTGGAATGGTCCACTATTGGCCGTTGCTCCTGTCAGTCTATGACAGTCGTTGTGTGATTCGACCTTTCTAGACTCCTCCCCTAATGAGGCGTTACCCAAAGTGAGAGACTGAACAAGTCATTTTATTTTCATTTTAGTCATTTAGCAGACGCTCTTATCCAGAGCTACTTACAGTTAGTGAGTGCATAATTTTTTTTTCATAGTAATTGAAATAGAACCCAAAGTTACGTAGAAGTAACCCAACTTAATTCTCTGCATGTTCACAATATTGTTAAAAATCATAAAATTTAGACTGTACCCACTGACACTTATGGGATGATTTAGAATTTTGTGCAGTAGTATTTACTGATTACTCTTCTGATGTAAACAATGTATTCATATTCTGTGAACAAAACACTAAACAGTGAATTTTGTATTCACTGTTTACATTTGTATTTAATGTTTTACAAAAGGTGGTATAAGATATGCAAATCAGGTAATCCGGCAAGAAAATGATCAGAAGTTCTGTAAATGTTTTGAGCATTTTATCATTGCTGTTGTGCTATAGATATGTTTCAACACTGATCCAAAAATTGCTTGTATGCGATTGAGAAACTGTAATCTGTGTTTCATACACAGTGGTTTTTACGCTGCTGCTACTCGCTGTTTATTATCTATGCATAGTCACGTTACCCCTACCTACATGTACATATTACCTCAATTACCTTGACTAACCTGTACCCCCACACATTGACTCGGTACCGGCACCCCCTGTATATAGCCTCGTTATTGTTATTTTATTGTGTTACTTTTTTTCTTATTTCAGTTTATTTTGTTTTATTTTTGCAAATATTTTCTTACTTACTTAAAAAAAATCTGCATTGTTGGTTAAGGGCTTGGAAGTGTGTCACGGTTCAGACAGACGACAAGAGGACCACAATTGCGTCACACCAGAAAGTTTATTTAAACTTAAGGGGAAAGGGATGTAGGGAGTGAGTGAAGGCTCCAGGGGTTATCCCGTCCGATGTGCTGGGTCTGTGCCTCCCCCCAGTGGCAGCGATGCGTCCGATGACGCCGGTGGTTGGTGGCCCAGAAGTCCTGGGGGGGGGAGGAAACACAGACACAACGGGGCGGAATGAAACCAGGCAGCAGTACAGTTCAAGGGAAATCCAAAATACGTAGTAGCAAGGCAGAAGGCTGGTCAGAGTTACCGGGATTGAAGAGTAGTCAGGAGTCGTAATGGCAGAAGCAGGTCTGGATCTCCTGAGGCAGAAGAGTATCCAAAAACCAGGCAGGTCCGGGGTCACAAAACCAGGGTGAGCCAGAAGCGCGAGCAAACAGGTTCCGGGTGTGAGCTTTGCAGACGATCTGACACCGGAGAGCTGAAAGACAGGGCCTAAAATACTGGGAGAGGTTAGTGGGTAATGCAGCGCAGCTGGCAGAGTAATTAGAGCCGAGCAGAGCAGGGACAGGTGGAGCTAGTTAGGCTGAGTAGAGAGAGGGAGGTGAGCAGAGTGGAAGATAGTGGAAACCAATTAAGGTGGTAACCCGGTGGAGTGAGAGGGCTCATGACAGAACCCCCCAAGGGACGGCCCCAGAAGTCCCAAGAGCAACACCACGCCGGGCGGGAGGAGGGGAGCCGGAGGAGGGCTAGAACTCCTCCGAACGGTCCGAGTGAACGTCCTCATCCTCGGAGGAAGCCGGAAGGCCGTGGTCGGGAGATGGGACAGGTCCCGAGACAGGATCAGGCACAGGACAGGAAGCCGAGCGGGCCGGACGGTTAGGGACCCCTCTGGGGCGGCCCCTACGGATTGCAGGTTGATCAGGATGCCGTTGGTGGAAAGCGGTGATGAGAGTCCTATCCACAATCCGACTAGCTGGCACCCAGGTCCTTTCCTCAGGTCCATAGCCCTCCCAGTCAATGAGGTACTGGAGACCCCTACCCCTCCGTCTGGACCGAAGCAGGCGGCGGACGGTGTAAACCAGACCACCATCGACGAGCCGTGGAGGAGGAGGACAAGGCGCAGCAGGGACCAGCGGACTCCTGGGCACAGGCAGGGGCTGCAGCAATCCGGCTGGGGGCTGGCAGGACGACTTGTGTTGGTTGCAGATGGGGCAGGCTTGGACGAATCCCGTACATCCTTCCTCAGAGAGGGCCACCAGAACCTCTGGGCGAGCAGGTTGTAAGTGCGGGTGGAGCCAGGGTGACAAGCTAGGCGGGAGTCATGTCCCCACTGAACGACCTGGGACCTCAGGTCTTCGGGGACAAAAAGGCGGTCAGCTGGGCAAGTGCTGGGACCTGGCTGGTTACGGAGAGCCTCCAGCACCTGTTCCTCAACAGCCCAGGTCAGAGCTGCAACGATGCAGGGACTTGGCAGAATCGACCCAGGGTCCTTGGAGGGTCAGGAGCGGAGTTAGTAGGTACTGGCCGAGCGGGGTAGTGCGGCGGCAAGCAGGCAGGTTCGGTGGCAGTCCTCTCCCCACTCCTGATCACCCCGGTCACCCAGTCGAGCTGAGGGTTGTGCCGGGCGGAGCCATGGGTAACCCAGGATGAGGGTTGGCCTGGAGAGGGGAGCAGGTGAAACTGGATAGTTTCTTGATGGTTTCCGGACAGACCCATCGAGACCGGGGCCGTGACATGAGTGACCGATCCGAGTAAGTGTCCGTCCAGTGCCCGGGCAGGAATAGGAGGTGTCAAACGGAGGTTCTCCAGTCCCAGTTGGCGTGCCAGCTTGATGTCCATTATGTTGGCTTCGGCGCCAGAATCCACCAGAGCAGCCAGGGTGTGAGTTGAGTCAGAGAGGCGGAGGTGAACTTGCAGCAGGGGTTTGCGGTCGGAGGACTGGATGGTCATTGAACTCAACCGGACTCCCCCTATGCCCGGTGAGCTTCGGCCCTTTAAAGGGCAGGTTACCACACGATGTCCGTCACCTCCACAATAGAGACAGAGGTTTGAGGTGAAGCGTCGCTGGCGCTCTGCAGGAGTGAGAGAGGCTCGCCCAATCTCCATAGGCTCAGACTGATCAAGCTGACCTGGGTGAGTGGCAGTAGATGACAGGAGCCCAGTCGGATCTCTCCGAATGCCGGTAGTAGGTGGACCTTGGCGCCCCCTCTCACGACGACGGGTCTGTATCCCTCTGTCGATCCTGACAGTCAGTGCGATGGCTTCATCAAGAGTGGAAGGCAGTTCATGGGAGACCAACTCGTCCTTGATATAGTCAGCCAAACTATGGAAGAACGCGTCCACCAACGATGGTGTGTTCCAAGAACTTCGCCTAGCCAGGGTTCGGAAGTCGATGGAATGGTCTGCGACTGTCACGTCTGCCTTGTCGAATACTGAACAGTTCACGAGACGCCTCTGCGGTTGGTGAATCCAGGTCAAACACCTTCAGCATCTCCTCAGCAAACAGGTCGAAGGTTGCACATGCGGGGGTTTGACGTTCGAACTCTGCTGTTCCCCAGAGTCGAGCTCGGCCCGTCAGGTGAGTGATGGCATACCCAACTCTAGCCCCCTCCGTGGCGAAGGTCCTTGGCTGCAAGGAGAACTGAAGTCGGCAGCTAGTCAGGAATGGCCGTACCTGGGTTGAATCGCCGTTGAACCGCTCGGGGTTTCCAATCTTGGGTTCCGAGCAGCGGCTGCAATGACCGGGGCAGGTAACTCGGGGGCAGGGCTGGTGGGCAGACTGGCTGGGGTCAGGTTGGTGAGGAGTTGAATGATCATGGCGAGTTGTTGTTGCTGCTGCTGGGACTGCTGCTGGTGCTGCTGGAACTGCTGATGCTGTTGGTGGCCGACCTGAAGCAGAGAGGAGATGACGCCGCTCATGCGGCCTAGCTCTCTCTCAGTGTGTTCCAGGCGTTGCATGGCGGTGGGTTGCTCAGGCTCTTCGGTTTCCATGTCGGGGGAAGTGTGCGCTGAGTCCATGATGGTCAGATCGTACTGTCACGGTTCAGACAGACGACAAGAGGACCACAATTGCGTCACACCAGAAAGTTTATTTAAACTTAAGGGGAAAGGGATGTAGGGAGTGAGTGAAGGCTCCAGGGGTTATCCCGTCCGATGTGCTGGGTCTGTGCCTCCCCCCAGTGGCAGCGATGCGTCCGATGACGCCGGTGGTTGGTGGCCCAGAAGTCCTGGGGGGGGGAGGAAACACAGACACAACGGGGCGGAATGAAACCAGGCAGCAGTACAGTTCAAGGGAAATCCAAAATACGTAGTAGCAAGGCAGAAGGCTGGTCAGAGTTACCGGGATTGAAGAGTAGTCAGGAGTCGTAATGGCAGAAGCAGGTCTGGATCTCCTGAGGCAGAAGAGTCCGGGGTCACAAAACCAGGGTGAGCCAGAAGCGCGAGCAAACAGGTTCCGGGTGTGAGCTTTGCAGACGATCTGACACCGGAGAGCTGAAAGACAGGGCCTAAAATACTGGGAGAGGTTAGTGGGTAATGCAGCGCAGCTGGCAGAGTAATTAGAGCCGAGCAGAGCAGGGACAGGTGGAGCTAGTTAGGCTGAGTAGAGAGAGGGAGGTGAGCAGAGTGGAAGATAGTGGAAACCAATTAAGGTGGTAACCCGGTGGAGTGAGAGGGCTCATGACAAAGTGTGCATTTCACGGTAAAGTCTACACCTGTTGTATTCAGCGCATGTGACAAATAACATTTCATTTCATTTGATTTGAATATGCATTGGTTCCACTGTGCCCTCTTTTTTTGTGTCTCAGTGCACCCTTTGTTCTGCATCAAGCTCAATTATGATAATTGCCCAATTTGCCTTGGTAAAGGTTATATCATACTACAGTTTTTATGAGGGATTATCTCTTGTGTTTGTTCATGGTGGATCAACCATGTTAAATAACACCCATGTAAGAGTACAGAGCACATTCCCACCTACAGTAGGTCTAACGTCAAAGGTCAAATATCTTCTCTAACCCAGGGTCAGAGTTTAAAGTTGTTATCCTTAAGTGTATGAAAGACAGAAGAGCCGGCGGAATTCAAATGCAATGTATGATGAGTATTATGAAAAAAAGAGACTATTAACATGTGTAAAAGCAGCCAATAAAAAGCAAACAGGGAGAAAGTCTTTAGCAGTGATTTTTAAAGAGGGTTAGCGGGATCAGCATTTGCCTGAGGGAGCTAGCGCCGGACTAGCTGACCGATTTAGCAATGTTGTTTATCGCCATTGCTGATGGAGGCGAGCGTCATCACTGTATCCTTCCTTCCCTTAATGCCATGAGAAATGCCACATAGGCTGTCGGCAGTGCCAGGCCAGTAGGTTAATATGCTGTGCACTCGGGCCAGGAAATGGGGAGAAAATGACAATTTTTGATTTAATTTTCTTTATCTACAGACTGCTAAAAAAATCTACAGTATATTCTTACCTGGCCTAGGTTTGGCTGAGATTATCCAAGTGTGTATCGCAAAGACGTTGAGCAAAACTTTATTGATTTTGAGCTGAGAATGGAAAACATAGAAACTTCTTTCAACATGAAATGAATTCATATCACTTCCCTATCATTCTAATGTTAGAAGCCTAAATAGAAAGTAATGGGAACGTTAGGGTATGTCCTGGGAATGTTCTTGGTTTGCCGGGGAGGCTTTTTAATCATGGAATGATTTCAGTCTACTTCTTTTATCAAAGCAATGTTTTTTAAAATCTATTTTATGAGTATGCTGTGTATGGTAATGTTACACAGTTCCACCCTATTTGATAGGAGCTAATCAACAGACAATTCCCGACATTTTGCAGGTGGCCTACTTAATCAAAGTGCAATGCAGCTATAAAGGAACAGCAAAGAACAGTCTATGGGGGACTGGATTCTGTCACAAGTGTTGCCTAAATGTCCTTTTCGATGTAGTGGGACTCGCGATTGTGCATGTGTGTTGATACAGTATGTGCTTCACTGCTTATATACCTGTGTGTGTCACTATGTCAATGTCTATGTGTCACTATGTCAATGTCTATGTGTTGTGACCAGAATTTTGCTACCCTAGAATCAAGACAGGGTGGCGAGGGGAGCTGGGCAGGGTAAGTGGTCCGTCAGCTGAGGTAAAGCCTTGATGGATCACTCTCCAGAGGAGCGTCAGCCCCTCTCCCCTGCCAACACAGGGGTAGTGTGCCAGAGCCAGTGCCAGTCAACCCACGGGGGTATAGGGAATGTGGGGGTAGGGAGTGTCTTTGTGAGTCTCACACACAGCAATTATGACACACATATACACACAAACTTTCATTGCGGCTAGGTGTCAGTCGGCAGACACAGAGGGTTTTGGGAGTGTGTATGTGTGGTAATACAGTGGGGAGAACAAGTATTTGATACACTGCCGATTTTGCAGGTTTTCCTACTTACAAAGCATGTAGAGGTCTGTAATTTTTATCATAGGTACACTTCAACTGTGAGAGACGGAATCTAAAACAAAAATCCAGAAAATCACATTGTATGATTTTTAAGTAATTAATTTGCATTTTATTGCATGACAGAAGTATTTGATCACCTACCAACCAGTAAGAATTACGGCTCTCACAGACCTGTTAGTTTTTCTTTAAGAAGACCTCCTGTTCTCCACTCATTACCTGTATTAACTGCACCTGTTTGAACTCGTAACCTGTATAAAAGACACCTGTCCACACACTCAATCAAACAGACTCCAACCTCTCCACAATGGCCAAGACCAGAGAGCTGTGTAAGGCCATCAGGGATAAAATTGTAGACCTGCACAAGGCTGGGATGG
This sequence comes from Coregonus clupeaformis, assembly GCF_020615455.1. Classification (NCBI taxonomy): domain Eukaryota; kingdom Metazoa; phylum Chordata; class Actinopteri; order Salmoniformes; family Salmonidae; genus Coregonus; species Coregonus clupeaformis. The sequence continues at coordinate 51,556,009 of NC_059220.1, forward strand.
GCTACAGGACAATAGGCAAGCAGCTTGTTGAGAAGGCAACAACTGTTGGCGCAATTATTAGAAAATGGAAGAAGTTCAAGATGACAGTCAATCACCCTCGGTCTGGGGCTCCATGCAAGATCTCACCTCGTGGGGCATCAATGATCATGAGGAAGCTGAGGGATCAGCCCAGAACTACACGACAGGACCTGGTCAATGACCTGAAGAGAGCTGGGACCACAGTCTCAAAGAAAACCGTTAGTAACACACTACGCCGTCATGGATTAAAATCCTGCAGCGCACGCAAGGTCCCCCTGCTCAAGCCAGCGCATGTCCAGGCCCATCTGAAGTTTGCCAATGACCATCTAGATGATCCAGAGGAGGAATGGGAGAAGGTCATGTGGTTTGATGAGACAAAAATAGAGCTTTTTGGTCTAAACTCCACTCGCCGTGTTTGGAGGAAGAAGAAGGATGAGTACAACCCCAAGAACACCATCCCAACCGTGAAGCATGGAGGTGGAAACATCATTCTTTGGGGATGCTTTTCTGCAAAGGGGACAGGACGACTGCACCGTATTGAGGGGAGGATGGATGGGGCCATGTATCGTGAGATCTTGGCCAACAACCTCCTTCCCTCAGTAAGAGCATTGAAGATGGGTCGTGGCTGGGTCTTTCGGTATGACAACGACCCGAAACACACAGCCAGGGCAACTAAGGAGTGGCTCTGTAAGAAGCATCTCAAGGTCCTGGAGTGGCCTAGCCAGAACCTGAACCCAATAGAAAATCTTTGGAGGGAGCTGAAAGTCTGTATTGCCCAGCGACAGCCCCGAAACCTGAAGGATCTGGAGAAGGTCTGTATGGAGGAGTGGGCCAAAATCCCTGCTACAGTGTGTGCAAACCTGGTCAAGACCTACAGGAAACATATGATCTCTGTAATTGGAAACAAAGGTTTATGTACCAAATATTAAGTTCTGCTTTTCTGATGTATCAAATACTTATGTCATGCAATAAAATGCACATTAATTACTTAAAAATCATACAATGTGATTTTCTGGATTTTTGTTTTAGATTCTGTCTCCCACAGTTGAAGTGTACCTATGATAAAAATTACAGACCTCTACATGCTTTGTAAGTAGGAAAACCTGCAAAATCGGCAGTGTATCAAATACTTGTTCTCCCCACTGTATGTGTACATTCACACACAATGTAGCACTCAGCGGGTATATGGCAGGGTGTGTGTATGTGTTTGCATGTGTACATCGGTTTGCATGTGTACTCCCCTATTACCTCACGTATGTGTCTGTCAAGTGCATCTGCATGTATTTCTCTCTACCACCTCCGTTCCTCACACCACCTATATTCTTGTTTACCTATTTATCAGCATGCTTGCTCAATAATCATCTAATTGAACAAACTTGACCAATTCAACCTTCTACATGCAGAGTACCACATGACCCCTGTCAGTGGCACATTCCATCCTCCGGCAGACAAGACTCCAGTGTGATCGCAGATACAGTGGGAGACTGCTGAAATCTCACAGTGCAATCTCACTGGGCTGATTAGGAACTATTACCTCGGGCCCCTCAGTCAAGCTCAGCTAGTTTCTCTGTTTATTATCAGATGGCAGCCTTCACTTCCCACTGCCGTGTGACACATATGCAGAAAGTAAACACTCAGTATAGACAGCTATAGCAGAGAGGCACACTGCTCTATCTTTCAAGGGGTAGGGAGGACAGTTATAGGGGAGGGAGGAAGGTTTGTGTGTGTTGTTTGATGGAGCCTCTTGGGCATAATGATGGGATTAATTAGGTATGTGTGAGAGTGTGATTGGCTAGCGCACACATGGAGGCATATGTACACACACACACACACACGGACACACACACAAACACGAAACCCACAGTCATATGTGAAGGCACAAACACAAACACACATCTGTCTCCCCCCCCCTACACACAAAGCATGGAAACAAAAACAACAACAATGGTATCCTACAGAGAGGCTGCCCACAACAGCTGAAAAAGATCAATACCAAACCAGCTGCTTGGCTTTTTTTTATCGGAAGGCACAGTTGGCTTCAACACAGAGACTGCTCAATATTAACACAAAAACCTGAAATTCAAGGTTGTTGATAATTGGAACTAAACCTAAAATTCAAGGTTGTTGATAATTGGAACTAAAAACTGGTAACTAAAGACAATAATGCTGCTTCCCTTCTTCCATGGAAAGAGAAATAAACAGTTTATTTTCTACAATATTAACACTTTCACTCTTAGAAATAAGAGTATGGTTAGGGTAAAAAGTGTTCCCTGGGGTACAAAAATATCAAAATACACATATTGTACTTCCATAGGTATACATAATGATCTCACATGGTACTGTTCAGTACCTTTTAGGGTGCATGTGCGGATAATCAACACTGAACAAAAATATAAACACAACATGTAAAGTGTTGGTCCAATGTTCATGAGCTGAAATAAAAGATCCCAGAAATTGTCCATACGCACAAAAAGCTTATTTCTCTCAGATTTTGTGCACAAATTTGTTTACATCCCTGTTAGTGAGCATTGCTCCCTTGCCAAGATAATCCATCCACCTGACAAGTGTGGTATATCAAGACCTTGTGCGGGGACAATGAAAGGCCACTCTAACATGTTCAGTTTTGTCACACAACACAATGCCACAGATATCTCAAGTTTTGAGGGAGCGTGCAATTGGCATGCTGACTGCAGGAATGTCCACTAGAGCTTTTGCCAGAGAATTGAATGTTAATTTCTCTACCATAAGCTGCTTCCAATGTCATTTTAGAGAATTTGTCAGTACGTCCAACCAGCCTCACAACAGCAGACCACGTGTATGGCGTTGTGTGGGCGAGCGGTTTGCTGATGTCAACGTTGTGAACAGAGTGCCCCATGGTGGCGGTGGGGTTATGGTATGGGCAGACATAAGCTACGGACAATGAACACAAATGTATTTTATCGATGGCAATTTGAGTGCACAGAGACACCGTATTGAGATCCTGAGGCCTATTGTCGTGCCATTCATCCGCAGCCATCACCTCATGTTTAAGCATTATAATGCACAGCCCCATGTTGCAAGGGTCTGTACACAATTACTGGAAGCTGAAAATGTCCCAGTTCTTCTATGGCCTGCATACTCACCTGACATGTCACCCGTTGAGCATGTTTGGAATGCTCTGGATCGATGTGTACGACAGCGTGTTCCAGTTCCCGCCGATATCCAGTAACTTCGCACAGCCATTGAAGAGGAGTGGGACAACATTCCACAGGCCATAATCAACAGGCTAATCAACTCTATATGGAGGAGATGTGTCACACTGCATGAGGCAAATGGTGGTCACACCAGATCCTGTCTGGTTTTCTGATCCACGCCCCCACCTTTTTTTAAAAGGTATCTGTGACCAACAGATGCATATCTGTATTCCCAGTCATGTGAGATCTGTAGATTGGGGCTTAATGAATTCACTTCAATTGACTGATTTCCTTATATGAACTATAACTCAGTAAAATCTTTGAAATTGTTGCATGTTGCATTTATATTTTTGTTAATGTATAATGTATAATGTATAATGGTACAGTTTTTACCTAATATTTTGAATGTAAAGGTACAATCATCACTCTACTGTGAAGGTACATTTCTGTTTCCCAGGGTACAAACATATTTTGTGTACCCTCACTACCCACCATAAGGTACAATTATAGATTTTTGCCACTTAAAAGGAACTAACGTCTTTGTCACTGTGGTGGTACCCTAAAAGGCAAATCTGTACCATAATCATTATCATATTTCCCAGCATGCTCTACTGCAGGTTGATATTTTAAAATTGTTTTTAACATTCCCAAAATTCCCAGGTTTTCAAGAAATCCTGTTTGGAAGGTTCCTGGAAACAGAAGGGAATAAGCAAGAAATCTAGAAAGATCGCAGAATTTCACAACCCTACTTGCACGTCTGATGTAACCTGTAAACCAAGTTTCAGAACACTGTATTGGGGTAAACCTCAGCCACAAAATAAGGCCTTATGAGATATGTAATAAATTGTCACTAACAAATAGAGTCATGGGAGGTAACTCTACAATTTACTCGAAAGCAAGGTACACTGGGAAATTATATTGGAGGTGTGGCTAAGTGTGGGAGTGGCTTTCAGTTAGTTATTTTGGCCACCCGTGAGGGGAAGTGTTGTACCAGTTCAAAGTGTAGGAAGCAATAATTTTTATTATATACCTTGAAGTACCTGCAGGCTTGCCTCTGGCTCAAAAGGAAAATGGAAAATCATTCCTGCCCACTCTAATTGTTTAATACTTTGTATGTGCTCAACTTTTTTTCGTCCTCCAATTTGTTTGGTCAACTTTTCAACCTGTTCTCTGTGAAGTAGGCTGCCTGAGTTTTTCAACCTTGGCTTAGTACTAGCACGCTACAGTAACTGACTGACTGTGCTGTTGTGATCATTTCCACCTGCCTTGAGCCTTCATCCGATCGCAGTCTTATTGTTGATTCTTCCCCTCATCTCCTTTGTCCAATGCCACCTCTGGGTTATTGCCTCTGGAATCTATCTACTTTGGATTTACCTCAATATATTGCTATTGGATTAGCTGACTCTCCCTCAGCCGGTGAAATGGCATCTCCCTCGGAAGTGCCTCTCTCCTTGGCTCTTTTTTGGTAGCTAACTCAGCTGTCTCTACTATATATCTGTTGGCTTTTTGGTGTGTTCTGTAGGTTCCTGCCTGTGCTAGACTAGTTGGTGTTGTTCTCTGGCTTACTACTTAGCTATGTCGACCATGGTGGTTGGCTAGCTAGGCTAGTTAGCTGGCTAGGCTAGCTAGCAGGCTAAAATAACTAACTTTAGCTAGCTGGCTTGCTGGCTAAGATCTGCATATACAGTACCAGTAACATTGTTTGATAACTGGTTAGATGGCATTATATATTTCCAAAGCTTTGGTTTACTTTAATGTAGCTGTAACTAGGTGTTGTTACCAACTGGCTGACTCATGCAGTGCTAACATAACATTAGCAGGCTGGTACTACTAACATTAGCAGGCTAGTGGGGCTAAAGTTAGCAGGCTAGTAGGGCTAACGTTAGCAGGCTAGTTGGCTAGCAACCATGCAAGCTGATTTGTAACAATAAATGCATAAAGTATTTGCTTGTAAGTTGTTTGAAAATTTAATTGAAACCAGTATTCATGCAAATGGTTTGGTTGCATATTAAGATATACATTTGAAGTTATATATTTTAAGTTATTACTGTTGGAGTTCACATTACAAAGAATAGGCTGGCTTGCCGGGTCCTCCATATTAGGTCACAACCCGCAAAAACATATTCTGTCTTTCTTCGGAATTCTGATACATTTTATGTAATAACTCGAAAAGTAAGGTGTAACTTTAGAAATATACTAATGCAAATCCATATGTTACATGTGGTTACGTTTATGCTACCTACCCCATTTTAGTGGTGTATGGTAGAGGTACAATTTTGCTACTCCTATAAAGACTAAATGTTCCTTTTCTAAAGGCACTCTTTTGTACCTGTGGACCTGTGTAAGAAAGGCACTGAGGTATGAACTGGGGTACAATTATGTACCTATAACTAAATGTACAAAGGATGTACCTAATAGGCTACCACTACAGTGACAAACATTTGTACCCCTTGAAGAACAAATCTTTACATTTTAGTGTATAGCAATGATATCGCCCATACACAACCCTTGCCCCCCCCACTACACACACACACACACAGGTGTACCCACACACACAAACCACCTAGCCATCCTCACATAAACCTAGCCCCCCTGATGATCTCGTGAATACCATGTCCATAACAGTGTGTGATAATTTAATTACCCATCCTGCCAAATAGGAGCAATTTTAATTATTTACCGCTGTGCAGGCAACATCTCTTACAGCTCTGAGAAGAACAGGGTTGCATCCCAAATGGCACCCTATTCCCTATTTAGTGCACTACTTTTGGCCAGGGCCATTGGGCTCTTGTTAATAGTAGTGCTCTATATAAGGAATAGGGCGCCATTTGGGACGCAGCCCTGTACTTACCAGGGTTTCTCTAACTAATGATCCGAGCTTATGTTGACGGCGGAGCTGTGGATAACAGCTCTGAATCTCCCCATACGCTCCGAAATGACTACGGGCTACACTCAATCAAAGCAGCATTACCCGGAGAGTTTCGAAAACAACATCCTTCAAAAGATTCTAGAGTTATGTACCAACCAAAATAAGGTTTTCTGTCAATGTGAAAAAAAAACGATCTCAATTGTAATAAAGCATGACTTCTTGCTGCTCTGATGTCGTCTTGTTTTTGACTTAATCTCCAAAACCCTATTAGTACTTTTGAGGGAATGATTAGCTTTGCAGGTTCGATCGACTACGATTTGAGGAAATCCACAACAAATTGTGTTACGTGATCTGTCATCATCCAGCATGTGTATGGTTCCCCTGGTCCCAATCGTGGCCGTGCTCACGTGTAGTAGCACTTATTGATCGCTTTTCCCCATCTGAGCTGCCAACCTCTGTGCTAAGTCTAAAAGAGAAACCCCCTGTGTGTATGCATGCACACATGACAAGGATTTAAACATATGTGTATATACACAAAGATATACACTTGTTTGAGGCTTGGGTAATACATGTGAATCAGTTAAAGTCAGGTGTATAGTCAAAATAGTTTGAATAGCATTTTTGTCCCATTCCACTTTCATTTAAGGTTGTATATTTCAAATATATTTGACACTAGATGCACCAAGGCAATTCAGGGGGGTGTTTGATCTTTCTGGGGTGGGACTCCCAGACACCCAGGCACCTGGCAGATGTTGTCCCCACTGCATCTCAAATCAAAAATTATGCCCCAGACTATGAGCCTCATGAAGCACTCCACAAAAAAGTACTTGGTACCTTTCTCTAAGCTATACCTTAACAACATAGTTAAGCATCAGTTGTCAGAGCACCTTACCGATCACTGCACCTGTACACAGCCCATCTGAAATTAGCCCACCCAACTACCTCATCCCTATATTGTTATTTATTTTGCTCTTTTGCACACCAGTATCTCTATTTGCACATAATCTCTTGCACATCTAGCATTCCAGTGTTAATACTATTGTAATTATTTTGCACTATAGCCTATTTATTGCCTTACCTCCATAACTTGCTACATTTGCACCACTGTATATATATTTTCTGTTGTATTTTTGACTGTTTTTTTTACCCCATATGTAACTCTGTGTTGTTTTTATCGCACTGCTTTGCTTTATCTTGGCCAGGTCGCAGTTGTAAATGAGAACTTGTTCTCAACTGGCTTACCTGGTTAAATAAAGGTGAAAAAAATAAATAAAAATAGTGATAAAATTAGTTATCTTTATGTCTTCTCTTTATATATTCCCTCTTTATGTCTTCCCTAACCCTCAGGGCCAAAAACCAGCTGTGCTCTGAAGAAGCACTCTCAGATTTTTGAATTCGCTGCTCCGAGAGCCATTCATTCCTCTCTCTCTCTCCTGCAATCCAAAAGGGGTTCTGCCCTGCTTGTGGATGAGAATAACGTGATCCCGGATCGGAACCGGTGAGAGAGATGGATCAGAACCTGATGAGTTGGGGGTCAAAGGTTGGGTGATTCACGCCAAGCAGTAGAAAATGGCTCAGATTGCATGTCCACACTAGCACACTAGGGAGAATGAAGTAATTTAGTGGGCATCCATTCTAAGTAGAATGGTCATTGGAACATAGTCAGAGCCTCCACGTCAGTGTACTGCTGCCTTAACTACAGGACACCTGATTGCCATTCAAGCCTTGTCCTCCTCCTTTAACGAGTAGTGCTGCTTTGTAACACACACACAGGCATGATTTATCGATGCAAAGGAGGTAATATGGAGGTATTATACACGGTGGCCGCAACCACTGAAAATGCTTAAGATGAAAAGACCACATATCTAAACTATGCAAAACAGGCTCTTTCCCAATTTATGTGCAAAAAATGCCGCGTTTGATCTACGGACCCACTATTCGCTCTGTGCATCTCCGGACCTTACCAATCAATTTCTCACCGGAGTAATTTCTAGGAAAATAGGGAGCAATGTTCATTAATTTGAATTACAATCAGTCAAAGTGGCAGAAATGATGAGTACCTGTTGAAAGCCTGAGGACGAAAATAACACAGCTCCCTAATGCAATCTGCTCAGGTATGAGTTACTTTGTGAAATACACTTCCCTACTTCTCTCCAGCAGATATTAACAAGAACATCCTAGCATACACAAACAAGACTCTTTTGGGGAGATGATAGATTTTAGCTTTTAGCTGCAGGTGGGAAAAATATTTGAGGAACCGATGGAGAGCAGAACAGCCATGTGCTTGCGGATATTGACTAATATACCCTAACGAGAACTCTTACTATTCTCTTCCTCTTGTCATTACTTGTATTATTCACTGTTTGGCCTGTATCAGTGCATTTACCAACACAAGAATGAGAAGATCAATCTAGACTCCCACAGGCTATTGGCACTGGTGTTCCTGTCTATATTGAGAATAACTCAATATACCTTAAGTTCCACATCAGTCACTGGCTTCATCACTAAGTGCATCGATGACGTCTTCCCCACAGTGACCGTACGCACACACCCAAACCAGAAGCCATGGATTACAGGCAACATCCGCACTGAGCTAAAGGGTAGAGCTGCCGCTTTCAAGGAGCGGGACTCTAACCCAGACGCTTATAAGAAATCTCGCTATGACCTCCGACGAACCATCAAACAAGCAAAGTGTCAATACAGGACTAAGATTGAATCATACTACACCGGCTCCGACGCTCGTCAGATGTGGCAGGGCTTGCAAACTATTACGAACTACAAAGGGAAGCACAACCGCGAGCTTCCCAGTGACACAAGCCTACCAGATGAGCTAAATTACTTATATGCTCGCTTCGAGGCAAGCAACACTGAATCATGCATGAGAGCATCAGCTGATCCGAATGACTGTGTGATCACGCTTTCCGTAGGCGATGTGAGTAACACATTTAAACAGATCAACATTCAAAAGGCCGCAGGGCCAGACGTTTTACCAGGACGTGTACTCCGAGCAAGTGCTGACCAACTGGCAAGTGTCTTCACTGATATTTTCAACCTGTCCCTGACTGAGTCTGTAATACCAACATGTTTCAAGCAGACCACCATAGTCCCTGTGCCCAAGAACACTAAGGTAACCTGCCTAAATGACTACCGACCCGTAGCACTCACGTTTGTAGCCATGAAGTGCTTTGAAAGGCTGGTCATGGTTCACATCAACACCATCATCTCAGAAACCCTAGACCCACTCCAATTTTCATACTACTCCAACAGATCCACAGATGATGCTATCTTTATTGCATTCCACACTGCCCTTTCCCACCTGGACAAAAGGAACACCTACGTGAGAATGCTATTAATTGACTACAGCTCAACGTTCAACACCATAGTGCCCTCAAATTCATCACTAAGCTAAGGACCCTGGGACTGAACACCTCCCTTGGCAACTGGATCCTGGACTTCCTGACAGGCCGCCCACAAGTGGTAAGGGTAGGTAACAACACATATGCCACGCTGATCCTCAACACGGGGCCCCTCAGGGGTGCGTGCTCAGTCCCTGTACTACCTGTTCACCCATGACTGCATGGCCAAGCATGACTCCAACACCATCATTAAGTTTGCCGACGACACAAAATTGGTAGGCCTGTTCACCGACAACGATGAGAAAGCCTATAGGGAGGAGGTCAGAGACCTGGCCGTGTGGTGCCAGGACACCAACCTCTCCCTCAACGTGATCAAGACAAAGGAGATGATTGTGGACTACAGCAAAAGGAGGACCGAGCACGCCCCCATTCTCATCGACGGGGCTGTAGTGGAGCAGGTTGAGAGCTTCAAGTTCCTTGGTGTCAACATCACCAACAAACTATCATGGTCCAAACACACCAAGACAGTAATGAAGAGGGCACGACAAAGCCTATTCCCCCCCAGGCATGGGTCCTCAGATCCTCAAAAAGTTATACAGCTGCACCATCGAGAGCATCCTGACTGGTTGCATCACCGCCTGGTATGGCAACTGCTCGGCCTCCGACCGCAAGGCACTACAGAGGGTAGTGCGTACGGCCCAGTACATCACTAGGGCCAAGCTTCCTGCCATCCAGGTCCTCTATAGCAGGCGGTGTCAGAGGAAGGCCCTAACATTTGTCAAAGACTCCAGCCACCCTACTCATAGACTGTTCTCTCTGCTACCGCAAGGCAAGCCGTACCGGAGTGCCAAGTCTAGGTCCAAAAGGCTTCTTAACAGCTTCTACCCCCAAGCCATAGGAATCCTGAACAGCTAAACAAATGGCTACCCGGACTATTTGCATAGTTGGTTAAGGGCTTGTAAGTAAGCATTTCACTGTTGTATTCGGCGCATGTGACAAATACAATTTGATTTTATTTTATTTGAAGTTCCTCTCCTTTTTTTAAACTCTTGACTCTTGATGGCAGTGTAGAGCAGAAGCATCAACAGGTCAACCATCTGGGTGTGACTGCAGATGAGCAGGTGCTTCAACTCAGCCGCGAATCAAACGATTTAACCCAGCTAATAGCGCACCAAGTTGGTTTCCTATCACCTTCCCTCTCTTTCCCTTGGTCTCTTTCTTCGGTAATGTCACTCTCGATTGCTGGGCACAATTACACCATGGGCTCCGGCTACAATCGAGCTCCAGCTCAGTCACAAAGAGGGGGGTGGTACTGGGCAAGCCTGCCCCCTCTCTCCCCTCGCTATCGGGGCTGGTGATATTCTGCAACAGCCAGTCAGTCCATCACATTGGCATTTAGCACTGGGGTGATGGACAATTATAAGGGCCTTGGCGGCCGCCTTATCTGTCCAGAGAGGGCCTGCGGGTTAGCGGAGACATGAGCCGGCACCAGAATGAGGGTGTCAATGTCACGATCGTCGTAAAGGAGAGTAGACCAAGGCGCAGCGTGTGAAACGAACATGACTTTATTTAATTAAAGTACTAAATACAAACAAAACACGACTCGTGAAGTCCACGGTTACACTGACCGAATAAGGAACAAAAACCCACAACCCCCAAGGGAAAACATACAGTTTAAATATGGCTCCCAATCAGAGACAACCCACAACAGCTGACACTCGTTGCCTCTGACTGGGAGCCACTCTGGCCAACATAGACATAAACAACATAGAATACCCAACATAGAAAATGAACACATAGAATGCACACACCCTGTCTCAACATATAGAGTCCCAGAGCCAGGGTGTGACAGTACCCCCCCCTAAAGGCGCGGACTGCGACCGCGTCTTAACAAAACCCCAAACAGGGGAGGGCTGGGTGGGCATTCCTCCTCGGAGGCGGCTCCGGCTCCGGCCTTGACCACCACCCCTCCATAATACCCCCGTAGCGCCCCTGGTCCGGTCTGACCCCGCTGGCTGGATCTGGACTGGACATTGACGGAGCGGATTGCTTACGCTCCGTTGTGGAGCAGCTGACCGGTCTTACCAGGCTGACGACTCGCACCCCGGGCTTGGTGCGAGTAGCCGGAACGGGCTGAACCAGGCTGACGACTCGCACCCCTGGCTTGGTGCGAGTGGCAGGAACGGGCTGGACCAGGCTGACGACTCGCACCCCTGGCTTGGTGCGAGTGGCAGGAACGGGCTGGACCAGGCTGACGACTCGCACCCCTGGCTTGGTGCGTGGAGCAGGGACAGGCCGGGCTGGGCTGGCGACGCACCCCGTAGGCTTAGTGCGTGGAGCAGGGACAGGCCGGGCTGGGCTGGCGACGCACACCGTAGGTTTGGTGCGTGGAGCAGGGACAGGCCGGGCTGGGCTGGCGACGCACCCCGTAGGCTTAGTGCGTGGAGCAGGGACAGGCCGGGCTGGGCTGGCGACGCACACCGTAGGTTTGGTGCGTGGAGCAGGGACAGGCCGGGCTGGGCTGGCGACGCACCCCGTAGGCTTAGTGCGTGGAGCAGGGACAGGCCGGGCTGGGCTGGCGACGCACCCCGTAGGCTTGGTGCGTGGAGCAGGGACAGGCCGGGCTGGGCTGGCGACGCACCCCGTAGGCTTAGTGCGTGGAGCAGGAACAGGCCGGGCAGGGCTGTCGACGCACACCGTAGGTTTGGTGCGTGGAGCAGGAACAGGCCGGGCAGGGCTGTCGACGCACACCGTAGGTTTGGTGCGTGGAGCAGGAACAGGCCGGGCAGGACTGGCGACGCACACCGTAGGCTTGGTGCGAGAGGCAGGAACAGGCCGGACCGGGCTGGAGACGCGCACCGTCCATTTGGTGCGAGGGGCCGTAACAGGCCGGACCGTACTGGGGACACACACCACTGGCTCTACTCCGGGGAACTGGAACGGGCCGGACCGGACTGGTAACACACCCCAGTACCTCTCGCCGTGCCTCTAAACCTCCTTTCCCTACTTTGACCAGTGGCCCCCGTAACCTGGTGGCCTTTTGAATACGCCCCTTCTCTGCCTCCGTCAGCCCCGTCGTCCATGCCCTGTGCCCCCCTAAAAATTATTGGGGGTGCCTCTCGTCCGTCCGACGATGGCACTGCTGACGCCGCTGCTCCTCTCTCGCCAGGGCCTTGATCCTACCCCAAGGTCCCTTGCCCCCGAGCATGTCCTCCCAGGACCACACTTTGCCCACCTGGGCCATCGCCAGCCTCTCCATCTCCTTTCCCGGCGCTTCCTCCCATGTCCAGTCTGCCTGCTCCTGGACACGCTGCTTGGTCGTTGTATGGTGGGTTTTTCTGTCACGATCGTCGTAAAGGAGAGTAGACCAAGGCGCAGCGTGTGAAACGAACATGACTTTATTTAATTAAAGCACGAAAACCAAAACAAAACACGACTCGTGAAGTCCACGGTTACACTGACCGAATAAGGAACAAAAACCCACAACCCCCAAGGGAAAACATACAGTTTAAATATGGCTCCCAATCAGAGACAACCCACAACAGCTGACACTCGTTGCCTCTGACTGGGAGCCACTCTGGCCAACATAGACATAAACAACATAGAATACCCAACATAGAAAATGAACACATAGAATGCACACACCCTGGCTCAACATATAGAGTCCCAGAGCCAGGGTGTGACAGTCAATCTACATGCCTGACTGGAAGGTTTTTATTATGGCAAAGCTTTTCATGTTAAATGGTCTGTGAAGTGATGATATAACAAGGTATTTACAGGGTAGTTATATTGGCAGTACAGTACTTCTCAGAAGTAGTATAGCTGTGGTCTGCTGTGTTCTACCCAGAATATGTTTCATAGTAGCTGCCAAGTAGTCACTGTGTAAATAGATTTATTTGACAATGAGTGGGACCAGATATTGTTCTTTTTTTTGGTTATCCGTGTGTTATGAAGTGATTACATTGAGTCATATTTTTAGTTCAAACTTTCATAGTTGTGGGGATGATATGAAACATAATTAGTTAAGGGAATGCATGGCTGTCATTTTTTTATTAGGAAATAATTAATAGGTATGTGATTAATTTGGGGAATGCATGCCATTTCATGACATCGGAGGAGTAAATGTTAACATATTACCTCGACATGTAATCTGATTGTATGATTGTATGATGGTGGCTTATTTCCAAAGCATTTTATCGCTTTTATTTTCAAATTTTCTAACAGTATGGAGCCAAGTTTGTATCTACCTCAAGTGTCAGAGAGAGAGAAAATAGGGTGCACACCATTATCTGTCAGATGGTTATTTTCTCTCAATCACTCTCTCATACTCACAAGATTTCTCTTATGCTTTTACATCCATCTCTCTTTCCATGCCTCAGATTATCTCTATATCTCTGACTTTTCTCTCTGTCTGTGTAAGTGACTCGTTCTCCCAGTAGGTCTCATACTGAGCCACTTGCTCCCTCTATTAACCATCCAGAGCTATTTCTCTCTTTCTTGTGCTCTCTCTCTCTCTCTTAGTCCCTCACGGCCAATGTCAGCATCTGTGTTACCATCTCTCATTCGTTCTCTGCAACTCTCACTCTTTCTTTAGGTCTGTCTCTCTCTAGCTCTCTTTTTTGCTCTCCCCAACACTCACTCACTCTTTCTCTCTCTCTTTTACTCTCCCCCTTTGCTCTACTCTCAATCTCTGTCCCTCCCTCTGTCTCTCTCTTTAGCTCTCCCCTCTCTCTCTCCCGCCCTCCCTCCATTAACCAAAGCCCTGGCTGTGACTCGGGCCTTTGAAGGGGGTAAAGAAGAAGCCTTCACTGGTATCTCCAAGATTTCTTTCTTCTCACGTCAAGAGTGGCACTCAGCGCTGGAGGCATTTCATATATTATTTCAAAGACTAAAGCAACACAATCATAAGCAGCACAAGAAAGTAGCGCAGCATGACGCGCACGCACACGCAACCTCACAGAGGAGAGAAGAAAATATGCTGAGAAGAACAGAGAGAGAGAGGGAGGGAAATTGAGACGTGTTCGCAAAGGAGCTGGGTTCTACTGTTCTTCTGGTGTTTCTGCGTTGCACCCAGTTAGGACTATTGGATGAAACTTTAAACTGAGAGTTTAGCAGACAATTTCAGATTGGTCCGTTGGTGTGTGTCAGTGTTTTGTTTTGTCATGGCATTCCCAGTACAAACTCAAAGACAAGTCTCTCGAAGCCTAACAATGTTCCTATCTGCTGTGTTTGACGTGATACTACCATCGCTACCATCGCGACCACCCCAGGGCATATACCCCCTAGGAAACAACAGTTGCTTCCTTCCTACCTCTCCATACAAACCGCTTCCCACCGGTTTCCTCCAGAGTAAATGCAACAGGCCTGCATACAAACTGTGTACAGCCAGGCCTCAACTTTACAACTCAAACAACTCCTATTTTCACTTATGATTCTCATCACCATTGTGCAAGACCACCTACGGAATATTGCCGATAGGCCTACATACAACCCGAGTACCACCTGTCCTCAACCTTTCAACTCAAACCACTTCTATGCTCACTAATCATTATCACCACCACCACCAATTATTTAAAAAAAAAATGTTTTAGTCGTTTAGCAGATGCTCTTATCCATTTTTTTGTTCATACTGGTCCCCCGTGGGAAACGAACGCACAACCCTGGCGTTGCAAACGCCATGCTCTACCAACTGTGCTACACGGGACTACACCCATCTCCCCCACTACCCATGATCCATAACCCACTTACCTCCTGCTGTGACAACCTCAGCATGCCAGGAAGTAGACTTTCACATTCTCTTGATATAATTAGTGTCAGCGCTCAGTTCCTCTTCGGCTCAAACTTCTACCCACCCACCATCAAAGCTCTTGACTCAATTGTGTGTGTGTGTGTGTGTGTGTGTGTGTGTGTGGGGGGGGGGGGGTGAAGACTGCCAACTTTGAAGTGCAAAATGAGACAGGGCAGGTAGCGCTCATGTGGGAGATTTGTCAGGCTTTGCAACATTGCTGCAACTGAAGTACTAGGACCTAGCGCCTACATGCTCAGGGTTTACTGCCGCGTTGTGTGACACACTTTGTGTATCAACAAGGCTTAGAAAGGGACTACTACGCTACATGTATTTTCATGTGACCAACTGCGGTTCAAACTTGGGATCCTGCACGTCAGGACTATGTTAGCCCTCACAGATTAAGCCCAGGCATGAACTCAGGAAGCTAATGCAAATATTCTGGCTCAGGCAAGGTCATCACACAATTATGGTTTCCCATACAGATACTGTATAGCACTAAAGGCACCCATCTGTCTGCAGCCGCTTCTCCCATTGTTTTTCACATGGCACATGAGTAAATCTCGCCCTTAAATAGTCACCACATTGCCTCCGGTTATTGCCCGACTCACAGATCCTTGCAGCTTATGCGCACACACGACGTCTGTAGATCTAGATAACTCTAGATTATTATAGGATGGAGTGCCAAGGGACAGTTGCAGGACACATGCTATCATCTTCTGCCCATACTACAGTATATCAAATGAGAATACGACGGCCGTCTAATTATCAGCACGGTGCAGGCCTGTCTTGTGTTTGCCTTCTTACTCTCCCTCTGCTATAACAACATGAATCCACACCAAAGTGTCACCACTCCAAAAGCAAGGTAGTTGGATGTCTCTTTCATTGTACATTTCAAATTCTCTTCGCTTAAACGAGAGCGATAATTGAGACACAGAGAATAAAAGTATGGCTTCTTCACAACAACAACGCTTCATAACACTCACTGATCCTCTAGTAATAATTATGCTAATGTATTCTTTGAGCATGAAATATTAAGGGGGCCTGTTTATTGACTGTTCAGAGTCTACCCACTGGGCAAAAACTGGTTGAATCAACAATGTTTCCAGGTCATGTGGAAAACTGATTGGATTTTTAAAAAGTCATCAACGTAAGGGAATTTCGTCTGTTTTTCACCCAACTTTTAACCTAAATCCAAGACATGGTGAAATGTTTTGTTGATTTCACGTTGAATTCAGGTTATTTGACAGCTCAACCAAATGTAAATCAAAACTAGACGTTGAATTGACAGATCTGGCAACATTCTTCATCCTGATAATGTTAGCCCAACAGCATTCCTTCCACTGAACCAGAGGCAAAAGGAGTGAGTCATCTCTTCGCATGAGAGGGAGAGAGAGAGCATTGGTATACAGTTTGGGAAAAAAGTATGTGATACCCTGCTGATTTTGTACGTTTGCCCACTGACAAAGAAATGATCAGTCTATAATTTTAATGGTAGGTTTATTTAACAGTGAGAGACAGAATAACAACAAAAAGATCCAGAAAAACGCATGTCAAAAATGTTATAAATGTATTTGCATTTTAATAAGGGAAATAAGTATTTGACCCCCTCTCAATCAGAAAGATTTCTGGCTCCCAGGTATCTTTTATATAGGTAACGAGCTGAGATTAGGAGCACACTCTTAAAGGGAGTGTTCCTAATCTCAGCTTGTTACCTGTATGTCACGGTTTCGGCCGAGGCAGCTCCTCCTCCTTGTTCGGGCGGGTTTCGCCGGTCGTCGTCTCCGGAGTACTAGCTGCCACCGCTCCATGTTTCCTGTTTGATTAGTTTTGTCTGTTAGCCACACCTGTCTTGTGTTATGTCTCATTAAGCACCCTATTTAGTTTCCTTGTTGTTAGTGTAGTGTTGTGTGTAATTGTTTTGTGTCAGGTGTTTGTGGTTGACCCGTGTTTCGGCACGCATTTTGCTATTTAGCTTCCTCCTCGGTTGAGGAGAGTTTTGCGCCCTGTGTTGTGCGCTCGTGTTTTGACGCCTGTGTGCGTCTTTTGGCCTCTGGCTGTTTTTGATTTATTTTGCACTCTCCAGTAAAGTCTTGTTGGACTGTCTCTCTGCTTCTGCGCCTGATTCCACACCACACCATTTCTAACATCGTGACAGAATTACACACCTGATATGGAATCAGCAGGAGCACACGTCGACAGCGTGGAGGAACGTCTCCTGGGACAAGAGCATCGCATCAATCGGATCGGGCACGCTTTGGAGGGCGTCATGGACACCCTTCGGCGATGGGAGACCAGCGGTGTTCCCACAGCCCCACCTGTCGCTCCTTCACCACCAGACAACCAGCCCACCCCTCTACCGGAACCCAGTGGAATTCGGCTCTCGCTCCCGAGGGCGTACGACGGCTCCGCTGCCGGGTGTCAGGGGTTCCTTTTGCAAGTGGAGCTCTACCTGGCCACCATACACCCGGCGCCCTCGGGATACGAGAGCGTTTCCGCCCTCATCTCCTGTCTCACCGGCAAGGCGTTGGAGTGGGCCAACGCCGAATGGAGGGGAATAGACTCCGCCACAGTCACCTATGCGGAGTTCTCCCGCCGTTTCCGTGCGGTCTTTGACCATCCACCAGAGGGAAGAGCGGCGGGGGAACGTCTATTCCACCTCCGACAGGGGATGAGGAGCGTTCAAGAGTTTGCGCTGGAGTTCCGGACTCTAGCGGCTGATGCGGGGTGGAATGAGAAGGCCCTCATAGACCACTTTAGGTGTAGCCTTAGGGAGGACGTCCGCAGGGAGTTAGCTTGTAGGGACGCTACATTAACGTTCGACCAGCTTGTGGACATGGCTATTCGTCTGGACAACCTACTCACGACTCGCGGACGTCCCAGATGGGGGCCTCCCATTCCACCCTCCAGCGCCTCCGAGCAGAGTCCGATGGAGCTTGGAGGGCTGGCGCTAGAGGGAGACGAGGTAGGAACCCGAGGGGGGCAGTCTCCTGCACCAGGTGTGGCCGCGGAGGGCACACCGCGGCTAGGTGCTGGGGAGGGTCCTCTGAGGAGGGAGATGGCAGGCCATACAGTGGGGAGTCCTCCCAGGTGAGTAGGCGCCCTACTTACCCAGAGCTTTCTGTCGTCCACTTTACATTACCTGTTTGTTTTCCACAGGTTGCACCTCGTTCCCAGCATAAGGCGCTAGTCGATTCAGGCGCAGCTGGGAATTTTATAGATCGTAAATTCTGTGTTAAGTTAGGGATTCCCCTCCTTCCAGTCGATAAGCCTTTCCCCGTACATGCCTTAGATAGTCGTCCGTTAGGATCTGGGTGGATTGGGGAGCTCACAGCGCCACTTAGGATGATGACGCAGGGGGTCATGAGGAGATGATTCAACTCTATCTGATTGACTCTCCTGCGTATCCGGTGGTACTGGGGCTTCCCTGGTTGACTACCCATGATCCTACTATTTCGTGGCGAGAGAAGGCTCTTAAAGGGTGGTCTGCTCAGTGTGAGGGGTTATGTCTGGGTGTTTCCGTAGGGGCGACCTCGGTGGAAAGTCCGAACCAGATGTCAGCACTGCACATTCCTCCTGAGTATGAGGATTTGGCACTCGTGTTTAGTAAGACCCGAGCGGCACGATTGCCACCTCATAGACAGGGGGATTGTGCGATAGACCTCCAGACAGGAGCCACGCTTCCGCGGAGCCATGTGTATCCTTTGTCACAGGAGGAGAAAAGGGCAATGGAAACTTACATTGCCGAGTCTCTGAGACAGGGATACATACGGACCTCTACTTCTCCCGCGTCCTCGAGCTTCTTTTTTGTGAAGAAGAAGGATGGAGGTCTGCGTCCGTGTATTGACTACCGCGGTCTCAATCAGGTGACTGTTAAATATAGTTATCCACTTCCGCTGATTGGGACTATGACGGAGTCATTACACGGGGCACGGTTCTTCACAAAATTGGACCTCAGGAGCGCATATAATTTGGTGCGCATTAGGGAGGGCGATGAGTGGAAGACAGCATTTAGTACTACCTCCGGCCATTACGAGTATCTCGTCATGCCATATGGGTTAATGAATGCTCCATCAGTCTTCCAATCGTTTGTAGATGAAATTTTCCGGGACATGCAGGCGCAGGGAGTGGTGGTGTACATCGATGATATTCTGGTGTACAGTCCTACTCGGGCCGAGCATGTAGCCCTGGTGCGCAGGGTATTGAGGAGACTGTTGGAGCATGACCTGTATGTCAAGGCTGAGAAATGTCTGTTCTTTCAGGAGTCAGTTTCCTTTTTGGGTTACCAGTTGTCTGCGTCAGGGGTGAGAATGGAGGTGGACCGAGTGTCCGCCGTGCGTAATTGGCAAACCCCAACGACGGTTAAAGAGGTGCAGCGGTTTTTGGGTTTTGCGAATTACTACCAGAGGTTTATCCGGGGTTTTGGACAGGTGGCAGCTCCCATTACGTCTCTTCTGAAGGGGGGTCCGGTGCGCTTGCAGTGGTCGGCTGAGGCGGACAGGGCTTTTGGGAGACTGAAGGACCTGTTTACCTCGGCTCCGGTGTTGGCGCACCCGGATCCCACTTTACCTTTCCAAGTTGAGGTGGACGCGTCTGAGGCCGGTATTGGGGCCGTTCTATCTCAACGCTCGGGTACACCACCTAAGCTCCGCCCCTGTGCTTTTTATTCTAAGAAGCTCAGTCCGGCGGAGTGGAATTATGACGTAGGGGACAGGGAGCTGTTAGCCGTAGTACAGGCCCTAAAGGTGTGGAGGCATTGGCTTGAGGGGGCTCAGCACCCTTTTCTCATTCTGACCGATCACCGTAACCTGGAATACATTCGGGCAGCTAGGAGACTGAATCCTCGCCAGGCTCGATGGACTATGTTTCTCGCCCGGTTTGTGTTTAAGATCACTTACATCCCTGGGTCCCAGAACGGGAAGGCAGATGCTCTGTCCCGCCGGTATGACGCGGAGGAGAGGTGCGTGGAGTCCATTCCCATACTACCGGAGTCTTGTCTGGTGGCACCGGTGGTGTGGGAGGTCGATGCGGAGATCGAGCGGGCGTGCATGCACCGACCCTAGTCCTCCACAGTGTCCGGTGGGTCGGACGTACGTCCCGCTCGAGGTCCGGGGATCGGTTGATTTATTGGGCTCACACGTCTCCCTCCTCTGGACATCCGGGTATTGGTCGGACAGTGCACTGCCTTAGTACGAAGTACTGGTGGCCAACGTTAGCCAGGGATGTGAGGGTTTATGTCTCCTCCTGCTCAGTGTGTGCCCAGTGTAAGGCACCCAGACACTTGCCCAGGGGTAAATTACAGCCCCTGCCCGTTCCACGACGACCCTGGTCTCACCTATCGGTGGATTTTGTTACCGATCTTCCCTCCTCACAGGGGAATACCACCATCCTGGTCGTTGTGGATCGGTTCTCTAAGGCCTGTCGTCTCCTTCCCATGCCGGGTCTTCCTACTGCCCTACAGACCGCTGAGGCTCTATTCACTCACGTCTTCCGGCATTACGGGGTACCCGAGGATATAGTGTCCGATCGAGGCCCCCAGTTTACCTCCAGAGTCTGGAGAGCATTTATGGAACGTTTGGGGGTCTCGGTGAGCCTTACCTCGGGTTACCACCCGGAAAGCAATGGGCAGGTCGAAAGAGTCAACCAGGATGTGGGTAGGTTTCTGAGGTCATATTGTCAGGGCCGGCCGGAGGAATGGGCGAGATATGTGCCCTGGGCCGAGATGGCACAGAACTCTCTCCGCCACTCCTCCACTAGACTAACCCCTTTTCAGTGTGTATTAGGGTACCAGCCGGTTCTGGCACCGTGGCATGAGAGCCAGATCGAGGCCCCCGCTGTGGATGAGTGGGTACGGCGCTCGGAGGAGACGTGGGAACGCTGCTCACGTCCATCTGCAGCGTGCCATACGTCGACAAAAGACGAGCGCCGACCTACACCGCAGTGAGGGGCCAGTGTACGCACCTGGAGATCGAGTCTGGCTCTCAACCAGAAACCTACCCCTCCGCCTGCCCTGCCGGAAGCTGGGTCGGCAGTTTGTGGGGCCTTTTAAAGTCCTGAGGAGATTGAATGAGGTGTGTTACAGGTTAGAACTACCTATTGATTACAAGAATATTAACCCCTCATTCCATGTGTCTCTCCTCAGGCCGGTGGTAGCTGGTCCACTCCAGGACTTCGAGATTGAGGAGACTCCTCCGCCCCGTTGGAGATCGAGGGGCTCCGGCGTACACTGTTCGGACCATCCTGGATTCGAGACGCCGGATGGGGGTCTCCAATATCTCGTGGAGTGGGAGGGGTACGGTCCGGAGGAGCGGTGCTGGGTGCCGAGGAGGGACATTCTGGATCCGTCCCTGATGACCGAATTCCATCGTGGTCATCCTACGCGCCCTGCTCCGCGTCCTCCTGGGCGTCCCCGAGGCCGGAGGCGGCGCGCGGCTGGAGCCCCGCGTCAAGGGGGGGGGTACTGTCACGGTTTCGGCCGAGGCAGCTCCTCCTCCTTGTTCGGGCGGGTTTCGCCGGTCGTCGTCTCCGGAGTACTAGCTGCCACCGCTCCATGTTTCCTGTTTGATTAGTTTTGTCTGTTAGCCACACCTGTCTTGTGTTATGTCTCATTAAGCACCCTATTTAGTTTCCTTGTTGTTAGTGTAGTGTTGTGTGTAATTGTTTTGTGTCAGGTGTTTGTGGTTGACCCGTGTTTCGGCACGCATTTTGCTATTTAGCTTCCTCCTCGGTTGAGGAGAGTTTTGCGCCCTGTGTTGTGCGCTCGTGTTTTGACGCCTGTGTGCGTCTTTTGGCCTCTGGCTGTTTTGGATTTATTTTGCACTCTCCAGTAAAGTCTTGTTGGACTGTCTCTCTGCTTCTGTGCCTGATTCCACACCACACCATTTCTAACATCGTGACACTGTATAAAAGACACCTGTCCACAGAAGCAATCAATCAATCAGATTCCAAACTCTCCACCATGGCCAAGACCAAAGAGCTCTCCAAGGATGTCAGGGACAAGATTGTAGACCTACACAAGGCTGGAATGGGCTACAAGACCATTGCCAAGCAGCTTGGTGAGAAGGTGACAACAGTTGGTGCGATTATCGCAAATGGAAGAAACACAAAATAACTGTCAATCTCCCTCGGCCTGGGGCTCCATGCAAGATCTCACCTCGTGGAGTTGCAAAGATCATGAGAACAGTGAGGAATCAGCCCAGAACTACACGGGAGGATCTTGTCAATGATCTCAAAGCAGCTGGGAGAGAGGTGGAAACATTATGCTTTGGGGGGTGTTTTTCTGCTAAGGGGACAGGACATCTTCACCGCATCAAAGGGACGTTGGACGGGGCCATGTACCGTCAAATCTTGGGTGAGAACCTCCTTCCCTCAGCCAGGGCATTGAAAATGGGTCGTGGATGGGTATTCCAGCATGACAATGACCCAAAACACACGGCCAAGGCAACAAAGGAGTAGCTCAAGAAGAAGCACATTAAGGTCCTGGAGTGGCCTAGCCAGTCTCCAGACCTTAATCCCATAGAAAGTCTGTGGAGGGAGCTGAAGGTTTGAGTTGCCAAACGTCAGGCTGAAAACCTTAATGACTTGGAGAAGATCCGCAAAGAGGAGTGGGACAAAATCCCTCCTGAGATGTGTGCAAACCTAGTGGCAAACTACAAGAAACATCTGACCTCTGTGATTGCCAACAAGTGTTTTGCCACCAAGTACTAAGTCATGTTTTGCAGAAGGGTCAAATACTTATTTCCCTCATTAAAATGCAAATCAATTTATAGCATTTTTGACATGCGTTTTTCTGGATTTTTGTTGTTGTTATTCTGTCTCTCACTGTTCAAATAAACCTACCATTAAATTATAGACTGATCATGTCTTTGTCAGTGGGCAAACGTACAAAATCAGCAGGGGATCGAATACTTTTTTCCCTCACTGTATGTCCTCTCCAGTGGTGTGTATTCATAGATGCCAAGGGGAAACAGGCTTCCCCAAAACATTGACCAAGAAAAAAAGAAAGAAAATACATAACATATTTCTTATTTTCATATTTTTGCTTCAATTCGCAAGAGGCTGAATGTATCTCACCGGAGAAAGCATCTGAGCGAGCAAAACAACGCCCCTCTTTCTCTGTATGTGTAGGCCATATAGCTGATGCAGTCTGGTCAAAAAGAGTATGACATTGTTGCCACCCATAGCATTGAATGCAAGGTAAAGCCAGCGAGGCCTCCCTTGATAAAAAAATTATAAATAATAGCCAATCAGCATTGAGCTAAATTGAGTGAGCTCAACTTTAATTGGTCCTGGCGCACCAAAAAACAACTGTCAAGGGAAGCCAGTTTGGATTTGGCTTCCCTCCAATAAGTCATTGACAGAAACAACTTGAATTGTTGCATCTCGTAGTGTTGTTTTCCAGTCGCTAGGTAGCTAGCTAAAATTGTCCCTTTCCTAAACTAGCCATGGATGGCGATAGGGAGTTGGACTTGTGGTTTTACTTAATTCTCTGTACAATGATGATAACGGCAATTCTGATCAAACCATAAATTCATATATTGTGCCCCTGGCCTGAGAGGATGGAAGTTCCATATGTAGCTAGATGTGGAAGGCTAATGTTAACTAGCTAACGTTGACCATAAAAAGGAATGGCTAGCGATCAAGCATTTTAGCCAGGTAGCCTAGAACAACAAGAAATAAAAGATTGTAGTGTATGACAGACATAGACTGTTTCGTCAACAAGAAAGAGAGGAGGATGGCATTGGCGTTTCTTTACAAGTAAGGTGAGTTAACATGTTTGAACATGTTTTTTCTACTCGCACGCATGCACGCATACACACACACACAGGCACACACAAATCAGAACCATGGACAGCCACATCATATTTAGCTTAGGTTGATTGGACTAAATTGTTTCAGGTATCTTTTAATTGTCACTCTATTAGACTAAGCATAGGTGATTTGATGATGTTGAAATGTTGAAGATGAAATGGTGCTGGAATAGTGGAGGCAGCTCCTGTTTTCTTTGCGACTTGAGGTAACTCTCCGTGGTTCTAAATCAATGGTTGTTTAGTAGTGCGAAAATGTCGGAAACATTAACTTGCTTGACCATGCTGCAGGTCAGTTTATACATGCAACACGCTTTTTGGACTTCCCCGGACAGAGGTTACTCTCTGGTTTTGTGATGAAACAAAGGTATGGTTGAATTTATTCTGCCACTGTGACTTATTGTCTTGGCCTTAGGCCTATATATCAAGACTAACAGGTTATAGAGCAAACAACGCAATTATCACAACACATATGTTGTAATATGTTTGTTTTTTCTGGCTTGGCTTCTCCAGTGATTTTACCCACGCACCACTACTGGTCCTCTCTTTCTCGCTCTGTCGCACACTCTGTATCTCGTCATCTCTCTCTTTCTCTCATGCCTCTCTCTCGACCTGGTCCACCTGTCGCCCCGGCGCGCCAGTAACCAAGTTTTTATGTATTTAGAGAAAACGGCAGCGGGGAGAGAGAGGGCGAGGGAAAGTGAGAGAGAGAAGGAGAGCAAAGCCGGAGACACACAGGATGTGACACTTGATCAACGAGGAGGAGCTTTGTTGAGGCCGACTCGGAGCACCGTCTGAGAGAGACCTGTCGTCAGCAAGGGAAGGAGAATAATAGAATGAGGGGGAGAAATAGAGGAAGAAGAGGTATTCACAGGAAGGGAATCAAATTCTTTAGAAGCAAGGTTTACATTTCTGTCTTAAGGAACCCCTGGCGTATACTTTCCTCCAGTAAAATATTCAAAATGCAAACTTCCTGCTTACAGGCTAGACCGGAAGAAAAATGTCTAAATATAGAAAATCACCCAAGAAAGAAAATATACATTCACAAAAAATTATCACCCATATCCTCCTTCACCCCCCACCCACTTTCACTATTTACGCCTACATGTAATTTTTTTTGCTGGTTTGTTTATGGGTTTCAGTGTCTGCCATTTGTACTGAACAAAAATATAAACGCAACATGTAAAGTGTTGGTCCCATGTTTCATGAGCTGAAATAAAAGATCCCAGAGCGTATTTTTCTTAACTTTTGTGCACAAATTTGTTCACATCCCTGTTAGTGAGCATTTCTCCTTTGCCAAGATAATCCATCCACCTGACACGTGTGACATATCAAGAAGCTGATTAAACAGCATGATTATTACACCTTGTGCTGGGAAGAATAAAAGGCCACTAAAATGTGCAGTTTTGTCACACAACACAATGCCACAGATGTCTCAAGTTTTGAAGGAGTGTGCAATTGGCATGCTGACTGCAAGAATGTCCACCAGAGCTGTTGCCAGAGAATGTAATGTTCATTTCTCTACCATAAGCCGCCTCCAACATTGTTTTTGAGAATTTGGCAGTACGTCCAACCTGTCTGTAATAAAACCTTTTTGTAGGGAAAAACTATTTCTGATTGGCTGGGCCTGGCTTTCCAGTGGGTGGGCCTGGCTCCCAAGTGGGTGGGTCTATCTCAGGCCCACCCATGGCTGCGCCCCTGCCCAGTCATATGAAATCCATAGATTAGGGCCTAATGAATTTATTTCAATGGACAGATTTATTTATATGAACTGTAACTCAGTAGAATCATTGAAATTGTTGCATGCTGCGTTTATATTTTTGTTCAGTATAAAAACAGGTGAACTTGAATAGACCTCACAGCATTAAAGGCCCACATCTTGATAATTTGTTTTATATACAATATATCACATATTGGGCCTTTGTAATGTGCAAAATCCTCCAAGAGAAAGACAAGAGTAGGAGTGAGAGAAAGAAGAGATGATAAAAACTACAGTATACCCGAGGGCTGTGGTATTAACTTCAACAGACTCAATACTGACAGACCGCAAGCACTGTCTGATCACTCTGTTGGCACTGGTTTAAAACGTTTCTGTAACATACTGGGGTATATGGTATTACCGGAAGTGCACACACACATTACCAGTCAAAAGATTGGACACACGTACTCATTCAAGGGTTTTTCTTTATTTGTAAATTTTTTTACATTTTAGAATAATAGTGAAGACATCAAAACTATAAAAGAACACAGTTGGAATCATGTAGTAACCAAAAAAGTGTTAAAATTGTATATTTGAGAATCTTCAAATAGCCACCCTTTGCCTTGATGACAGCTTTGGATCAAACTACCGTGTCTTTGTGAGACGCGATGTGGGTGAATGGATGATCTCCGCATGTGTAGTTCCCACCGTAAAGCATGGAAGAGGAGGTGTTATGGTGTGGAGGTGCTTTGCTGGTGACACTGTCTGTGATTTATTTAGAATTCAAGGCACACTTAATCAGCATGGCTACCACAACATTCTGCAGCGATACGCCATCCCATCTGGTTTGGGCTTAGTGGGACTATCATTTGTTTTTCAACAGGACAATGACCCAATACACCTCCAGGCTGTGTAAGGGCTTTTTTACCAAGAAGGATAGTGATGGAGTGCTGCACCAGATGACCTGGCCTCCACAATCCCCCGACCTCAACCCAATTGAGATGGTTTGGGATGAGTCGGACCGCAGAGTGAAGGAAAATCAGCCAACAAGTGCTCAGCATATGTGGGAATTCTTTCAAGACTGTTGGAAAAGCATTCCAGGTGAAGCTGGTTGAGAGAATGCCAAGACTGTGCAAAGCTGTCATTAAGGCAAAGAGTGGCTATTTGAAGAATCTCAAATTTAAAATATATTTTGATTTGTTTAACACTGTTTGGGTTACTACAGTTTTGATGTCTTCACTATTATTCTACAATATAAAAATTTTTCAAAATAAAGAAAAAACCCTTGAATGAGTAGGTGTGTCCAAACTTTTGACTGGTACTGTATATTTGTATAATTTTTTACGCAAAAATAATTTAGGAAACAAGGATCTTGATCCAGGAGGGGAGTGAATGTCTCTGCAGTAACCAAGAAGCTTGCTCTTGACATTTTGCCACTTAACTACTAGCAAGTTAGGGATGGATCGAAATTTACAGAATTGGTACCTGGAGGAAAATGGGGGAGGGTCATGCTTTTTTAATTTCAGTCAAGGGGAGGGTTTAGTCTTTTTTTATCTAGTCCAGGGGGGGGTGTCATGTAATTTGTAATTGATGATATTTCAATATTTTTCAGTGTTTTAGAATTTGTTGCTTATTAGGCTATACAGTATATCGTTGTGTGCCCGATGCCACCCCTTATATCTGATTCTCCGCTGGGCGCGCAATATTGAGTGTGTCTATAGGCTATTTAGTGTGGTCTCAATCAAATAATCCATAGCCTTAAGTGCATGCTCTGAGAAGCAGAGCAAAGTTGTATTTCTAAGATAGCTGCTGGGATGGTGTAAACAAAACTAGGCTGCATTACACACTGCAATGGATATTCCAACCCTGAGCCCCGGCCTGTTCTGCTCATGCTGATCAAAACCTTTTTTGTTTGCTGCCTAACCAATGTTGTGCTGTTTAGGCCAACAGTGGCAGTTCAGGTGAAGAGTCAAAGGCTTCTTTAGAAA
The DNA here is from genome assembly GCF_020615455.1 of Coregonus clupeaformis. NCBI lineage: Eukaryota > Metazoa > Chordata > Actinopteri > Salmoniformes > Salmonidae > Coregonus > Coregonus clupeaformis. The sequence goes on from NC_059220.1 coordinate 51,583,704, forward strand.
ATATTTTTTTATCAGGCCTAGTCCAAAAAATGTAATATCCTGCGGGCGGACTAGCCTATAGCCTATGTTCTGTTCAGTTTGAGAAGGAGATCGCGAAGATCAGAAGGAGTACCAGAGGTCAGCTTTGATAGCTTGCTACTACTACAATTGATTTTAATAAAAACAATATGTTTCTTGCCCATGAAGTATTTATCAGAGGTATTGACCTCATAATAACCCAGATTCTAGTAGTTTTCATTGTGGTGCTGAAACTTGAAGCAGCAGCCGTGGAACAATCAATTGGAAATGGACACCTCATGGTGCTGAAAGTAGGCAAATTTGAGTAGGCAACATTCATTTAAAGTCCATGAGTAGGACACAGCCCTAGCCAGAGCTATATACTGTAGATAAATATATGGCTCTGACCCTATCTGGTGCATGAGTTATAATGACAACAAACTAGCCCAACTTTTACATTATTTCAATTAAAACATTTAGAATATCAGCTCATGCCCTGAATTGACATGTAATGACTGACTCTCTATTTTATACCAGCCAACATCACCAATCACTCTTTCTGTTTATACCTGCCTGGGAGGGAATGGAAGAAGGAGAGGGGTGGTGGGACAGACATGAGTATAGGATAATGAACCATACTGTCTCATATTTTATCTTTGTTCAATTTCTCTCATCTTCTATCTTTGTATCCTTTTCACACCCTTTTTATAGAGGGGACCCAATGTTCCTCCACTCATGCCTCCTCCAGTAATTGTTCAGGAGGATGCATTAGGACTAATTTCAATTTTTGGTTTTGTTATTCTGTTACACATCTTTCAGAAGATCTGAGAAGCCGTGTGGAGTGGGTAGAGAAGAGTGTCTGAACAGAAGACATTCAACTTTAGAACCGGAAAGACAAACATATCATATACAAAGACCCAGACTTCAAATTTGACACACCAGACCTACCTCCCAACATCGCCCCGGTTGGAAAACCAACCAAGGAGAAGCTGGTGGCAAAACATTTCAGCCTAATTTTGCAACTAACTGTAGCTAGCCTAATGATAGCATTGTGATGTTGTGGAACGCCATCAATGACATGTCATGCAATCATGTGTCACTGTTATGTAGACCACCTGGAACAGATCCGTTCTCTACCTCAGGGGTGTATTCATTCTGGTAAACACATGGGCATTGGCAACAGAATGAATAGAACATAACGAATAGAATCTCTAACGCTGGCAATTTGACTGGTCAACTCATGGGTACACTTGCAATGGCTGCCTGGTGTTGTCAAGAAATCAATTAAGCTATTCACTTTCTGTACAATATAATATGTTTAAACCCAGACAGCTTTTAGGGAAACACTTGTGACCTTCTCTCGTTGGGTTAAGCCATGGATAAAGAGTAGCCAGCAATTAAAGCTTATATTTTTCTGCGTCGGTAGGCCTACTCTGTCTGTGGTCAGTGGGGTCGAAAGGTAGGCATAACTTTAGAAAGTACCATGCTCAGATTTAATTATTTGCAAACAGGGACAGTTTCGTTGCAAACAAGACACACTGATTTGGCATTGGAGAAATATGATAAGATGAACACATAGCCCTATCTCTCTGTCCATTCTTAGCCTGTAATTTCAGTAATGTGTGTGGTATTAAAAAATATTCTGCTGATATGTCAAATGACGTAGAATTGCATGACATTTTTTACAAAGGCAATTTTTTCTAAGACCTGCCAATACGATTATAGATTAATGCAATGCTTTTACTATAAAGGAGATCTTTCCACCCTTACTCTTGTCCACGGTGGTCTGTAAACCCACCACCTTCTGGCCCACAGCCCTCTGTGCGATCAAAATTCCTGCATTGCCATGGATGACATCTAAGGATCTGGTCTGTCCAAGAAGTGTGGGTAAACGGTAGGCATGTTCTTTGCTATCCACTTCATGTTTGAATTATTATTTTGGGTATAGTGGTTGGTCACTTGTTTTTTTTTCAAGCCTTCGGGGAGGGTTTAGATCAAATATATTTTGCTAAAGGGAGGGCCATCCATTTTCATATCAGAGAGGTCCGATTTTCTCCATGTAACCCTTATTATAAACAACGTTCACTCCCATAGCAAACCAAATGCATATCTGGAGCCCTGAGCTGGATATAATTGATTTGACACATCTTACATTTCTTATAGCTATACTTAACTTACTTAAGCAGTGGCATAGCACGCACCCCGTAACAGGAACCCCCTCAACCCAAAATCATACAGTCTGTATTTCAAAATACCCCTGTATACGGTATAAACGGTATATCGGCCAAACCTAGTAAGGACGGAAGATTGTAAACACACACACACACACTCTCACACTCTCTCTTTCATACACACAAACACACACAGGCGATTGGCACTGGGTAAGGACTGGAGATTGAGAACACACACACAATCTTAGTTGAGAGGAAAATGATGGCTTGTCTAATCCAGAGTGGGCATTGCTGCTGGTTCTCCAGGATAATGTCATTGAGAAAGGTGCTGAACGAAGGGGGGTTACGGGGAGGAAAGGGGTAAGAGGGAAGGGACAGAGAGCAAGGAAGGGACACATGGTGACGCTAATCTGGGCAGATCCTGATCTGGGTGCAGGGAGAGGGAGGTGAACAACATTTGACATCTTTACCATGTGCGGTAGCTTCTTTTTCTCTCTCTCTTTTCTCTATCTCACCCTACCTGCTCAATGCTCACTCTGTGGGTCTTTATCTTACTCTTTCCTGTTTGTCGCTGTCTTTCTCTTCACCCCCCAGACACAGCATGATTGTGTGTGTGTGCAAGTGTGTGTGCGTGTGTGTGCACTTGTATGTACTGTATGTGTGTGTGGAGGGGTGTGGGTTAGTGACTGCCGTGATCACAATAGTGGAACTAATGGAATGATATGACCCTGTGAGCTTCGGCTAAGGTTCTGCGGCAACATATTGAACATGCGGACAGAGACAGAGAGATATGAAAAGAGAGAAATGGTGATGAAAGGAAGAGAGAGTCAGTGATGGAAAGAGAAATAAATAGATGGAAAGAGAGAAATGGTGGAGAGGGATAGTCATGAAGGAGAGAGAGAGATAGTGATGAGAGAGAGATGGATAGTGATGGAAAGAGAGATAAAGAGATACTGGCAGAAAGAGAAAGAGAAAGATGGAAAGAGAGAGTGATGGAAAAGAGAAAGAGAGATACTGATAGAAAGAGATAGAATACAAGTAAGAGAAAGCATATAGTGAAGAGGAAGAGAGAATAAGGCTACAAGAGAGACAGACATGAACAGAGAAATGTTGATTTTGTCCATCCACACCAGACTCGATCAGGACACGCAGGTTGAAATATCAAAACGAACTCTGAACCAATTATATTGTGGGTTAGTTTCCCACGGGGGGCCAGTATGAAAATGTATGCACTCACTAACTGTAAGTCGCTCTGGATAAGAGCGTCTGATAAATTACTAAAATGTAAATGTATATTAATTTGGGGACAGGTCGAAACATTCATGGAAATTTAACTAGCTAGCTTGCTGTTGCTAGCTAATTTGCCTGGAATATAAACATTGAGTTCTTATTGTTGGATTTTAGCTTGAAATATACATTTACATTTTAGTCATTTAGCAGACGCTCTTATCCAGAGCGGCTTACCGTTTTTTAGTGAGTGCATACATTTTCATACTGGCCCCCCGTGGGAATCGAACCCACAACCCTGGTGTTGCAAACGCCATGCTCTACCAACTGAGCTACACGGGACTATATATACTTATTCATGTTACCATACCATACTTATTGATTATTTTACATGTATAAGGAATGTATATGTTGGGGTCAATGGAGGGTGGATAAGAACTAGGTGTATGGAAAGTTACTGAGAGACTAGGGAAGTTAACATTCTGTCAAACATGTTATTGTTAAATCTCATGGATCCTATGGAGGGAGGCAAAGGGCAACAGTCTGGTTTCAGTCACTGATAAGGTAGGACAGCCGTGGATTAGGGAGGAGTGAGAAATTCGGCCCGAGGTCAGGTCAGATTAATTGAGAAGGAACAGTCCTATTACACACACATATACTTCCACACCCACGAAGGTTCTAGCATCAGGCAGGGCCATGACTACACCAGTGAGAGGAACCAATGAAGTTCCTGACTTAGCAACAGAGATTTATTGGCTGTCTAGATGTGCAAGGAGTTGACTCGGCCTAGTAGGAGGGTATAAATATATGTGCTTGTGTAAACATGTCTTTGTCTTTGCAGCTGTTTGACCCAGTGGGTGAATAAACTTGGGTTGTGCTTTTTCTAGTTGTCCGTCAGTTTTTACTCTGTTTGTTCAGAACCTAACATTATTAAACTTGAAATGTAGAACGTCCTTTTTTTTGTTGGATCTTTGTAGAATTTTGACCCATTTTGAGTGACACAAAAACATGTGTTCTCTACTCCGACAATTAATCCACTGATAAAAGGGGAAACCTAGTTAGTTTTTAGTAATCTCTCCTGGTTCATTCTTCTTCTTCTTCTGTGGATTTTACATGGCAACCAACTTTAAGGTGCATTACCGCAACCAACTGGACTGGAGTGTGGACCTCATTCATCTTTCAATCACCCATGTGGGTAAATCCTCCTAAAAACCAATGAGGAGATGGGAAAGGCAGGACTTGCAGTGCATCAAGCGTCTAAAATAAATTATATTGTTGATGCGCGCGAGCAGTTTAGATGAAATTATTGAATAACATGTCTGTGTACATTTATTTTACAATGCTCAGCATGTTAGCAAGCTTGTGTTGTAGTAGTGTGACAACTTTAGCTAGCTAGTAGTAGTGTAGTAGTGTTATAATGGCGACGGCAGCTGCAGCTGCAGCTGCTGTTATCAACTTCAAGGTGGATATTATTATTATTATTTATTTTTTTTTGTTGGGGGGTAGATCAGCTTAATATTGCAGATAGATTGTAACTTCCATCAATGTAATTGTCTGCATCACTTCCAATCCCCCATGTTTATATATATATATATATATATATATATATATATATATATATATATATATATATATATATATATACATACATACAGTGGGGGAAAAAAGTATTTAGTCAGCCACCAATTGTGCAAGTTCTCCCACTTAAAAAGATGAGAGAGACCTGTAATGTTCATCACAGGTACACGTCAACTATGACAGACAAATTGAGAGGATTATAGGATTTTTAATGAATTTATTTGCAAATTATGGTGGAAAATAAGTAAATAAGTGTTTGGTCACCTACAAACAAGCAATATTTCTGGCTCTCACAGACCTGTAACTAATTTTTTAAGAGGCTCCTCTGTCCTCCACTCGTTACCTGTATTAATGGCACCTGTTTGAACTTGTTATCAGTATAAAAGACACCTGTCCACAACCGCAAACAGTCACACTCCAAACTCCACTATGGCCAAGACCAAAGAGCTGTCAAAGAACACCAGAAACAAAATTGTAGACCTGCACCAGGCTGGGAAGACTGAATATGCAATAGGTAAGCAGCTTGGTTTGAAGAAATCATCTGTGGGAGCAATTATTAGGAAATGGAAGACATACAACATTTTTTGTCATTTAGCAGACGCTCTTATCCAGAGCGACTTACAATTAGTGCATACATTATTTTATCAAACCCACAACCCTGGCGTTGCAAACGCCATGCTCTACCAACTGAGCTACATCCCCTGCCGGCCATTCCCTCCCCTACCCTGGTCCAATTGTGCGCGCCGCCCCATGGGATCTCCCGGTCGAGGCCGGCTACGACAGAGCCTGGATTCGAACCAGGATCTCTAGTGGCACAGCCAGCACTGTGATGCAGTGCCTTAGACCACTGCGCCACTCGGGGCCACCACTGATAATCTCCCTCGATCTGGGGCTCCACGCAAGATCTCACCCCGTGGGGTCAAAATGATCACAAGAACGGTGAGCAAAAATCCCAGAACCACACGGGGGGACCTAGTGAATGACCTGCAGAGAGCTGGGACCAAAGTAACAAAGCCTACCATCAGTAACACACTACGCCGCCAGGGACTCAAATCCTGCAGTGCCAGACGTGTCCCCCTGCTTAAGCCAGTACATGTCCAGGCCCGACTGAAGTTTGCTAGAGTGCATTTGGATGATCCAGAAGAGGATTGGGAGAATGTCATATGGTCAGATGAAACCAAAATATAACTTTTTGGTAAAGACTCAACTTGTCGTGTTTGGAGGACATCAGCAACTTGTCATGGGGGTGGAAACATCATGCTTTGGGGCTGTTTTTCTGCAAAGGAACCAGGACGACTGATCCGTGTAAAGGAAAGAATGAATGGGGCCATGTATCGTAAGATATTGAGTGAAAACCTCCTTCCATCAGCAAGGGCATTGAAGATGAAACGTGGCTGGGTCTTTCAGCATGACAATGATCCCAAACACACCGCCCGGGCAACGAAGGAGTGGCTTCGTAAGAAGCATTTCAAGGTCCTGGAGTGGCCTAGCCAGTCTCCAGATCTCAACCCCATAGAAAATCTTTGGAGGGAGTTGAAAGTCCGTGTTGCCCAGCGACAGCCCCAAAACATCACTGCTCTAGAGGAGATCTGCATGGAGGAATGGGCCAAAATACCAGCAACAGTGTGTGAAAACATTGTGAAGACTTACAGAAAACGTTTGACCTGTGTCATTGCCAACAAAGGGTATATAACAAAGTATTGAGAAACTGTTGTTATTGACCAAATACTTATTTTCACCATAATTTGCAAATAAATTCATTAAAAATCCTACAATGTGATTTTCTGGATTTTTTTTTCTCATTTTGTCTGTCATAGTTGACATGTACCTATGATGAAAATTACAGGCCTCTCTCATCTATTTAAGTGGGAGAACTTGCACAATTGGTGGCTGACTAAATACTTTTTTTCCCCACTGTACACATACACACACACACATACACACCCACATACATAAATACATACATACATACATACACATACATATCCTTTAAAAAATATATATATATTCCCCTTTTTACTTTCCAACCCCGCCACCCTTTCCCCACTTGGAGTAAACTAGTGAACAACAACGCCTAGGTCTCTACTTCCAGCCCATACCCACTATCTACATTTTATGGACACAGTCAATTTTACAATAATTACATTTTGTATGTTCTTTCTCCTGAACTTCTTCTATTCTCAACCTCTCCGATCATTTTCATGATGTCCATCCGGTTTGCTTCTATATGCCATATCTTTCTAACTGTGCTCCTTCACAAAAGCTCCCAACCTACAACCCATACACTTATTATGGACACAGTGTGCCTACATTATTAGTTATCTTGTTATTGTTTGTTGTTAGTTCTTATTAGTCCCATCCTTCAATTCCATTCAACACCTCCCATCTATCTTTTAACACCATCCATATAGGATTTCTATTTGCCATATATATTTCCACTGTACTGTGATGTCTTACAAAAGTTCTGAACCTTTCTATTCTCATTGTTTCTACAGATTGTGAATTGAAAATAAACACTTTTGCTAATAGTATTATTATGTTATTGATCGATTGACTATGACTTTTCAGATCACCCAGTAGTACTATCTGCAGGGTTAGCTCCAGGTAAATATTGCAATCCTTTAGCCATTCCTGGACCTGTGTCCAAAAACAAGCTACAAATGGACAGTACCAAAATAAATGATCTAATGATTCTGTCTCTTCGCAGCAAAATCTGCAGAGCTGGGAAGATTGTATCCCCCATATAAATAACATTCTATTGGTAGCAAGAATTGTATATAATAATTTATATTGAAAGATTCTAAGTTTTGAATCCGGTGTCATTTTGCGTATCAGTTCATAAACACTATGCCATGGGATCGGTACGTCAAAAATCTCTTCCCAACTGTTTTGCAATCTATATGGGACAGCTGTCAATCCTTTGGTCCTTAAATGAAACTGATATACTTTTTTATTTATCACAGTTTTCCTTAACCAATTATGTTCTTTAATGCAAAACCGACAGACAAGTTCCTTACTTTCTTCTTCTTCCACTTTCCTCTTCCATTTTTGCGGTAAGGCTGCAATTATTTGGTTGTAATCTTGGGTAGAGCAGACATTTCCATATGTTTTTGTTAGCTGCATTGCGACATAACTCCACCAGTCCTAACGATGATATCATTTACAAAGATTATTCATTTTTTAAACATTTTATCAAAAAAAAAAAGTTTTTTTGTCATTTAGTATATTTGAGTTTAACCACAATATTTGTTGCATTATTTGTTCTGTCGTTTCTGGAGGATTAAATTGAAATTGCAACCAACTTTCTATGGCTTGTTTTAGAAATAGTGATATCTGGGAGATTATTTCCTTTTCAAATAACTGAAAGTGAGTGGTTGTAATCTGAATAAAGGGGAAAAGGCATTCTTGAACATTGGGTGAGACAATCTTACTAATTTTCTAGAGGACCAGTTCGGATTTAAGTATAACCTTTGTATCACTGAAGCTTTGTGATAGTGATAGGTCTAATGCTTTAATATTTAATTATTTCTGTCCTCCGAATTCATATTCATTATATAAATAGGTCCGTTTAATTTTGTCTGGCTTGCTGTTCCAATTAAAATGGAATATTTTTTTCTCATATAATTTAAAAAACTGTTCGCTAGGCGTAGGCAAGACCATAAGCAAATAGGTAAACTGGGATAATACTAAAGAGTTAATCAGGGTGATTTTTCCACAAATTGACAGGCACCCACCTTTCCATGGTAGCAAGATCTTATCTATTTTTGTTAACTTTCTATTATAATTTATTGAAGTGAGATCATTTATTTCCTTTGGGATATGTATTCAGAGTATATCCACATCACCATCAGACCATTTTATTGGTAAACTACATGGCAATGTAATATTTTTTTTTTTTTTTTTTATCCAATACGTAATATAGTACATTTGTCATAATTTGGTTGTAATCCAGAGAGGTTAGAACATTTATATAGATCCTCTATGAGGCTGTGGAGTGATTCTAGTTGTGGATTTAAAAGAAAACATGAATCATCAGCGTACAATGACACCTTTGTTTTTAAGCCCTGGATTGCTAATCCCCTGATATTATTGTTGGATCAGATTTTAATAGCTAAATCTCGATGGCCACAATAAATAGATATGCCGATAGTGGACAACCTTGTTTCAGTCCTCTTGACAGTTGAAAACTTTCTGAGAAATAGCCATTATTTACTATTTTACACCTAGGGTTACTATACATGATTTTGACCCATTTTATAAGAGATTCACCAAAATTGAAATGCTGGTGGATATTGTTGCTGACTTGTTAGCATCATCCTTTTCAAGATTAATTTTCAAATTTAATTGACAAATTATCATTATCTGGTGAGTGGCACTGTTTTTTGTTGCAGCTCACTTGCCGTTAGCTATCTCTTTGAAAATAATGACTGTGAAACATTGTTGCATTTAAACTTTAGATCGCTGGTTAGTGTGATGAACGTGATAACATATATTTGCAATGGGAAGTATTAGCTGGTTTGTTTTAATTTCATTTTGGTCATGACATGGTTGTGATTTTGTATTGGTATGATTTCATGGGATGGCTGCTTATTCTCTAATCATATTATTTGATGCTGTGTGAGACTGCTGTCACGTGTCTATCAGCCATGTCTATGTGTTTGACCAACATTGGCTCTCCTTCAGTGCCATGGACTGCATAGGCAGGGCCCGTCCTGGACGTTCTGCTGCCCTAGGCGAGAACAAAAAAATTAAGCAAATATAGTACTCCGGTGGGTGTTTCAGAAAGCAGTATCCTTAAATAAGTTAGCCAGCACACTTTGATAAACAGTCAAATACAGTGAGGGAAAAAGGTATTTGATCCCCTGCTGATTTTGTATGTTTGCCCACTGACAAAGAAATGATCAGTCTATAATTTTAATGGTAAGTTTATTTGAACAGTGAGAGACAGAAATAAGTATTTGACCCCTCTGCAAAACATGACTTAGTACTTGGTGGCAAAACACTTGTTGGCAATCACAGAGGTCAGACATTTCTTGTAGTTGGCCACCAGGCTTGCACACATCTCAGGAGGGATTTTGTCCCACTCCTCTTTGCAGATCTTCTCCAAGTCATTAAGGTTTCAAGGCTGACGTTTGGCAACTCAAACCTTCAGCTCCCTCCACAGATTTTCTATGGAATTAACGTCTGGAGACTGGCTAGGCCACTCCAGGACCTTAATGTGCTTCTTCTTGAGCCACTCCTTTGTTGCCTTGGCCGTGTGTTTTGGGTCGTTGCCATGCTGGAATACCCATCCACGACCCATTTTCAATGCCCTGGCTGAGGGAAGGAGGTTCTCACCCAAGATTTGACGGTACATGGCCCCGTCCATCGTCCCTTTGATGCGGTGAAGTTGTCCTGTCCCCTTAGCAGAAAAACACCCCCAAAGCATAATGTTTCCACCTCCATGTTTGACGGTGGGGATGGTGTTCTTGGGGTCATAGGCAGCATTCCTCCTCCTCCAAACACGGCGAGTTGAGTTGATGCCAAAGAGCTCCATTTTGGTCTCATCTGACCACAACACAACACTGCTTTCTTGAGCAGGGGGACCTTGCGGGCGCTGCAGGATTTCAGTCCTTCACGGCGTAGTGTGTTACCAATTATTTTCTTGGTGACTATGGTCCCAGCTGCCTTGAGATCATTGACAAGATCCTCCCGCGTAGTTCTGGGCTGATTCCTCACCGTTCTCACGATCATTGCAACTCCACGATGTGAGATCTTGCATGGAGCCCCAGGCCGAGGGAGATTGACAGTTCTTTTGTGTTTCTTCCATTTGCGAATAATCGCACCAACTGTTGTCACCTTCTCACCAAGCTGCTTGGCGATGGTCTTGTAGCCCATTCCAGCCTTGTGTAGGTCTACAATCTTGTCCCAGACATCCTTGGAGAGCTATTTGGTCTTGGCCATGGTGGAGAGTTTGGAATCTGATTGATTGATTGCTTCTGTGGACAGGTGTCTTTTATACAGGTAACAAACTGAGATTATGAGCACTCCCTTTAAGAGTGTGCTCCTAATCTCAGCTCGTTACCTGTATAAAAGACACCTGGGAGCCAGAAAATCTTTCTGATTGAGAGAGGGTAAAATACCTATTTCCCTCATTAAAATGCAAATCAATTCATGACATTTTTTTGACATGTGTTTTTTTTTTTTTGTTTGTTATTCTGTCTCTCACTGTTCAAATAAACCTACCATTAAACTTATAGACGGATCATTTCTTTGTCAGTGGGCAAACGTACAAAATCAGCAGGGGATCAAATACTTTTTTTCCCTCACTGTACCAAGTCACGTGGAATTCTACTGCGGTCATGACTCCTGACTGCAGGTTTGGTGGTAATATGGTCACTGCAACAGCCCTTCTTGGAGAAATCTGCATGATGTTAAAAGTTGAAGTCTCATTACATTGTCATAAGTTTTATCTCCAGCCTGTAGGCTACAGAAAAGGCCACATACTATTTCTACAATATGCTATATCTGCTACATAATTTATGTTAGATTATTTTATTGATGGAATGTGGGAGATTTTTTAACATTGGTGGAGCACCACAGCAATGAGTCTCTCCAACAGCACAGCACCCAGGAGAGGCATGCTGGGAATGGACAAGATAAATATTTTGTTCCCATGCCTTTGACAAAGTGGACACTGCTTATCACAGGGCAGCATCAGCGGTCACCTAAAAAGCCCATGTGCCACTTGTTGAGAAAAATTTTAGTTGTTTTTGGGAAGAATTATGTGAGGTTGTATGTGTTGCTGGAGGTATGTCTTGCCGCCCTTGTCAATCTGCCGCCATAGGCGGCTGCCTAATCCAGCATAGTGAGCGGGCCGGCCCTGTGCATAGGTACTAAGGGTAGCTGACCTTTCAGCAGTGGTGTTGGCTACCATAAGTTGTGTAAACAGTGCATTATTTTATGCCGTGTGTCTTGTTGTGTCCATGCCGGTTCTGTCTGTGTGTGCTGCAGCCCGAAGCGCGGCCAGGCCTGTTTGATTCATTCATAATCTCATCAAAAAGTATTGCTCCTCCTTCACTAGATCTAGAATGGTCCGACTACAGAAGGTATAATGTTGGGCGCATTAAGTGATGCTATGTTTTCTGTTATTTTCTTGATTTTTTTGTTTGATACAACATATTGGAAGATTTTTGGTCCCTCTGAAGGCTTAGGTCCTATAGTCACGGTCCGCCACTGAATTTGAATAATAAAGCAAATACAGTGCTCCGGTGGGGATTTCAGAAAGCAGTATCCTCATATCATTTTTCAGAATCATTTAGAAAGCTAAACGTATTTCAAGATTTTTTGGAACACTTAGTTGGCTTTGTCATTGATCCTTCTTTCTGGAACAGACCCCAGTCCACTGTTTGCTAGTCTAGTCCAGGGCTCTCCAACCCTGTTCCTGGAGAACTACCCTCTTGTAGGTTTTCACTCCAACCCCAGTTGTAACTAACCTAATTCTACTTATCAACCAGCTAATTATTAGAATCATGTGTATCGAGTGAGATTTGTTAATTTATTCAGCAAGTATGTCTACCATGAGCCGTGTGTATACAGTATTCAACATAACTCACAAATAAAATTATGATCTGTGAATATATATATATAAAAAGTAAATAAAACCATAATCCCTAAATATGTAAAACATATTTCACTAATTAAATCATAATCTGTGAATGTGTACAAATATAAAAAAAAAAATCACCATTAATTACAAAAAAATGAATGCTCTGCAAATATATACAATATATTGAACAAGTATAGAACGATTTGTTAGCATCCCTAACATTTACATTTTTTTGTTTCCATTTTAGTCATTTAGCAGACGCTCTTATCCAAAGCGACTTACAGTTAGTGAGTGCATATTTTTTTTTCATACTGTGGAATGTGCTGTTGCACATTTAAAAAGTGCTTGTGGATCTGTATTCAGTGCTTACAGAAGTTTTTGAATTTTTTCTCCTGTCAATGTACTACAGTCCACAATGTGGCTTCAGATGAGAGTCCATTCATTGGGATAATCTTTGTGTCACGTGACACACAGAGTGAAGCAGTTTCTCATTCAACCATGTCTAGTTAATAAAGGACAACTTCATGAAATGTGAGTATACCGTTTGTTTAAGCAACAAATTATGTTAAAATGTTCAACAAATGCCTTTCATATGAATGTTAAATTCGACCATTTGGATACCGTTTGTTTAAGCAACAAATTATGTAAAAATGTTCAACAAATGCCTTTCATATGAATGTTAAATTCGACCATTTGGGCATGCAACGCTGCGTGTGTGCTTTCGACATAAGCCCACTAGCCAAGATAGCTAGCTAGCTAGCTAACGTTGGACACTACCAATAGCTATCAAACGATCTTGTCAGCAGTTTAGACAAACAACCAAAGTTAAACTAACTAGTCAATTCAGGAATTTGTCAATTATGAAGAACCGCTCAGTTTTAAAATCCTGAATTGGTGATCTGTCTAAACAGCTCATGAGAAATGTTGCAAATCATCTTTTTAAGGGACTAAACAGAGCAATTGATGCTTTGACAGTACAAAACACTTTTGTCAGACAGGTGGGGAGGTAATAAATTGTAACATCTGATTAAAAACGTTCGAAATTCAGCTAGCTGTTTTCTACTCCACGTAGGGTTGCTTTCTAGCTAGCTAAGTCATTTGTTGTGCATCCTTAGCTACATTTATTAATATGTTGTTTCCTAGTCAATAAATGCATTCTGTGTCAGTTCAATCCCTCTCTGTATTTTGTTGCACGATTGGGTTGTGGGTTGGGTTGAGGGGCTGGGCAAAGGCAAATTTATTCTACTCATACTGTAAAGATTTATCAGTAAAAATGATTAACCTGAGAATAATAACATTAGTGTTTATTGTGTAACAATGCACATGCCACATTATGATGGTTCAAGATAATTATTATAAAGACAATGTTTTGAAGTATGAAATTAGCAATTAAAAGTAAACCTGTGACAATTTGATCAAGCTCATGAATATTAAAACTGCATAATGATGTCACATTGAAGTGCAGAAACACTACATGCACCGATTCACACACAAGAGCCACCCACCAAGGGACCAATCCCAGGTCAGCCACTGACACACCCTGTCATCCATTCACACACTCACAGGGAAGGAGTTAACAAGTCATCAGGAACAGCAACCGTGTGCATTTGGCTTGGGTTCTAGCATGTGGTCCTCTTCCCTCCTTTTATTGAGTGACTCCTGTTTATAAGCTTGATCAAATAGCTTAATAACATGCTATTTCAAATGTAGTGCTCTGTGTAACAAGTGGTGTGTGCTGCCCAGTTGACATCTAACTCAATATTGTTATTCTATTCCTACTGTTCCCACAGAGCTGACCATTCTGAGTCAACCTAGAACCATGACCCCGCTTGGCCTGTTCTACCACTGACCAGCTGCTTTTGGACCCTACTACAACTCCCCACTAGTCAAGCTCCGTTTCTTTCAGGCCCTTCCTGAGTTGTTTGATCTGACTGCTGACTCGGCCAAGCACCTATAGCAGCGTTTCCCAAACTCAGTCCTGGGGACCCCAAGGGGAGGACATTTTGGCCTTGCACGACTACACTGCTGATTCAAATAATCAACTCATAATCAAGCTTTGATTATTTGAATCAGCTGTGTAATTATGTTTTTTTTTTTTACTAAATGTGCACCCCTTGTGGTCCCCAGATTCGAGTTTTAGAAACGCTGACCTAAAGAATATTGTAAGATGTCAGTAGTGTGGTTCAGCATATAACTTTTTAGAGGGATGTTTTGCTCATTGTGTAAAGGGTGGGCACAGTCAGACAGGATGGATTCCCCATTGTCAAGACAAACCATTACAAACGCTCCTTTACCCCTACTGCCATTGCCCTTTGAATACAGAGAAGAGGAGGAAATTTTATCATTGTCCTTGGTTGTCATAACATGGGGATGATGATGATGATGGTGTAATTGTAATGTGATGGTGAGGTTGATGATGGTGATGATGACGTTGCTGATGATGATTTTGGTCAGCATATTTTTTTATGACGATATTGAAGTTATGTAACATTGTACTATCGCTATAGTTTTGTGCTACTGCTAATGTTGATAATTAGAATTGTACATACAGTGAGGGAAAAAAGTATTTGATCCCCTGCTGATTTTGTACATTTGCCCACTGATAAAGAAATTATCAGTCTATAATTGTAATGGTAGGCTTATTTGAACAGTGAAAGACAGAATAACAACAACAAAATCCAGAAAAATGCATGTCAAAAATGTTATGAATTGATTTGCATTTTAATGAGGGAAATAAGTATTTGACCCCCTCTCAATCAGAAATATTTCTATCTCCCAGGTGTCTTTTATACAGGTAACGAGCTGAGATTAGGAGCACACTCTTAAAGGGAGTGCTCCTAATCTCACCTTGTTACCTGTATAAAAGACACCTGTCCACAGAAGCAATCAATCAATCAGATTCCAAACTCTCCACCATGGCCAAGACCAAAGAGCTCTCCAAGGATGTCAGGGACAAGATTGTAGACCTACACAAGGCTGGAATGGGCTAGAAGACCATCGCCAAGCAGCTTGGTGAGAAGGTGACAACAGTTGGTGCGATTACTCGCAAATGGAAAAAACACAAAATAACTGTCAATCTCCCTCGGCCTGGGGCTCCATGCAAGATCTCACCTCGTGGAGTTGCAATGATCATGAGAACGGTGAGGAATCAGCCCAGAACTACACGGGAGGATCTTGTCAATGATCTAATGGCAGCTGGGACCATAATCACCAAGAAAACAATTGGTAACACACTACGCCGTGAAGGACTGAAATCCTGCAGTGCCCGCAAGGTCCCCCTGCTCAAGAAAGCACATATACAGGCCCGTCTGAAGTTTGCCAATGAACATCTGAATGATTCTGAGGAGAACTGGGTGAAAGTGTTGTGGTCAGATGAGACCAAAATCGAGCTTGTTGGCATGAACTCAACTCGCCGTGTTTGGAGGAGGAGGAATGCTGCCTATGACCCCAAGAACACCATCCCCACCGTCAAACATGGAGGTGGAAACAATATGCTTTGGGGGTGTTTTTCTGCGAAGGGGACAGGACAACTTCACCGCATCAAAGGGACGATGGACGGCGCCATGTATCGTCAAATCTTGGGTGAGAACCTCCTTCCCTCAGCCAGAGCATTGAAAATGGGTCGTGGATGGGTATTCCAGCATGACAATGACCCAAAACACACGGCCAAGGCAACAAAGGAGTGGCTCAAGAAGAGGCACATTAAGGTCCTGGAGTGGCCTAGCCAGTCTCCAGACCTTAATCCCATAGAGAATCTGTGGAGGGAGCTGAAGGTTTGAGTTGCCAAACTTCAGGCTCGAAACCTTAATGACTTGGAGAAGATCTGCAAAGAAGAATGACAAGAAACGTCTGACCTCTGTGATTGCCAACAAGGGTTTTGCCACCAAGTACTAAGTCATGTTTTGTAGAGTGGTCAAATACTTATTTCCCTCATTAAAATGCAAATCAATTTATAACATTTTTGACATGCATTTTTCTGGATTTTTTTGTTGTTATTCGGTCTCTCACTGTTCAAATAAACCTACCATTAAAATGATAGACTGATAATTGCTTTGTCAGTGGGCAAACGTACAAAATCAGCAGGGGATCAAATACTTTTTTCCCTCACTGTATTTACATTTATGGCTGTCAGCCCATGACTGATGTACTAGCTGATGTACTGTTATTCAGTATCATTGTGTTTGTGGATTTTATGTTTTTTATGTCTCATGTGCTCCTCGGCTACAAAACCAAATTTATAACTTGAACTTGAAAGGGTCTGACATGATAAAAAATCCAGTATTTTTTACAATCTCACAAAATGGGTCATTATACAGGGGTGCTTGTGTCACATACTTAACCCTTGCACATATAGAACTAACATCAAGAACATGCATGCCAGTCTTTCCTGGTTGAGGGTTAACATGAGATTAACAGTTTTTTTTCTAGTTTTTATTAGAAGTATTACTGTAATGAAAATACCAGATTGTCTGCATAATCAAATAACATTCAGCTTAGACACCCATACATACGCCACAAGACATGCCACCAGGGTTCTCTTAAGAGTCCCCAAGTCCAAAACGAATTCACGACAACACACAGTATTATACAGTGCCATGATCACATGGAACTCCCTTTCATCTCCAATTACTCAAGCAAACAGCAAAATTACCTTTAAAAAAAAGTTACAACAACATTTCATGTAACTGTGGGAACTTTGAAGGGACAAACGCACAAACACACGCACACACAGACACATTATTTTTTGTTGTTGTATTGTTTGTATATCGTTGTATTTAACATGTGTGTGACTGTCCTTGTCTATCAGTAACCATGCACAGTTTTGATGCGAGTAGTCATACCATAAAAAATAAAATAAAAACATCACGACAGCTGTGATGGAAACAGAAAGATTTGGTACAATTTTATAAATGCAGACAGATCATTTGTTCCTTTGACATGGTGGGATCTTTTTGTGTTGGTAAAATCAATTATAAGAGAAATGGCAGTGGAAACGCCTTTATGCTCAAACATTGATATAATAACCATCATATCAAAGTAAATTTGGGAGTCACGCGATGATATGGTGTGTGGTCCCCCCCACTACGACTCTGGAAACCATGCAGTTTATTAGACTACAGATTAAATAAATTATGATGAACTTCACTGGGTGGTGAAAGTGTACAGTGATGAGCTTGATGCTCCTTTCCAATAGATATTGAGGGTCTTATTCTGGTGATATGATAATCGATGCTTGACTGCCGTTTGATAAATACAAATATTCTCATTCTTATCCCCAGGAAGAATAGTTGCTCCTTCTGCAAAAGCTAATGGGGATTCGAATTAACCATTAAACCCATTGTCACGTGTTCTGTGATTAAAATAAGTGTTTAATTAATACTTAATAATTAATACTTTTAAGTTCTGTTCTCTAGGAATACATTGTACATCTTCTGGCATATGTTTTTTACCCAAATAAATACAGTTCAATTCTATTTCTTCCTCCTGAACCCATACAAGAGGTTTCAATAACTGTAAGCATACAATAGCCACCTGAACCATATTATTAGGAGAACAGCTTCCAAGTCCTATTTTAAAGCAACTATTAGAAGTCTGGAGAAGTCTACGATCGGGTTGTCATTATGGGACAGTAGGCTGTTAATGCTTCCATTTTATTGGCTACAATAAGACAATACATAGTCCTCCAGACAGGCCTCAAGTCCTTGGGAGGATCTCAATTGCATACTCCTTGCATCCTCACTACTCTCCTTATCTCCTTCTCAAAACACATTGGAAGAGAAGGTCAGAGGGGAGGGACCTCTGGCCTTCTCATTAAATGGGCTTTGAGAAGGAGATGAGGAGAGAGGGCACGGGGGGTTTGCAATTGATATCTTCCCTTTTGCCGCACACATTTGTCAACTCACTAAGTGCCAAAATATAGACTAGAATACAACTTTATTGTCCATGTGTTACTGAGAACATTCATTCAGGTTTGAAGTCTATCGGTTGAAAGTTGTAGGCTTATATCGATTGGCAAATACACATAATACAATCAGACTGGATTATCTCTTCAAACGGCACTTGAATGATACACTGGCATTTTAAAACCTCAGAATGGAACCAGGAATCAATGTTTTCGTTACTATAAGACTTGCTATAGGACTTGATCAGCCCCTAGACCTATTGAAAGCTAAAAATGCAAGATCATGTACCTTCTCTAGGCCTAATTGTTATTGAAATTAGGGTTCACACATTCCACAACAATCTCACCTCAGCGAGGCAGCATTGTATTTGCAATTTGCATGGAATACTAATTATTCTATTAGATGGTTCACTTTCCCATCAACCACAACCATACCTGTTGCTAGTTGCCTTCCATTTAGGCTTGACATTTTTTGATTGGTAAATTAGTCTAGCCAGCTCACTAACCTTGTAGTAATCATGGTTGAATTACTGACCGTGGGGGCCCATAAATGTTTTTTCTTTTTTAAAACTACATTGTTGGTTAAGGACTTGTAAGTAAGCATTTCACTCTAAGGTCTACACCTGTTTGTATTCGGCGCATGTGACAAATACAATTTGTTTTGATTTGATTTGATATACACGCGGCTCATGGTAAACATACCGTACTTACAGAATAAAGAAACAAATCTCACTCCATACAGGTGCGCTAGATTAGGGTTGGAGCAAAAACATACAGGACCGTATCTCTCCAGGAACACGGTTGGAGAGCACTGGTCTAGTCTGTGTTGAAGGGCAATACTTAACCACTATGGATCAAACATGATCCCAGATATCCTTGGGCACCCCTGGCTTGATGCCATTGTAGAGTATGATGCACCACGAGCTAATTGAGAAGTCTGCATACACATGCTTAGAAGATTTTCATAGCATAAACATACAAACAGCTACACACACTCGCGCACACACATATTGTATTTACAAACTCTCTCTTACACACATGCACACACACACACACATTCCCAACCTATATCTAACCATCCCCCAGGTGGGCAGCCCAAACTGAGTGATCATTTTGTCAGCCCAGTTACACCATCACAGGCAAACAAGCTATCCAGCTGTGATTCCTTACAAACATCTGAGCGCTGTGAAATATTTGCAATAATGAATTGTTTGTAACTTTTAAATCATATGATTATTTCTCAAATTAGACCACAGTCTTCCATCTAAGTCAACGTCAGGCTGGTGCTGTAGGTGAGGTTGTTTGGTGGTGTTGGTGTTGGCAGGGTCTTTTTGTAATCATGATATGTCAGGCTGGTATCAGCTTATAAGCCACAGAAAGTGATGCTTATGAAAAAGAAATGCATCAACAGTACGCAATGCATCACTTTCTGTGTTTATTTTCTGACTGTGTCTCTGGATGTGTGACTTGGGCCATATTCATTAGGCACACTGAAGCAACGTTCAAGGTAGTCCCTCCCTGTTTCAGGCTGTTTGTTCTGTTTTGTGCCTAATGAGTGTTGAGAATTGAATAAGACAATTGGGAGAAATAATTAAACTGCCTTACAAAATGAGTGCATGAGTGATCTTGAAAAGCAATTGAAATCTCAGTGAGTGTGTGACATTTGTCAGCGAATAATCAAACTGGTAGTAGAGGACAATTAAACACCTTGTCATTTTTCTAATTGAGACAAATCCAGTACCATAGAGGTTAGATAGATAGAAAATGTATTCGTGTGCCACACAGAGCTGTCTATATTTTTGGGTTATAATAGTTGGTCCACAAATGCAAGCAGCTGCTTTGTATTAAAATGTAATTGAAAATCTGTATCGTCCATAAAAATATTTCATATAACTATATGCAATTTCATAGTAATAACAAAGCAATATTATAGAAACAAGTTGTCCAATCACTGTAATGATTGACACTACATATCTAATAATAACCAGTGACTACCAAGGTCAAGGTATTTAAACCGTGGCATTTGACAGTGGTATTTGACTTCTACCTCCTGCCTCCACTCCCTCTTTCCCTCCCTCCTTTCCCTCCTCCCTCCCTCTCCCTTCTCCTACCCCTCCTTCCTTCCTCGCTCCCTCCCTCCTTCCTTCCTCTCTCCCTCTTTATCATCTCCATCTTCCTCCATCAACTCCTCTCTTCCTCCCTCCATCCACTCTCTCCTTCTCTTTATCATCTCCCTCTCCATCTCTCTCTTCTTCACTATCTCATGCTTCAGGTCCTCTCCCTCTCCTTCCCCATCTCCCAAGCTGACACTTGGTGGATCCCGCTGGGGGTGAGTGATAGTTTGAACTAATCAACTCAAGCCTGGTCTCTATCCTTGTCATCCCATCTGATGCTAATGCCATTCGGTGAGATGCATAGCAATGTGAGTTCATGAGACTAAGGGAGCTGGGTGCCTTTGGTGTGCCTATGCTGACGCAGCATTAGCGGTTAGCAGTAGCATATGAAGACGCCCCCGATCTCCAGGTCCATCCAAAGTGAATGAGATTATCCATTTGCATGCTGCGCTAGGAACTGACAGGCCTAATTTCCTATTTTGTTGCCTTACAACCTGGAATTAAAATTGATTTTTTGGGGGGTTTGTATCTTTTGACTTACACAACATGCCTACCACCTTGAAGATGCAACATATTTTTTATTGTTAAACAAACAACAAATAAGACAAAAAAACTGAAAACTTGAGCGTGCATAACTATTCACCTGAAACAGGTTTTCCTCAATAATTTCCCTGTATGTAGTGTCATCCATCATTCCTTCAATTCTGACCAGTTTCCCAGTCCCTGCCGATGAAAAACATTCCCAGAGCATGATTCTGCCACCACCAAACGGGTTTGCTTATTTTGTTCTTTAAACAATGTTTTTTTTCTGGCCACTCTTCTGTTAAGCCCAGCTCTATGGAATGTACGGCTTAAAGTGGTCCTATGGACAGATACTCCAATCTCCGCTGTGGAGCTTTGCAGCTCCTTCAGGGTTATCTTTGGTCTCTTTGTTGCCTCTCTGATTAATGCCCTCCTTGCCTGGTCCGTGAGTTTTGGTGGGCGGCCCTCTCTTGGCAGGTTTGTTGTGGTGCCATATTCTTTCAATTTTTAATAATGGATTTAATGGTGCTTCGTGGGATGTTCAAAGTTTCGGATATTTATTTATAACCCAACCCTGATCTGTACTTCTCCACAACTTTGTCCCTGACCTGTTTGGAGAGCTCCTTGGTCTTCATGGTGCCGCTTGCTTAGTGGTGTTGCAGACTCTGGGGCCTTTCAGAACAGGTGTATATATACTGAGATCATGTGACACTTAGATTGCACACAGTTGGACTTTATTTAACTAACTATGTGACTTCTGAAGGTAATTGGTTGCACCAGATCTTATTTAGGGGCTTCTGTCACGCCCTGACCTTTAATGCCTGTTGTTTCTTGTTAGTTTGGTCAGGATGTGAATGTTGATAGTTTCTAGAAGGTGTATTTCTATTTTGGCCGGGTGTGGTTCCCAATCAGAGGAAGTTTTCGATCGTTGTCTCTGATTGGGGATCATACTTAGGTAGCCATGTTGCCTACCTGTTTTGTGGGATCTTGTTTCTGTGTGTTTGGCTTGTTTGATGTTAGCCTTTAGAACTTCACGTTACGTTGCTTTTGTTGTTTTGTTCGGTGTTTATTCAATAAACGAACATGTACGCATACCACGCTGCACCTTGGTCCAATCCTATACTCAACGAACGTGAGAGCTTCATAGAAAAGGGGGTGAACACATATGCACGCACCACTTTTCCGTTATTAATTTTTTATAGTTTTTTAAAGCAAGTTATTTTTTTCATTTCACTTCACCAATTTGGACCATTTTTTGTATGTCCATTACATGAAATCCAACTAAAAATCCATTTAAATTACAGGTTGTAAAGCAAACAAAATAGGAAAAACGCCAAAGGGGATGAATACATTTGCAAGGCACTGTATATATATATATATATATATATATATATGACACACATATACACACAAACTTTCAACGCGGCTAGGTGTCAGTCGGCAGACACAGAGGGTTTTGGGAGTGTGTATGTGTGGTAATGCAGTATTTGATACACTGCCGATTTTGCAGGTTTTCCTACTTACAAAGCATGTAGAGGTCTGTAATTTGTATTATAGGTACACTTCAACTGTGAGAGACGGAATATAAAACAAAAATCCAGAAAATCACATTGTATGATTTTTAAGTAATTAATTTGCATTTTATTATATGACATAAGTATTTGATCACCTACCAACCAGTAAGAATTCCGGCTCTCACAGACCTGTTAGTTTTTCTTTAAGAAGCCCTCCTGTTCTCCACTCATTACCTGTATTAACTGCACCTGTTTGAACTCGTTACCTGTATAAAAGACACCTGTCCACACACTCAATCAAACAGACACCAACCTCTCCACAATGGCCAAGACCAGAGAGCTGTGTAAGGCCATCAGGGATAAAATTGTAGACCTGCACAAGGCTGGGATGGGCTACAGGACAATAGGCAAGCAGCTTGGTGGGAAGGCAACAACTGTTGGCGCAATTATTAGAAAATGGAAGAAGTTCAAGATGACGGTCAATCACCCTCGGTCTGGGGCTCCATGCAAGATCTCACCTTGTGGGGCATCAATGATCATGAGGAAGCTGAGGGATCAGCCCAGAACTACACGGCAGTACCTGGTCAATGACCTGAAGAGAGCTGGGACCACAGTCTCAAAGAAAACCATTAGTAACACACTACGCCGTCATGGATTAAAATCCTGCAGCGCACGCAAGGTCCCCCTGCTCAAGCCAGCGCATGTCCAGGCCCGTCTGAAGTTTGCCAATGACCATCTGGATGATCCAGAGGAGGAATGGGAGAAGGTCATGTGGTCTGATGAGACAAAAATAGAGCTTTTTGGTCTGAACTCCACTCGCCGTGTTTGGAGGAAGAAGAAGGATGAGTACAACCCCAAGAACACCATCCCAACCGTGAAGCATGGAGGTGGAAACATCATTCTTTGGGGATGCTTTTCTGCAACGGGGACAGGATGACTGCACCGTATTGAGGGGAGGATGGATGGGGCCATGTATCGCGAGATCTTGGCCAACAACCTCCTTCCCTCAGTAAGAGCATTGAAGATGGGTCGTGGCTGGGTCTTCCAGCATGATAACGACCCGAAACACACAGCCAGGGCAACTAAGGAGTGGCTCCGTAAGAAGCATCTCAAGGTCCTGGAGTGGCCAAGCCAGTCTCCAGACCTGAACCCAATAGAACATCTTTGGAGAGAGCTGAAAGTCCGTATTGCCCAGCGACAGCCCCGAAACCTGAATGATCTGGAGAAGGTCTGTATGGAGGAGTGGGCCAAAATCCCTGCTGCAGTGTGTGCAAACCTGGTCAAGACCTACAGGAAACGTATGATCTCTGTAATTGCAAACAAAGGTTTCTGTACCAAATATTAATTTCTGCTTTTCTGATGTATCAAATACGTATGTCATGCAATAAAATGCTAATTAATTACTTAAAAATCATACAATGTGATTTTCTGGATTTTTGTTTTAGATTCCGTCTCTCACAGTTGAAGTGTACCTATGATAAAATTTACAGACCTCTACATGCTTTGTAAGTAGGAAAACCTGCAAATTCGGCAGTGTATCAAATACTTGTTCTCCCCACTGTATATATACACACATATATACAGTTGAAGTCGGAAGTTTACATACACTTAGGTTGGAGTCATTAAAACTCATTTTTCAACCACTCCACAAATGTCTTGTTAACCAACTATAGTTTTGGCAAGTCGGTTAGGACATCTACTTTGTGCATGACACAAGTCATTTTTCCAACAATTGTTTACAGCCAGATTATTTCACTTATAATTCACTGTATCACAATTCCAGTGGGTCAGAAGTTTATATACACTAAGTGGACTGTGCCTTTAAACAGCTTGGAAAATTCCAGAAAATTATGTCATGGCTTTAGAAGCTTCTGATAGGCTAATTGACATCCTTTGAGTTAATTGGAGGTGTACCTGTGGATATACACTGCTCAAAAAAATTAAGGGAACACTAAAATAACACATCCTAGATCTGAATGAATGAAATAATCTTATTAAATACTTTTTTCTTTACATAGTTGAATGTGCTGACAACAAAATCACACAAAAATTATCAATGGAAATCAAATGTATCAACCCATGGAGGTCTGGATTTGGAGTCATCCTCAAAATTAAAGTGGAAAACCACACTACAGGCTGATCCAACTTTGATGTAATGTCCTTAAAACAAGTCAAAATTAGGCTCAGTAGTGTGTGTGGCCTCCACGTGCCTGTATGACCTCCCTACAATACCTGGGCATGCTCCTGATGAGGTGGCGGATGGTCTCCTGAGGGATCTCCTCCCAGACCTGGACTAAAGCATCCGCCAACTCTTGAACAGTCTGTGGTGCAACGTGGCGTTGGTGGATGGAGCGAGACATGATGTCCCAGATGTGGTCTGGGGCACGGGCGGGCCAGTCCATAGCATCAATGCCTTCCTCTTGCAGGAACTGCTGACACACTCCAGCCACATGAGGTCTAGCATTGTCTTGCATTAGGAGGAACCCAGGGCCAACCGCACCAGCATATGGTCTCACAAGGGGTCTGAGGATCTCATCTCGGTACCTAATGGCAGTCAGGCTACCTCTGGCGAGCACATGGAGGGCTGTGCGGCCCCCCAAAGAAATGCCACCCCACACCATGACTGACCCACCGCCAAACCGGTCATGCTGGAGGATGTTGCAGGCAGCAGAATGTTCTCCACGGCGTCTCCAGACTCTGTCACGTCTGTCACATGTGCTCAATGTGAACCTGATTTCATCTGTGAAGAGCACAGGGCGCCAGTGGCAAATTTGCCAATCTTGGTGTTCTCTGGCAAATGCCAAACGTCCTGCACGGTGTTGGGCTGTAAGCACAACCCCCACCTGTGGACGTCGGGCCCTCATACCACACTCATGGAGTCTGTTTCTGACCGTTTGAGCAGACACATGCACATTTGTGGCCTGCTGGAGGTCATTTTGCAGGGCTCTGGCTGTGCTCCTCCTTGCACAAAGGCGGAGGTAGCAGTCCTGCTGCTGGGTTGTTGCCCTCCTACGGCCTCCTCCACGTCTCCTGATGTACTGGCCTGTCTCCTGGTAGCGCCTCCATGCTCTAGACAATACGCTGACAGACACAGCAAACCTTGCCACAGCTCGCATTGATGTGCCATCCTGGATGAGCTGCACTACCTGAGCCACTTGTGTGGGTTGTAGACTCCGTCTCATGCTACCACTAGAGTGAAAGCACCGCCAGCATTCAAAAGTGACCAAAACATCAGCCAGGAAGCATAGGAACTGAGAAGTGGTCTGTGGTCACCACCTGCAAAACCAGTCCTTTATTGGGGTTGTCTTGCTAATTGCCTATAATTTCCACCTGTTGTCTATTCCATTTGCACAACAGCATGTGAAATTTATTGTCAATCAGTGTTGCTTCCTAAGTGGACAGTTTGATTTCACAGAAGTGTGCTTGACTTGGAGTTACATTGTGCTGTTTAAGTGTTCCCTTTATTTTTTAGGGCAGTGTATTTCAAGGCCTACCTTCAAACTCAGTGCCTCTTTGCTTGACATCATGGGAAAATCAAAAGAAATCAGCCAAGACCTCCACAAGTATGGTTAATCCTTGGGAGCAATTTCCAAATGCCTGAAGGTACCACGTTCATCTGTACAAACAATAGTACGCAATTATAAACACCATGGGACCACGCAGCCGTCATACCACTCATGAAGGAGACGCGTTCTGTTTCCTAGAGATTAACATACTTTGGTGCAAAAAGTCAAAATAAATCCCAGAACAACAGCAAAGGAGCTTGTGAAGATGCTGGAGGAAACAGGTACAAAAGTATCTATATCCACAGTAAAATGAGTCCTATATCGACATAACCTGAAAGGCCGCACAGCAAGGAAGAAGCCACTGCTCCAAAACCGCCATAAAAAACCCAGACTATGGTTTGCAACTGCACATGGGACAAAGATCATACTTTTTGGAGAAATTTCCTCTGGTCTGATTAAACAAAAATAGAACTGTTTGGCCATAATGACCATCGTTATGTTTGGAGGAAATAGGGGAAGGCTTGCAAGCCGAAGAACACCAACCCAACTGTGAAGCACGGGCAGCATCATGCTGTGGAGGTGCTTTGCCGCAGGAGGGACTGGTGCACTTCACAAAATAGATGGCATCATGAGGAAGGGAAATTATGTGGATATATTGAAGCAACATCTCAAGACATCAGTCAGGAAGTTAAAGCTTGGTCGCAAATGGGTCTTCCAAATGGACAATGTCCCCAAGCATACGTCCAAAGTTGTGGCAAAATTGCTTAAGGACAACAAAGTCAAGGTATTGGAGTGGCCATCACAAAGCCCTGACCTCAATCCTATAGAAAATGTGTGGGCAGAATTGAAAAAGCGTGTGCGAGCAAGGAGGCCTACAAACCTGACTCAGTTACACGAGCTCTGTCAGGAGGAATGGGCCAAAATTCACCCAACTTATTGTGGGAAGCTTGTGGAAGTCTACCCGAAATGTTTAACCCAAGTTAAACAATTTAAAGGCAATGCTACCAAATACTAATTGAGTGTATGTAAACTTCTGACCCACTGGGAATGTGATGATAGAAATAAAAGCTCTATATTATTCTGAAATTTCACATTCTTAAAATAAAGTGGTGATCCTAACTGAGCTAAAACAGGGAATTTTTACTAGGATTAAATGTCAGGAATTGTGAAAAACAGAGTGTAAATGTATTTGGCTAAGTAGTATGTAAACTTCCGACTTCAAATATATATATATATATACTGTGATGTCACGAGAGGCTACACAGCTTTCAGCGGGATTGCTCAAGTAGTGCAAGGAGACCAGGTTCAACCAAAACAAGGATTTTATTAAAGGTCTTGGGAAACTAACGAAAGTATAACACAATTCTGTTCTCTGGTGGCTCTTTAAGGGTTAACAGTTCAGGGATGTCTCTTCCACATCCAAAATCATAACTCTCCCTCGCTCAAATAACTTTTCCCCAGTCTTACTGTATTCCACGTTGCAGCTAGTGGCCAACCCAGCAAAACGTCCTTCCAAATGTCCCACACGTATTTCCACAGGTGCATATATCCAAAGGTGAGTATTTCCCAAAGGTAAGTATCTCCAAATCCTTATATTCCTCATGGAAGTGGACGTGCAGCACTCTTGTCCTCCAGAGAGCCCAGCTTGGAGACTGTGTCTCTTCACCCCCACACACTCCCTCAGTGTGTCTCTTCCCTTCCCAAACCTTCAGCTCATCAGCTCCTCATTTGTTTCAGCTGCGTGGGAAGATTGGCCATAGAGGGGTGGAGTTCCCGACCATACCAGCAGATGGAGCCATAGCTGTCTGGGTTTGCAGCCACCTCAGGGGGATGTAACGTCCCTCCAGGACACAGCCTCTCGTGACATCACACATCCCCCTCCTCGGGACCGACGTCCTCGTCGGGTAAAGGCAGCGAAGAAGGCATCACGCCGGGAGAGGGCGTCCGCATTGCCGTGGTGCTTGCCAGCCTGCTCTCTCTTCAACTCCTCCACCTCTAGGACCAGGGACTCAGCCTCCTGTTGTCTCTCCTTGAGTTTCTTACTGAACGCATCAGCCTTGGTTTTAGCAGAGTTTAGCTTCTGTTGAGCAGCTTTCAGTTCCTTCTCTCTCTCTGCCTCCGCATTCTTCATCTTGTTCTCCAACACCTTGTACTTCTCCTCTGCCTTCTTCTGGACCTCCTTACTACTGCGCAGGGTCTCCTCACACTCCTCGATGGTCCTGCGCAGCCTCTCCAGCTCCTCCTGTTGCTTATGGAAGGAGCTCTGTTGGAGTTTAGCCTGGAGGATATCTAACTCTTCTGTCTTCATGTCTAACTGTTGCTTTAACAAACGATACCTCTCAGCGGTCCCCTTCAGACCAGACAGTTCTTTGTCCAGATTCTGTAGCTCCGTCTCTGTGTCGGTCTGGGCACCTGCCATCCCTATCAGAGCCCGGGCGGGAGTGAGTAACTCGGAGGATTGCACCGGAGCCTTCCCAGGATGAGTCTTGCCTCTCCGTTTCCGAGGTACTCGGGTTATCCTCTCCTGAGACTCTCTCCAGAGTGGGTAAAAGGCTGGGCAGTCTCGTCCAATTAGGACAGGGACGGGGAGGGAATCAACCACCCCCGCCGCTCGTGTGTATGGTTCCCCGTGTGCTGGTCATTGTAAGTTCAGTAATGGGGTATTCTCTGGTGTCCCCATGGACACAGGAAACTGGGAGGACTTTCCCCGGGGTCAGACACGTTGGGCCCACCAAATCCTTACGCACCAGGGTGGCCCGGCTACCAGAATCCAGTAAGGCCTCCACATCATGGTGATTCACAGTTACCGGGCAGGTGGGGGGTCGATCTGGGCCGCCATCTACGACTCCCAAGAGCGAGGCAAAACGGTGTGTGGGTGCTGAGCTGGAGGACTCCGCAGTGGGCATAGGTTCATCGGCTGGTTTCCCACACTGCCAGGAGATATGTCCCATCTCCCCACACCGGTAACACTGTCGAGTTTCCCCCTCCTGGTGTACTCTTCTTGGACCCGCCTGGTTTCTGGCTCCCCCCTGGAGCCGGGATAAGTCCTGACGTGGCTGGGTTCGAGACCTTGGGGTCCTTTGGACGGGTTCTTCCCATTTGTGGTGGGGCCGCACTCCTGGGGTCTTTTCGGGAAGCATTCAGCATCTCCGCTGTGGCCTGGTACTTTTCCACAGCTTCCACGGTCAGATCAGCCGTGGTCAAGGCCTGTTGACTGATGAACCGTTTTGCCTCATAAGGCAGGGCGCGTAGGTAACGATCCACCACAACGGCCTCCACCACCGCCGCTGCTGTATTCCTCTGCGGATCCAGCCATTTCCTTGCGATTCGGACAAGTTCATGCATCTGCGCCCGAGGAGGTTGGTCTGGTTGGAAGGTCCAGCTGTGAAAGCGCTGGGCCATACCAAACTTTGTGAGTCCATATCTGCTGAGGATCTCAGACTTCAGGGCATCATAGTCAGTAACCTGGTCAGGGCCCAGGTCCCGGACAGCATTCAGCGATTCCCCGGTTAGAAAGGGGGCTAACAGACCAACCCACTGTTGCTTGGGCCAGGCTTCCCTAGTGGCCGTGGCCTCAAATGCATGCAGGTATGCCTCAATGTCATCGGTAGCTCCCATCTTAGATATAAAGTCACTTGCCTTTATTGGGCGGGTATTTTGGACAACCATCTGTCTCTGCAACTGCAATTCCTCTGCCTTCAGAAGGTTGGCTTTCTTTTGCTCCTCCAAGAGAGCCACGTTTGCTTGCATCTGGGCTTGCTGGCCAGCAACAAGGGCTTTCAATATGTCCTCCATTTCAGTCGGCGGGGAGCCTACGGCCAACTTGGAAAACTGGGTGATCAAACCTTCGGTATCCTCCTCTGACATGCACTATTAACGCTTGAGCGTGCCTGTATTCTCCACCATCTGTGATGTCACGAGAGGCTACACAGCTTTCAGCGGGATTGCTCAAGTAGTGCAAGGAGACCAGGTTCAACCAAAACAAGGATTTTATTAAAGGTCTTGGGAAACTAACGAAAGTATAACACAATTCTGTTCTCTGGTGGCTCTTTAAGGGTTAACAGTTCAGGGATGTCTCTTCCACATCCAAAATCATAACTCTCCCTCGCTCAAATAACTTTTCCCCAGTCTTACTGTATTCCACGTTGCAGCTAGTGGCCAACCCAGCAAAACGTCCTTCCAAATGTCCCACACGTATTTCCACAGGTGCATATATCCAAAGGTGAGTATTTCCCAAAGGTAAGTATCTCCAAATCCTTATATTCCTCATGGAAGTGGACGTGCAGCACTCTTGTCCTCCAGAGAGCCCAGCTTGGAGACTGTGTCTCTTCACCCCCCACACACTCCCTCAGTGTGTCTCTTCCCTTCCCAAACCTTCAGCTCATCAGCTCCTCATTTGTTTCAGCTGCGTGGGAAGATTGGCCATAGAGGGGTGGAGTTCCCGACCATACCAGCAGATGGAGCCATAGCTGTCTGGGTTTGCAGCCACCTCAGGGGGATGTAACGTCCCTCCAGGACACAGCCTCTCGTGACATCACAATACACAGTACCAGTCAAAAGTTTGGACACACCTACTCATTCCAGGGTTTTTCTTTATTTTTACTATTTTCTACATTGTAGAATAATAGTGAAGACATAAAAACTATGAAATGACACATATGATATCATGTAGGAACCAAAAAAACAAATCAAAATATATTTGAGAGTTGAGATTCTTCAAATAGCCACCCTTTGCCTTGATGACAACTTAGCACACTCTTGGCATTCTCTCAACCAGCTCAACCAGCTGAGATAGTCACCTGGAATGCAATTCAATTAACAGGTGTGGGCGAGCGGTTTGCTGATGTCAATGTTGTGAAGAGAACCCCATGGTGGCAGTGGGGTTATGGTATGGGCAGGAATAAACTACGGACAACAAACACAATTGCATTTTTTCAATGGCAATATGAATGCAAAGAGATACCGTGACATGCTCCTGAGGCTCATTGTCGTGCCATTCATCTGCCATCATCAGCCCATCATCAGGCCCCATGACGCAAGATCTGTACACAATTCTAAGAAGCTGAAAATGTCCCAGTTCTCGAGAATATCCAGCGACTTCGCACAGCCATTGAAGAGGAGTGAGACAATAATCCACAGGCCACAATCAACAGCCTGATCAACTCAATGCGAAGGAGATGTGTCGAGCTACATGAGTAGAATGGTTGTCACACCACTTTTTTTTTAAGGTATGTGTGATTTACAGATGCACATCTTTATTCCCAGTCATGCGAAATCCATAGATTAGAGCCTAAATTCATTTATTTCAATTGACTGATTGAAGAATTTGAAATTGCATTTTTTACATTGGATAAAAGTAGAGACTCAGAGATACAAAATGATATATCATACACTACAGTTGAGCAACAATGGGAAAGTAATTTTGCTTTGAAAGTTGATAAACTTGTAAACTTACTTTTGAGAAAATGGCCTTGAAACTTTTGGTACTACTACTGGAGAGCCCTTTGTCTACACCCATTCAGCATCATTCCCACACTTATAAGTTTTAGCCCCACCCATCTCATTAAGGGTTGATCCGAGCATTCTGTACTAACAACAGAACAGCTCACTGAACATTACTCGCCCTAGTAGAGCTAGTTAAGCTGTTATGTTATCCAGAGCGTTGGTAACTGCAACTGTGCTGTCAGATTGTCAGTTTGTTAATTCAAAACGTGTCGCTCTCTGAGCATTCAGAGCGCACACGGGACGCTCTGGCCGATGAGTAGGGTTGATCCGAACGTTCTGACCTCACAACGGCAGTCAAGCACCCAAGCTAACTGGCTAACATTTGCTAGCTACTTCCAGACACATGAGAGATCACCCCACTCTGACCATTTTACTCGCCCTAGAAGAGCTGGTTAGGCTATTTTCATTTTATCCAGAGCGTTGGTGACTGCAACTGTGCTGCTGGCAACAATTTACTTACATGTTATTGACGCAGTTTACTGACACCGGCCATATTCAACGGGTGTTGAGCGTTCGTAAATTCATCAGTTATTCTGCGCTCTGGCATACTCAGACGAGAGCGCTCTGAAATCGGAGTAGATGGCCAGACTGAATTTACGAACGCACCCGAAATGGTTACTTGCATAGTGGAGTCTTTTGTTAAGACATGTAGCTAGCTAGCAAGGTAAACCATGAACCATAATCACAACTCATGACGTTACTACCCGGCATGAATCTGCAGGTAGCTAACCATCCAGGTACAATGTTAGCTAGCTAACATTAAGCTATAGCTAGCTAAGCAAATGGCTCTGAGATACGAATAATAAGGTCATACACGTAACGTTAGCTAGCGAGCCAGCCAGCAAACCTTACCTAGCTAGCTAGGTAAACAATGAACCATAATCACAACTCATGACGTTACTACCCTGCATGAATCTGCAGGTAGCTAACCATCCAGGTTCAATGTTAGCTAGCTAACATTAGGCTATAGCTAGCCAAGCAAATGGCTCTTTCTGTCAAAATTAGAAAAGTGTAATATCTGAAAATGTAGCTAGCTGGACTATCTTACCCGAATAACGGTAGCTAACTCCATTCCGTACATATGTGGGCAACCACGGCATTAAAACGAGACTACAACGAAAACTAATGGAACTGTAGCGACTGTGTTGGCATCAAAATCCGGGGTGTGAACTAAGTTTCGATTCAGTGCCAATTGACATGGTAATGGCCCAATAGTATTGGAGAGAAAAAAAAACAGATCCCACTGTACAGTAAAGTGTGACATGTCACGACGTAATGTACGGCACGGATTATTCAACTCATTCTGTGCCATACAGCCTCTTTCCACCAGGTGTGGCGCTTCTCTCGCAGATTAAAAACAAGAAATGATCAATGGTGAGCGTAATGGTGAGTGTAAAATTTATTTTTTTTGAGTTCATCAATAGTTAATTCAATCAATTGTTAATTTTTCGGATAATCACTGAGAGCCATCAAAACTCTGAAAAAGCGTGACAATCACAGTTTAATTGTGAAGATAAATTTAGCGCCGCCCTAAAAACCCTTTTCAAATTCGACACAAACCTTCAAATAGGTATGTAATGAGACATTATACACTCTTCATAGTGTTTTATTTACATTTTAGAGGTGATAAATTGGACAAATCCGGTGAAATTAAGCTGGTTCCTCACACGACATATCTCCCCCTTAAACTATGATGCAGTAGTTTTCGCTTCCCCACCCACCATCTTTAAAAAGACCCAGCGGAGCTCCATTGCTTTCTTCAATCATGCAGAAATGGGCAGCATGAAGGTCTCGTCATTGACTTTGCTGGAAAGGGGAGAAATTGTGCTTTACAATGGTATTCATATTACAGTTGACCTGGAAGTATTATGTTTTTGGGGCACTAAAATAAGGTCAAATGAACGGAACACCGCAATGTACAAAAGTGTGTTAGCTACCGTTACATCATTCATGGATGGACGTGTCTCCTGTCGGATGCCATGGTTGTCCTTAGTTTGAAGATGTAATACAGAGACAGGTGTTTTCTCCATCTCCTTAGCTATCATACTCGAATTCCACTGATTTCAAAACTCGGTCCTCCAGAAAGTGGGGAGCAACACTTATACAGTTTTAATACACAATACATTAAAAAAAAAGCTGTGTTAGACAGGATTACCTAGATATACTGACCAGCTCAAATAAAACGTGCTATATGGCAGACCAATCCAAACTCATCTCTCGGCATGTCCAGCCCACTCATTATCTCAGCCAATCATGGCTAGCAGGAAGGTTGCTGTCTTTTTCTTTGGTTAAACCAACTAGGCTCGTAATTTAATATTATAGATGGTAATTATTATAATTTAGTATATACAGATGGTATATTAAGGCACATGAAAGTTCACATGTTCGAGAAGGCATTTCTGCCAAAAAATGCATTTAGATTTTTAAGAAAAGTTTACGTTCAAACGGCTCTCCTGTGAAGTAGTGACCCGTGACATACGCCTAGTTTCCTGAAACGGGTCACATATGAACTGTAACTCAGTAAAATCTTTGAACTTGTTGCATGTTGCGTTTATATTGTTGTTCAGCATATATACACAGTGCATTCGGAAAGTATTCAGACCCCTTCCCTTTTTCCAAATATTGTTACATTACAACCTTATTCTAAAATGAAGATTACATAAAAAAAAATCCTCATCAATACAATACCCCATTATGACGAAGCGAAAACAGGTTTTCACAATTGTTTGCAAATTCATTAAAAACAGAAATACCTTCTTTACATAAGTGTTCAGACCCTTTGCTATGAGACTCAAAGTTGAGCTCAGGTGCATCCTGTTTCCATTGATCATCCTTGAGATGTTTCTACAACTTGATTGGAGTCCACCTGTGGTAAATTCAATTGATTGGACATGATTTGGAAAGGTACACACCTGTCTATATAAGGTCCCACAGTTGACAGTGCATGTCAGAGCAAAAACAAAGCCATGATGTTGAAGGAATTGTACGTACAGCTCCAAAGACAGGATTGTGTCGAGGCACAGATCTGGGGAAGGGTACCAAAAAATGTCTGCAGCATTGAAAGTCCCCAATAACACAGTGGTCTCCATCATTCTTAAATGGAAGAAGTTTGGAACCACAAAGACTCACAAAGAGCTGGCCAACCGGCCAAACTGAGCAATTGAGGGTGAAGGGCCTTGGTCAGGGAGGTGACCAAGAACCCAATGGTCACTCTGACAAAGCTCCAGAGTTCCTCTGTGGAGACAGGAGAACCTTCCAGAAGGACAACCATCTCTGCAGCACTCCACCAATCAGGCCTTTATGGTAGAGTGGCCAGACGGAAGCCACTCCTCAGTAAATACCACATGACAGCACCTAAAGACCAAGCATCACGTCTGGAGGAAACCTGGCACCATCCCTACGGTGAAGTATGGTGGTGGCAGCATCATGCTGTGGGGATGTTTTTCAGGGGCAGAGACTGGGAGACTAGTCAGGTTCGAGGCACAGATGAACGGAGCAAAGTACAGAGAGATCATTGATGAAAACCTGCTCCAGAGCGCTCAGGACCTCAGACTGGTGGTAAGGATCACCTTGCAACAGGACAATGACCCTAAGCACATAGCCAAGACAACACAGGAATGGCATCGGGACAAGTCTCTGAATGTCCTTGAGTGG
This sequence comes from Coregonus clupeaformis, assembly GCF_020615455.1. NCBI lineage: Eukaryota > Metazoa > Chordata > Actinopteri > Salmoniformes > Salmonidae > Coregonus > Coregonus clupeaformis. The sequence continues at coordinate 51,618,982 of NC_059220.1, forward strand.
CCCAGCCAGAGCCCGGACTTGAACCTGATCTAACATCTCTGGAGAGACCTGAAAATAGCTGTGCAGCAATGCTCCCAATCCAAACTGACAGAACTTGAGAGGATCTGCAGAGAAGAATGGGAGAAACTCCCAAATACAGTTGTGCCAAACTTGTAGCGTCATACCCAAGAAGGCTCAATGCTGTAATCGGTCTGAATACCTATGTAAATGTGATATTCCGTTCATTATTTTTAATAAATTAGCAACATTTTCTAAAAACCTGCTTTTGCTTTGTCATTACATGGTATTGTGTGTAGACTGATGAGGAAAACAACTATTTAATAAATGTTTGAATAAGGCTGTAACCTAACAAAATAAGGAAAAAGTAAAGGGGTCTGAATAGGTATAAGCTACCAAATGTCCTTTTTTGTGAGTTCAGACATTTACAACAAAATGTGAACAAGAGCCATTGTGCAAATGAACAAAGTTTTGACGCATGCTTGTCTGTAGGAAGAACAGTACTGGCTCAGGAGCAGCATGGTAGGCTACACGTTGTGTCTGTGTGGAGTCTGGAGTTGCTATGGCAATGGGCCTGCCTGCTCTGCTCTGAGAAGATGGGGAAGGAGCAGACTGACCAAGAACGGAGAGGAGAAAAAGGAACTCAAGATAGTGACAGCTGTACAAATAACACATCCAAAGGGCTTTGACTTCTCAAACACTGCAGAAAGCTAAACAATATGACGCCCCATCACCTTATTAATTCAGCCACTTACTTAGATTAACTAGCAAGTTAAAATTTAGGGGTCACGTTAATGCAGAATTCTGCATTTTTCACACAGGAAAAACAGATAAAACACATATAAAATGTCTTGCTGCGTTTTGTAAACGCAGATGTAAAATGCTTCTTATTGTAATTTCTGCTTCAGTTGCACTTCTACATTCAGATGAGAATTCGCAAATGGGCATTCTATCAGTAGACAGCACTCTGACTGATGTCTAGCTACTTTTTTCTGGTACTTTTCTTGATGTAGCCAGCCTACTTTTCTCTTTTAAAGTGCAATATTAACTTAGGGTGGCAGGTAGCTTAGTGGGTAAGAGCGTTGTGCCAGTAACCGAAAGGTCGCTGGTTCTAATCCCCGAGCCGACTAGGTGAAAAATCTGTCGATGTGCCCTTAAGCAAGGCACTTAACCCTAATTGCTCCTGAAAGTCGCTCTGGATAAGAGCATCTGCTAAAATAATATTAATATTAACTAGCAAAACATTAGAAAATGTAGCTGGCTACATTCTTTCTATGATAAACATTAGAAACTTGATGGCCATGCATCATTTTTGCCAAAAATACCTTGCTTTTTCATTGTATGCTCATTTAGTTGTGTGTCTGCCAGCCCAAAAGCGTTGTACTTCTTTTGTCATCTGATGAAAATGAAGCTATTTTCTGCCAAATGTGTTGCACTAATGTTTTTTTTCTGTGAAGGGAAACTATAGTCGCACATCCCTGATCACTCTATTGAAGAAAAAAAAAGAAAATACTTTCAATATAAAACACGACCCCGGTGAGTCCAGCTGTCAATACACAGCTGGACTCACCTGCTCCAGCTTTCTCCCGTTTTGCTATTTACAAACAAACATGTGACTGGCTTAACTGTTCTGTGGAACTAACGTAAGCTGTAAAATAATGTGGCTGGTGAAATGAAGAACGCGATCTGCTTAATCTCCTAATATATTACACAAGTTGACTGCAGGTATTTAATTAAAAAGTAGCTAAAAATATTAAAATGTATAGCAATAGTTTCAACGTTATTGACAGTATTGAAACCCCCTCCCCCCCCCCTCCCTTGTGCCCTCAGAACAGCCTCAGTTAGCCATTGCATGGACTCTACAAGGTATTGAAAGTGTTGCACAGGGATTCTGGCTCATTTTGACTCCAATGCTTCCCACAGTTGTGTCAAGTTGTCTGGATGTCCTTTGGGTGGTGGACCATTCTTGATAGACATGGGAAACTGTTGAGCGTAAAAAACCCAGCAGTGTTGCAGTTTTTGACACAAACCTGTGTGCCTGGCACCTACTACCATACCCTATTCAAAGGCACATAAATATTTTGTCTTGCCCATTCACCCTCTGAATGGCACACACACACAATCCATGTGTCAATTGTCTCAAGGTTTAAAAATCCTTCTTTAAACTGCCTCCTCCCCTTCATCTACTCTGAAGTGGATTTAACAAGTGACATCAATAAGGGATCATAGATTTCACCTGGATTCACCTGGTCAGTCTATGTCAAGAAAATAGCAGGTGTCCTTAATGTTTTGTCCACTGTGTATATTATAGACCCAACGATAGTTTTCCCCTTGTCATTTCTCCATCAGCACTCCATTTTAAGGAACAAAATTTGACACACTGGTTGAGAACTCAATTCCCTAAATGGTTAGCAGATGGTGCCACGATCCACTTGCTATTTTCCTTGCTGGAAGGATGTAAAGAAATGTATCATTCTCCCGTAGGGATTGTTTTAGAAGACATTTAACAAATTCCACCAAGTTGTCAACATTGACGCTCGAATGACTGAGAAAGATAACATATCAGAAGTGCTTTCCGTTTGAATATCCGAGAAAGGTGTTGTTGATGTAATTCAAAATAAAAAAAATTCTGCTATCTTTTACAGCTAACTAATTACATGGGGGCTAACAGGCTAATATTTCATTTTTGTTGAAGGAGAAACAGAAAAAGATAGACAGAATTAGGATTACAGGTCATACAGTCTCATTCAAGGTGAGAAATGCAGCATGTCCTCATTGGCGATCTATCTGTTCTATGTATGGAGCTGTGACGCAAAACTGAAACCTAGCCAGTCATATCGTAGCAACTGTAGCTAGCTAGCTACACAAGCTAGCTAGCTATGACGCAAAACTGAAACCTAGCCAGTCATATCGTAGCAACTGTAGCTAGCTAGCTACACAAGCTAGCTAGCTACACAAGCTAGCTAGCTACACTAGCTAGCTAGCTACACTAGCTAGCTAGCTAACGTTATATCGCGACATTGACACTCAATATATTTTTGTTCTCAGATATATTTAAGCCATATTAAAATGTAATTCAAGCCAGATAGCATACATTATTGAAATTGTATCTGTTTCCTTAGTTGACATTATGTTAGTTGCTAGCTAGCTAGCCAGGCTCCCGGGTTCACGTCTTGTCTGAGCAATTCGAGGCAGATGAACTATCTAACATGCAGGAACGAGCTCAGATCGGCTTCAAATGTTCATTTAGTTGCATCAAATCGACCGCTCCACATTAGCTAGCAATATAGCTACGTTAGCTAATCAGCCCAATGCCTCAAATTACAAACAAAAGCAAAATGCCATGACAATTTCATCAAACAGAAGTAGAATGTTATAGCTATGTCTACTCTTACCTTGATCATCAGTATTTGATACTCTTTGCCCATATCTTTAATATTATTTGGAGTCTCATCACTAAATCATACAAGTGTCCAGGCAAGGTTGTTCTGCAATAAGATCGCTGTTGACTGATGTTGCCTGATTAATCCTCACTTTCTGACAATTGTGTAATTCATTAATAACTTTGCTATTGAAATGCAAGCAGCAGGTGGAGAAACCAGTTACAGAAAGAATTACAATACCAAAACATACAAAACAACAATATTTCACTCAAGTCAACCTTACCAACATGATTGTAATCCAATCTGTCATCAGTACTACTCATATTAACCTACTGGACCTCCTTAGCACAAACAAGAATGATTCACTTTATTTTAAATGATGATGTAATGATGAATGAATCACACATTGTTAAATCTAGAATCTAAATGTGGTAGATGCAAGCTGTCTGTGTTTCCATCCCTCTCAGTCCAATAACCAAAGGCGGCTATAGTAGAGAGAGAGAAGTTACAAAAGAAAAGGGTGGGGGAACTAGGTGGAAGTTCAGATCTCCTGGAGAGTTAACCTCCTGTAGCGTATCAACCAGCTAGTTGTTAGAATCAAGTGGACTAGATTAGGGTTGGAGAAAACCTACAAAACGGTAACTCTCCAGGAGAGCCCTTGAGTGTATCAGATCATGCTGGATCTTGTGTCGAGTCTGTTGATCCCATCTTCTTCTGGTCATCCTCATCAGGGTACTCGGGGGCCTGATTAATGTCACCCCGGCCCTAGCTAACACACCTGATTAAACTAATTGCATTCCGAGAACTAGGGTTGCCAATCTCTACGATAGAGACTGTCACCATGATCACCTGAAAAACATGTCACAAATACTTTGTTTGCAAACAGTAGCAACACTGAAACTTTAAAAAAAAAGAATATAAAGCAACAGGTACACACAACAAACATCCATTGAAGTATAGTCAATGTGTTCACAGAGCTGGATCAAACTCTAGACCACCTTTACTCCACACAGAGAGACGCGTACAAAGCTCTCCCTCGCCCTCCATTTGGAAAATCTGACCATAATTCTATCCTCCTGATTCCTGCTTACAAGCAAAAACTAACGAGACTCGGTCAATAAAAAAGTGGTCAGATGAAGCAGATGCTAAGCTACAGGGCTGTTTTGCTAGCACAGACTGGAATATGTTCCGGGATTTTTCCGATGGCATTGAGGAGGACATCACATCAGTCACTGGCTTCATCAATAAGTGCATTGATGACGTAGTCTCCACAGTGACTGTACGTACATACCCCAACCAGAAGCCATGGATTACAGGCAACATCCGCACTGAGCTAAAGGGTAGAGCTGCCGCTTTCAAGGAGTGGGACTCTAACCCGGAAGCTTATAAGAAATCCCGCTATGCCCTCCGACTAACCATCAAACAGGCAAAGAGTCAGTACAGGACTAAGATCGAATCGTACTACACCGGCTCCGACGCTCGTCGGAAGTGGCAGGGCTTGCAAACTATTACAGACTACAAAGGGAAGCACAGACGCGAGCTGCCCAGTGACACGAGCCTACCAGACGAGCTAAATTACTTCTATGCTCCCTTCGAGGCAAGAAACACTGAAACATGCATGAGAGCATCAGCTGTTCCAGATGACAGTGTGATCACGCTCTCCGTAGCCGATGTGAGTAAGACCTTTAAACAGGTCAACATTTACAAGGCCGCAGGGCCAGACGGATTACCAGGACGTGTGCTTCGAGTATGCGCTGACCAACTGGAAAGTGTCTTCACTGACATTTTCAACCTCTCCCTGTCTGAGTCTGTAATACCAACATGTTTCAAGCAGACCACCATAGTCCCTGTGCCCAAGAACACTAAAGTAACCTGCCGAAATGACTACCGACCCGTTGCACTCACGTCTGTAGCCATGAAGTGCTTTGAAAGGCTGGTCATGGCTCATATGAACACCATTATCCCAGAAACCCTAGACCCACTCCAATTTACATATCGCCCCAACAGATCCACAGATGAAACAATCTCTATTGCATTCCACACTGCCCTTTCACACCTGGACAAAAGGAACACCTATGTGAGAATATTATTCATTGACTACAGCTCAGCGTTCAACACCATAGTGCCCTCAAAGGTCATCACTAAGCTAAGGACCCTGGGACTAAACACCTCCCTCTACAACTGGATCCTGGACTTCCTGACGGGTCACCCCCAGGTGGTAAGGGTAAATAACAACATATCCGCCACGCTGATCCTCAACACGGGGGCCCCTCAGGGGTGCGTGCTCAGTCCCCTCCTGTACTCCCTGTTCACTCATGACGGCATGGCCAGGCATGACTCCAACACAATCATTAAGTTTGCCGATGACACAACAGTAGTAGGCATCATCACACGACAACGACGAGACAGCCTATAGGGAGGAGGTCAGAGGCCTTGGCCATGTGGTGCCAGGACAACAACCTCTCCCTCAATGTGATCAAGATAAAGGAGAAGATTGTGGACTACAGGAAAAAGAAGAGGACCAAGCACACCTCCATTCTCATCGACGGGGCTGTAGTGGAGCAGGTTGAGAGCTTCAAGTTCCTTGGTGTCCACATCACCAACAAACTAACATGGTCTAAGCACACCAAGACAGTCGTGAAGAGGGCACGACAAAACCTATTCCCCCTAAGGAGACTGAAACGATTTGGCATGGGGTCCTTAGTTCCTCAAAAGGTTCTACAGCTGCACCATCGAGAGCATCCTGACTAGTTGCATCACTGCCTGGTATGGCAACTGCTCGGCCTCCGACCGCAAGGCACAACAGAGGGTAGTGCCTACGGCCCAGTACATCACTGGGGCCAAGCTTCCTGCCGTCCAGGACCTCTATACCAGGCGGTGTCAGAGGAAGGCCCTAAAAATTGTCAAAGACTCCAGCCACCCTGGTCATAGACTGTTCTCTCTGCTACCGCACGGCAAGCGGTACCGGAGCGCCAAGTCTAGGTCCAAGAGGCTTCTAAACAGCTTCTACCCCCAAGCCATAAGACTCCTGAACACCTAATCAAATGGCTACCCAGACTATTTGCATTGCCCCCCCCCCCCCCACCCCTCTTTTACGCTAATGCTACTCTCTGTTTTTTATATATGAATAGTCACTTTAATAACTCTACCTACATGTACATATTACCCCAATTACCTTGACTAACCGGTGCCCACACACATTGACTCGGTACCAGTACCCCCTGTGCATAGCCTCGCTATTGTTATTTTTACTGCTGCTCTTTAATTATTTGTTACTTTTATTTCGTGTTATTTTATATTGTATTTTATAGTTTATTTCTTTTGGTATCCTTTCTTAAAACTGCATTGTCGGAAATTCTGCTTTAGATTCCTTCATCGTTATTCAGTGAGACGAGATGGTGATCCTGGGGGAGTTGTCTCATTCATCCGAGGCAGGCATCACCAGAGGAACACGGAGGGGGGAGAGAGGGATAGATGGGAAGGAGAGAAAATTGACATGGTCTTATCAGTAAGGCATACCAGTGTAAATACAGGTATTCTGGTTGGAAATGGGGTGCTTGTCGAGGCAAATAATGTATTACTAAACCTTCTAAAAAGACATTGAGGAGCCATTGAGAAGCTGAGGGGAGGATACTTGTGTGTACATGGAAAGGAAGCTATAGGTGGAGTTGACTCCGTATGTCTCCTAGTTGAACATCTTACTTGCATCACAGCCATTAGACTAACACCAGCCATTAAGCTAACAGAGATAAAAGGGAATGGTGGTTAGTATGTGTGTGCCAGTGTGTGTTTCACTGTGTCACCAGAGTGGTATACTACTCAGGCTTTTATAAAGTTAGCCAGCTTCAGTTAGCTTCACATTCCAGGTCAGGCTTCACCCGTACTATGATGGTGGATATTGCTCGCCCACCTGCCGCTAACTCTAGCAGGCTTGTAACTGTGTCTGCATGTGGCACATTGCTAGTCGAATGCTGAATGCTGAAACATCAATCCATGGGCGAGTCAGTGCTACATTTTCATTTGTAACGAAATCAAAATGAAAGAAAAGATATCTTGCAAATTCAGCAGGCTATGGTGTGAAAAAGGCTTTTAGAAGTGTCGTCTTTATCTTATTAATTATTGTTAATGTCGTCTTTGGGGTGCTTGACAATGCACTAGCACTGTGGAACAGCTTGTTGCTTTGTGGCCATAGACATAAAGTGCCTTCGGAAAGTATTCAGACCCCTTGACTTTTTCCACATTTTCTTAGGTTACAGCCTTATTCAAAAAATTTATTAAATAATTTTTTCCCTAATCAATCTACACATAATACAACATAATGACAAAGCAAAAGCAGGTTTTTAGAAATCCACTGTCTTGGCTGTGTGCTTAGGGTTGTTGTCCTGTTGGAAGGTGAACCTTCGACCCAGTCTGAGGTCCTGAGTGCTCTGAAGCAGGTTTTCAACAAGGATCTCTCTGTACTTCGCTCTGTTCATCTTTGCCTCGATCCTGACTAGCCTCCCTGTCCCTGCCGCTGAAAAACACCCCCACAGCATGATGCTGCCACCACCATGCTTCACCGTAGGGATGGTGCCAGGTTTCCTCCAGACGTGACGCTTGGCATTCAGGCCAAAGAGTTCAGTCTTGGTTTCATCAGACCAGAGAATCTTGTTTCTCATGGTCTGAGAGTCTTTAGGTGCCTTTTGGCAAACTCCAAGTGGGCTGTCATGTGCCTCTTACTGAGGAGTGGCTTCCATCTGGCCACTCTACCATAAAGGCATGATTGGTGGAGTGCTGCAGAGATGGTTGTCCTTCTGGAAGGTTCTCCCATCTCCACAGAGGAACTCTAGAGCTCTGTCAGAGTGACAATCTGGTTCTTGGTCACCTCCCTGACCAAGGCCCTTCTCCCCTGATTGCTCAGTTTGGCCGGGCGGCCAGCTCTAGGAAAGTTTCCTCTCACGACCTCTACAAGCCAGCATGTTGAATTAAATAATATTTTAACATATCTTTCCGGTCATCTGTGCGGTTGGTCCTTTTGCAGGTAGGAATGTGAGACAATACACAGTGTACAAAACATTAAGGACACCTGTTCTTGCATTGACATAGACTGACCAGGTGAATCCAGGTGAAAGATATGATCCCTTATTGATGTCACTTGTTAAATCCACTTCAATCAGTGTAGATGCAGGAGAGGAGACAGGTTAAATAAGTATTTCTCAAATGCTCATTGAGACATGGATTGCGTACGTGTGCCATTCAGAGGGTGAATGGGCAAGACAAAAGGTTTAAGTGCCTTTGAACAGGGTATTTGTTGTAGGTGCCAGGCGCACCGGTTTGTGTCCAATAACTGCTACGCTGCTGGGTTTTTCACGCTCAACAATTTCCCATGTGTATCAAGAATGGTCCACCACCCAAAGAACAACCAGCCACAACTGTGGGAAGCATTGGAGTCAACATGGGCCAGCATCCCTGTGGAACGCCTTCGACACTTTGTAGAGTCCATGCCCTGACTCAAAATTAGGAAGGTGTACTTAATATTTTGTACACTCATTGTATATGCACAGGAAAGTATAATTGCATCAACTTTTCAAAGCGCTGGTATTGCGTTCAGATCTCTATCACCCGAAGCATGCACACAAGATAAATACATGCTGATTCAAACGCTCATTTCTGCCCAACATAGAATTCAATGCAATTCAACTTCAGGTTTCGAGGCAAAGTTGAACCGAGAGTTGACTAAAGTTACCTCGCTAACTCCTCAAACCTGATTTATAGTATAGTGCTCAGGACGAAGCACTCTCTGTTGCCATCTGCTCTGTCCCACCGCTAGAGCACTGTGCTCCAGTTCACCCCCAACAAGCTGATCATTGTGTCTGTGAACACATCCATCCACACACACACACACACATAACCATAAATCAACCATACACTAACACTATATACAAACAATTGACAACCAATCAGTAATTAGGAATGTAGCGAGGGGTGAAGCAGGTCACCTCCTCCAGAACCTTCTCAAAGAGGGCTCGCACCATTATTACACACACCCACGTACATAGATAAAGTGTCATGAACTCTGCGTCCTGAGTCTGTTCCTGCCTGTGTTGCCGTTTTTCTGCTCTGAATCTCCTGTTTCCTGAAGGTTCCTGAACGCACCCTGTCCGGTTGCTGGGCGATGTTGCTCTCGATTACCCGCACCTGCTTCTCATCAGCTTCGGCACACCTGGTCCTGATCATCACCCCTTCATAAGCTCTGACCTGACATCCATTCCCTGCCGGATCGTTAGCCATGAACAGTATGTTTTGTCAGCGTATCAGCCTCTGAGTTACTAGCGTTAGTTTTGTTGTTTTGCACCTTGTTGGCCTGCCGTGTACTTACCTCCGTTTTTTTCTGTCTACAGTCATTCTCCCGGGACCTTCACCCAACCCCTGCCTCGGTGTCGGCGGCTGCCGTGCCATCATTGGATCTGCCACTTCACCTCCACCAACTCATCTCCGCCACCCGCTCCGTCTCCTGGATTACTCTGCATCTTTTTTGAATCTGTTAATAAATACTCACCTTCGTTCAACTCACCTCGTCCTGGTCTGCTTCTGGGTTCTGTCGTAGTGAACCGTGACAGAACGATCCGGCCAGAAATGAACCCAGCGGACCTGGATTCTGTTCACCATGCCATTACCCATTAGGAAAATATGTTGGGACAACACAGCATGGCACTACAGGAGATAGCGTTGTCGGTTCGGAACTTTTCTACCAGTCTGACGAAGATCCAGGCTCAACTCAGTTTGCCGGTGGAGAATCCACCACCGGTTTCACCCCTCTCGCCTGCCGCTTCTGGAGCTTTGCCCTTCCGTGAGCCCAAGGTTCCGACGCCTGATAAGTATGAAGGGGATTTGGGAAGATGCCGTTCCTTTCTTATGCAGTGTGGATTAGTGTTCGATCTACAGCCCCACTCTTACGCCACAGACAAGGCTAGGATAGCGTTTGTTATTGAATTGCTGCATGGTAGAGCCCTGGAGTGGGCTTCAGCCGTATGGGAACGACAGGACACCTGCATGGCGTCATACCAGGAGTTCACGGCAGAGATGAGGAAGCTGTTTGACCATCCAGTCCGAGGTAAGGACGCAGCTAAGCACCTGTTTTCTCTTCGCCAAGGAGCTCGCAGAGTTGCCGACTTCGTAATCGAATTCAGGACATTGGCTGTGGAGAGTGGGTGGAATGAAGAGTCATTGCAAGCGGCATTTTATCAGGGGTTGTCGGAGCAACTCAAGGATGAGTTTGTCTCTTATCCGGAGCCTAGTGACCTGGACAGTTTGGTAGCTTTGTCTATTCGGGTGGATAACAGAGTTCGAGAGAGAAGGAGGGAGAAGCAATGGGGACCATGCAATCAATCAGCTTCTTGGTTCCCAGTCGGCTCAGGAGGTGGACCAGAACGCGTCGATCATTGTCCACCACACGGGATTAGTGGAGAGGTCCTGCCTCCAGATTCTGAACCCATGCAAGTGGGGCGGCACGGGTTAACCAAGGAGGAGTGCCAACATAGACGTGAGACCAACCGCTGCCTCTACTGTGGGAGTTCGGGACATTACATATCCACTTGTTCCCAGCGGCCGTCAAACTGCCCGGCTCGCTAAGTTTGGGAGGACTTTTAGCGAGCCGGTTTCAACCTCTCAATACCCCTGTCAGACCCCGTTTCCCGGCTACCCTCATGAACAGGAATCAGAGTTTAGCGATTAACGCTTTCGTCGATTCAGGTGCCGATGGCAGCTTTATTGATGCCGACGTGGTGGAACAGCTGGGGCTTCCCAAGGAGCGATTACCGGAAGCCATTGAAGCTACCACTCTGAACGGCAGTAGTCTGCCACGTATCACGATGAGGACTGAACCGGTTAAGATGCTGTTGTCAGGGAATCATTCTGAGGTTATCTCATTCTTCATTCTGCCTTCTCCCCATGTTCCTCTGGTCCTTGGTTACTCCTGGCTGAAAGAACACAATCCTACGCTCGATTGGGTGACTGGCAAGGTAACTAGTTGGAGCATTGATTGTCATGCTAACTGCCTCAAGACTGCCTGTTCCCATTCTGTTCCCAGTCAGGTCATTGAGGCTAACCCCCCAGATTTGTCCCTGGTTCCCGAAACATATCACGATTTGGGGGAAGTGTTCAGTAAGCAGAGGGCTCTGTCACTCCCTCCCCACTGACCATATGATTGTGCCATAAACCTGTTCCCTGGAGCTGCCTATCCCAAGGGACGGTTATACAGCATCTCCCGACCTGAACGTGAGGCTTTGGAGACCTACATAAAGGAATCCCTAGCTGCTGGTCTCATTCGTCCCTCGTCATCACCTCTGGGGGCAGGATTCTTCTTTGTGAGTAAAAAGGATGACTCTCTTCGACCTTGTATTGATTATCGGGGGTTGAATGATATCACAGTCAAGAACAAGTATCCCCTGCCCTTGATGAGCTCTGCTTTCGACTCCTTACAGGGTGCTACTGTGTTCACCAAGCTGGACCTACGCAATGCGTATCATCTGGTCCGGATCAGAGAGGGGGACGAGTGGTTGACTGGTTTCAATACACCGATGGGTCATTTCGAGTATCAGGTGACGCCGTTTGGACTGACCAATGCCCCAGCAGTGTTCCAGAGTATGGTGAATGACGTCCTGAGAGATATGATCGGTCTTTTTGTGTTTGTTTACCTGGACGACATTCTTATCTTCTCTAAGGAGCTTTCCAGCCACGTCCAGCATGTCAAGCAGGTTCTGCAGCGATTGTTGGAGAATCGCCTGTTTGTGAAGGCCAAGAAGTGTGAATTTCATGCCCACACTACATCCTTCCTCGGGTACATCATCTCCAGGGGAGAGATTAGGATGGACCAAGAGAAGGTTAGGGCGGTTCTGGATTGGGCCCAGCCCGGTCCGAGATTGCAGCTCCAGAGGTTTCTGGGGTTTGCGAATTTCTATCGTAGATTTATCCGTGATTACAGCCGTGTGGCCGCTCCTTTAACTGCCCTGACTTCTAGTACCAGAACCTTCAGTTGGAATCCTGAGGCGGACCGAGCATTTCTGGATTTGTAGAGGCGATTCACCAACGCTCCGATTCTCTCTCAACCTGACACCTCCCGTCAGTTTGTCGTTGAAGTGGATGCGTCTGATGTGGGGGTTGGCGCCATCCTGTCCCAGCGATGCTCCACTGACGGTAAACTCCATCCCTGCGCCTACTACTCTCGTCGTCTTTCGTCTGCGGAGAGGAACTACGATGTGGGTAACTGGGAGCTCCTCGCTGTGAAACTTGCCTTGGAGGAGTGGCGCCACTGGTTGGAGGGGGCGGAGCAACCGTTTGTTGTCTGGACTGACCACAAGAATCTTGCTTACGTGCAATCGGCTAAACGTCTCAACTCCCGTCAGGCCAGGTGGTCGTTGTTTTTTGGACGCTTTAATTTTTCCTTGACGTTCCGACCGGGGTCTAAGAATGGCAAGGCGGACGCCTTGTCCCGGATGTTCTCCAAGACTGAGGAGAGTGGGGCCAAGACTGAGACGATTCTTCCCCGGAACCTTGTCGTGGGAGCCGTTATGTGGAGGATTGAGGAGGAGGTTATGGCGGCCCTTCGGACACAGCCCGGCCCCGGTAACGGTCCACCCGGTCGGTTGTTGGTGCCTGAGTTGGTCCGTTCGGCTGTCCTCCAATGGTCCCACGCCAGCAAGATGGCTTGTCACCCTGGCGTGGCTCGGACGATGGCGCTTCTACGCAGACGATTTTGGTGGCCTGCCATGGGAGAGGATACTCAGAGGTTTGTTGCTGCCTATACAGTTTGTGCGCAGAACAAGAGTGCCAATCGGTCCAGCTCTGGACTTCTTCACCCCCTACCGATCCCCCGGCGACCATGGTCGCATCTGGCCCTGGACTTTGTCACTGGGTTGCCCTCTTCTGAGGGGAACACGGTCATTCTGACTATTGTGGACAGATTCAGCAAGTTCGCCCACTTTGTGCCCATCTCCAAGCTTCCCTCTGCCTCTGAAACGTCCAAGATCCTGGTTAGGGAGGTTTTCAGGGTCCACGGATTGCCCAGTGACATAGTTTCCGACCGTGGCCCTCAGTTCACCTCTGCTGTCTGGAAATCCTTCTGTTTGGCCATTGGAGCTACAGTCAGTCTCACATCTGGATTTCACCCCCAATCTAATGGACAGGCGGAGAGAGCCAACCAGAAGATGGAATCCACGCTGCGCTGCCTTGTTTCCTCCAACCCCACCTCGTGGGTCTCTCAGTTGCCTTGGGTTGAGTATGCCCACAATACTCTCCCTACTTTTGCCACTGGGATGTCTCCCTTCCAGTGCCTATACGGCTACCAACCCCCCTTGTTTCCTTCTCAGGAGAAGGATCTCTCGGTTCCCTCTGTCCAGGCCCACATTCGTCGTTTCCACCGGACCTGGCATCGGGCCAGAAAGGCCCTCCTTAGAGTTTCTGACCGGTATCAGCTCCAGGCGAATCGTCGCCGTATTCCAGCCCCCGCTTATGCCATCGGAGATAGGGTCTGGTTGGCTACACGGGACCTTCCTCTGCGGACTGAGTCAAGGAAACTGTCGCTGAGGTTCATTGGTCCGTTTGTGGTGGAGAGAGTGATTAATCCTGTTGTGGTTCGATTCAAGTTGCCTAGTACGCTCAGAGTCCATCCCACCTTCCATGTCTCCTGCCTCAAGCCTGTTCTCCTCAGCCCTCTGTTGCCCCCTCCTCCTCCTCCTCTTCGGATGATCAGAGGAGGTCCTGTCTACACGGTGCGCCGCATCATGGATTCCAGACGGCGGGGCCAGGGTTTCCAGTATCTCGTGGACTGGGAGGGGTATGGTCCTGAGAAGAGGAGTTGGATTCCTCGGAGTCAGATCCTTGATGCTGACCTCCTTCGTGACTTCTACCGCCTCCATCCTGGCGCTCCGGGTAGTCCGCCCGGTGGCGTTCGTCAGAGGGGGGGTACTGTCATGAACCCTGCGTCCTGAGTCTGTTCCTGCCTGTGTTGCCATTTTTCTGCTCTGAATCTCCTGTTTCCTGAAGGTTCCTGAATGCACCCTGTCCGGTTGCCGGGCGACGTTGCTAGGCGTGTGATCTCTCGATTACCCGCACCTGCTTCTCATCAGCTTCGGCACACCTGGTCCTGATCATCACCCCTTCATAAGCTCTGACCTGACATCCATTCCCTGCCGGATCGTTAGCCATGAACAGTATGTTTTGTCAGCGTATCAGCCTCTGAGTTACTAGCGTTAGTTTTGTTGTTTTGCACCTTGTTGGCCTGCCGTGTACTTACCTCCATTTTTTTCTGTCTACAGTCATTCTCCCAGGACCTTCACCCAACCCCTGCCTGGGAGTCGGCGGCTGCCGTGCCATCATTGGATCTGCCACTTCACCTCCACCAACTAATCTCCGCCGCCCGCTCCGTCTCCTGGATTACTCTGCATCTTTTTTGAATCTGTTAATAAATACTCACCTTCGTTCAACTCACCTCGTCCTGGTCTGCTTCTGGGTTCTGTCGTAGTGAACCATGACATAAAGGCAGGTTTCCAGTAGAACATCACGCTATTACAATATTAAGAAACGGGTAAATGTACAAACAAAAATGTGATTCTGTACTTACTTTGATTGGGGTTGTACTGGATTACAGGTAGATATCCTTGATCTAGAAAATGTGGTAAAAAAAACCCACTGAAACAAATAATGCTTTGTAAATGATAGACATCTAATCATAGGACTGGATGGTTTCAAATACTAATGTTAATTAGCTAGCTAGCTAGTTATTCTACTCATCAAGCCTTTAAAATAGGAAGTCAACTTGGCTGTTTACAGCTAGCGTTAGACAACTAGCTAGGAATCATAGCTAAGACTTGAATGTCTCTCTGGTTGATAACGTTAACTAGCTAGATCAAAGCAATGTATAGCTAGCTTTGGGACACAACATCGAGAGTCTGTGTATTGGTTGCATCGTTCTGGTGGTTGGCGACGGAAAATAACCATACCACAATGTAGCCAGTTTCACCAAAAGAAAAGCAACATATTCCTGCCAAGTTAGACAGCGGGCTGCCATTAGACCATGCACTTCACGCTAGACTTCCTACCACAAAATCTCCCACTGTTTACCAAGCAGGAATATGGTTCCTAGAGCTTGCTATCGAGCTAACGTTAGCTAGCTAGGTGGCTAGCTAGTACCGCTATGTTCAACGTTTAACATTGTTTGCTAGACACAAACAGAACGATGCATAGAATAATCTGCACAAAAAGGCAACCAATCAAGGTCTATTAGCTAATTATCTCCAACCATCACTGCCCAGAGACAGTTTCAACAAACAAAGCAACAACTTTGAGATAATTCTTACCTTAACATAATAGCTAGTTAATAGTGATGTTATGTTGGATACCGGAGCTCCGAGACATGTGTCGAAATCGTTAAGCAGCTAACTTTCGAAGCAGTGTGCCGATGCTGTGCCAATGTGTTTATCACTTTATCAGAAGTACTTTATCAATCACGTCCGAAGCTTCGTTTGATCACATGCTTTTTCAAACCGTGTGTTGCAAAATTGCGAGATCCCACTGACCTCTACTGGATACCGTACTTACAAATATAGTTTTTAATATAGTATAAGCTTCTGTCTTAAGCATCCTACATAATGCCATAGATTCAGTTTTTGAAAAATAGTCAACTTGAAGGCAAAATAGAGAAGCATGATGTAAGAAGCAAACCTGGTTGGTATTCCAACTGATTATAGGCTACGAAAGCCAACAACTTACTGCTGCGCCACAGAGTTTTGATGAATACAGTCGAGAAAAAAAAAGTATCTGATAATCACACGCTGCTATTTATTGCTGACCGGCAGATGTCACTAATGTACATTGTGAACAGATAATGAAGCTCAGAGTAATGAACCGTTTTATGGCACAATTTGATAAAAGCCCGAAGCCTTCAGAAAGCCTTAGTTTCCCATCACTACAAGTAAGCCATTTCAGTTTGGACATTCAACACTGGCACAATAATCCAATCTGTTACAACAATGTCCTAACATATGGTATTCAATTACCTACGAAAAAAACGCTACTGGTTTTCTTTTATGGTATTATGGCGGTCCGCAAACAAACGTTAGAGGTTCCTTTCGCAAGGTCGGAATGCGGTCACCAAAAAAAGAAGGAAAAAGGGGAATGGGAAAATTTAAATTGCACCACCATCTAACACTACACTTATACACTATCCCCCAAAACCACCACCCCATCCCACTAATTTGTCCCTAAACAATCCTACACCAGGCCGTCGACCAGGGAGGATGTAACCCCTTCTCTCAAAACTTCCTGTAGCTCTTCTGCACTAAAATCTATCACACCCAAATATTTCTCTGCTGCTGCAACTACCACATCTATCTTCTGTGATTTCCACTCCATCGGTGCAGTGCAATTGATCACCATGGCTATAAATGCAAGAATTCCAACCTTACTAAAACACATTCTCTCTGGCTCTCTCTCTTCAGGCCTACTCACTGAGGGCCTGCCATTCGACTCACTCACCCTTGGGCTATCCTCTACTCTCTTCACTGTCTCAGCATATGACACTTTCTGCCCCACTCAAACAATCTCAACCTGTCCCTCTGACTATGCTCTCCTGCCCATGTTTCACATTGTGGGATCTCCCTTCTACCCAGTGCTGCAACATGTCAATTCTTGGCACTAAAGCGCCGAAGCGGGTTCGGAACATAGGCTCTCACAGAATAGCAAATAATCGTACCTTATCAGGAAGAAACTGTGTCAAAACTTAATAAGACAGACAAGGTATTCTCAGTCTCGTCATTGCCACCAGGTCTACGTCTCACCAAACGGTGGGCATCAAACATTCAGAATATTCCTTTAAATTTGATCCACCTCTACACTCATCGCTACCTCACTGATTACGCCATGTTCCGGAGAGCAACGCACACCACAGGTTGAGCCGCGTGACTCGAAGCACCCGCTTCCTCTACAAAATCAAATCAAAACAATTCCACTTCTCAAAATGCCACGACCTACTGTACTGGAATGTGTAGTCAATCACAGCTTACAGACTAAATTAAGAAAAACGAAACCCTCCCACCTAATCCTGTAATACTAAGAAAATGTAAAAACTGCCCTACTCATTTCTAAAAAAAACTCACCCATCCCCCAAGTCTCTTCCAAACCGCCCATCTATGTCCAACCTCAATAACCCTACACATCAATCTTTCCCTCTCTTCCACATGCCGGTACGTACAACAATACATCAGCACATGCTTCATTGTTTCATCAAACATACACTCCGTACACCAGGGCTATTCAACTATATTCTTATAGGGGCCAGATGTAAAGAAGTTTAATTGCAAGGGGGGGCGGATGTCCATCAGATACACATTTGTCTCAATGTGGGGGGAGGGCAAGGTCATACAAACTATCTTTTGATAATGCCAAGTTCAAACAGAGGGTGAGGGCGACACTTAACTTTTCAGACACGCACAAGTACGGCGTCCATTTGAGGAAACCCTCAGCGTGAGGCTTGGCGCCAAGGTGTGAGGCTTGGCACTGGTCTCCTAAAATGGACACTATACACACAAGCCATTGAACACTAGACAAAGCTGCAACCGAATCACGTCCTATCTTTGAAGTTGTATGGAGAGCATGAACTGGGAAGGAATATGAATTAATTGAATATGCAGTTTGTGGAGGTGAATAAAGATAGCAACATTTTTCTTTATAAGGGTTTTACTCCGAGACATTTCAATATTTTGCTGTCTCGCCTTGTCTCTCTGTTTGAAAGGTTTGATGAATTCTGTTTACTAGATGTGAGAGGTTTTTTTGGAGAGTAAAATTATAATTTGTAGGTACAGTAGATGCACTTGTCGTTAAGCACAGCTGAGGTAAAACTCAACTTCCCACATATTCTGTCAATGTCTTCTCTCTTTTTCTCTGTCAATTTCAGATTCAAGGAATTCCGTAAACATGCAAATACAAGGCGTTTGTAAGATGAAAAAAGTAGAGTGGCAATATATATTTGTATTATGTCTTTGTCTGCGCTAATAATCACGAGGGAAATAAACTCAACCTCCTTACATCTCCTTCTTCCTCTCTTCCTTCCTTTTTAAAAATAATTTGATTCCCTTTTTTCATTTGTCCACTCACAACGTGCCACCGGCTTCCTGATGCTTGAAACTACGAATCGACCACCGATAAGTCATCACCACCCCAGGTAGAGGAAGAGATAACCATTAAGCACCCTAAGAAGATAACGAGAGGAAGCAGGTATAGCCATCTCCCTCAATACCACTCACCCAAAACTCAGTTATATACATTTCCTCTGTATATGGATCTCCTGCTTATGGATCATCCTTTGCGGGAGCGGGGAAAAATGAGGATGGCGCACCGTCCCCACGTTAGTGCAGCGCTAATAACTTCCTGAGCAGGAAAAATTAAGCCTGGTCTCAGATCTGTTTGTGCCATCTCACCAAAGTCCTACGGTCATTGCCATTACCGCGCCAAACAGATCTGGGACTAGGAGAAATGCGCTCCCACTCTCAATCTGGCCCTGTCAGCCTACGTTGAGGCAACACAGATCGATCATGATTCTTTCAGGAGGGGCTCCGGCTACAGCCCATCATATGAATTATGTTTTGGCCTATTTGTTTAGAATTTTTTTGGATCAAGCGCAGTCAGGCAGACGGCAGCTCGCTAGGCCTGGAGTCCTGTTTACACCTGCGAGACAGGGATGCGGTCGGTCAATAAGCCTGCAGTCCCCCTTCCCCCACCCGCCTGTCCAAAAATATATTATTCAATCACGGTGAAAATAAATGAGACAAATCAAATGCCAGAGGCAGTTCGCTGTCCTCGTTTACTCTCTGCCTATCACTGTCTGTCTGTCTCTCTTTTCCCAGCTTGCTCAGACTCCTTCTCACTGCCCCTTACTGATTTATCATTCCCCATCAGTCGTCATACTTTGATCCAACCATGAATAATGGAAGAAGGGGGGGAAATACTGAATGTAGAAATGAAGGGTTTGTGTCAACTTAGCTTATATCTTCCTGACAGTATTTCTTCTGGGAGAGCGGAAGACATGGAGGGACATGGACTTGTTAGTTCTTCGAAGATGAGGGGCTGTTCACACAGACTAAAGTGTTTGCCATAGAGAGATGAGAAAGGAAGAATGAAAAATAAATCAAGATTGTGTCATTGCATGAAAAATGTGCATGCCTCTGTATACATACAGTGCCTTCAGAAAGTATTGACACCCCTTGACTTTTTCCACATTTTGTTGTGTTACAGCCTGAATTTAAAATTGATTAAATTGAGATTTTGTGTTACTTGCCTACACACAATACCCCATTACCTCAAAGTGGAATTATGTTTTTAGAATGTTTTAAAAATTCATAAAAAAGCAGAAATATCTTGAGTCAATAAGTATTCAACACCTTTGTTATGGCAAGCCTAAATAAGTTCAGGAGTAAAAATGTGCTTAACACGTCACATAATAAGTTGCATGGACTCTGTGTGCAATAATAGTGTTTAGCATGATTTTTGAATGACTACCTCATCTCTGTACCCCACACATAAAATTATCTGTATGGTCCCTCAGTCGAGCAGTGAATTTCAAACAGATTCAACCACAAAGACCAGGGAGGTTTTCCAATGCCTCGCAAAGAAGGACACCTATTGGTAAAAAAAAGCAGACATTGAATATCCCTTATTAATTACACTTTGGATGGTTTATCATTACACTCAGTCACTACAAAGATACAGGCGTCCTTCCAAACCGCTCAGGATTTCACCATGAGGCCAATGGTGACTTTAAAACAGCTATGGAGTTTAATGGCTGTGATAGGAGAAAACTGATGATGGATCAACAACATTGTAGTTACTCCACATTACTAACCTAAATGACAGAGTGAAAAGAAGGAAGCCTGTACCGAATACAAATATTCCAAAACATGCATATCCTGTTTGCAAAAGGCACTAAAGTAAAACTGCACAAAATCCAACACAACACATTACTGCGTACCACTCTTCATATTTTTAAGCATGGTGGTGGTTATGGGTATGCTTGTCATCGGCAAGGACTAGGGAGTTTTTTAGGATAAAAATAAATGGAATAGAGCTAAACACAGGCAAAATCCTACAGGAAAATCTGGTTCAGTCTGCTTTTCAACAGACACTGGGAGACCAATTAACCTTTCAGCAGGACAATAACCTAAATCATAAGGCCAAATATACACTGGAGCTGCTTACCAAGACGATATTGAATGTTCCTGAGTGGCCTAGTTACAGTTTTGACTTAAATTGGCTTGAAAATCTATGGCAAGACTTGAAAATAGCGGTCTAGCAGTGATCAACAACCAACTTGACAGAGCTTGAAGAATTTTGTACAATCCAGGTATGCAAAGCTCTTAGAGACTTACCCAGAAAGACTCACAGCATGTATTTACTCAGGGGTGTAAATACTTATGTAATTGAGATATTTCTGTATTTCATTTTCAATACATGTTTTAACTTTTTCATTATGGGGCATTATTATGTGTAGATTGGTGAGAAAAAAAATATATTTAATACATTTTGAATTCAGGCTGTAACAACAAAATGTGGAATATGTCAAGTAGTATGAATACTTTCTGAAGGCACTGTGTGTGTGTGTGTGTGTGTGTGTGTGTGTGTGTGTGTGTGTGTGTGTGTGTGTGTGTGTGTGTTTACAGAGTTTCGACCTCTGGACTGGGGTGAGCTCGCTTCTCTAAATCCTTGTAGATTAGCTGTGATCTCCACAGATCCCATTTAAGCCTCTGCCAATACAACAAAACACGAGTGTGGAACACAGATTGGGAACACACTTCCTTCTGTCTCGATTTAGTTTAAATAACACCTTAGACTTGAAAAACTGTCCATAAATTACAAAGTAAATGTTTAAAGATGAATGTCAGATAACATGATGCAAACCGGCTAAATTGTTTTTCTTGTTAACCTTCCTATACGACTTTGATTTGGAGTAATCATATTGATTTAGGATGAAGTCTAAAGAGTAGACCTTGGGATTTGGTTTGGAGCTTTTGGGGACTTAATATCAATCCTAAATTCAGTCATTGCAGGTTTTTCCATAGATTTTAAGCATTTTCAGAAGTGAGTTTGCTAGATGATCTCTCAAACAGATTATTTTACCTACAGTGGGGAAAAAAAGTATTTAGTCAGCAACCAATTGTGCAAGTTCTCCCACTTAAAAAGATGAGAGAGGCCTGTAATTTTCATCATAGGTACACGTCAACTATGACAGACAAATTGAGATTTTTTTTCTCCAGAAAATCACATTGTAGGATTTTTTATGAATTTATTTGCAAATTATGGTGGAAAAAAGTATTTGGTCACCTACAAACAAGCAAGATTTCTGGCTCTCACAGACCTGTAACTTCTTCTTTAAGAGGCTCCTCTGTCCTCCACTCGTTACCTGTATTAATGGCACCTGTTTGAACTTGTTATCAGTATAAAAGACACCTGTCCACAACCTCAAACAGTCACACTCCAAACTCCACTATGGCCAAGACCAAAGAGCTGTCAAAGGACACCATAAACAAAATTGTAGACCTGCACCAGGGTGGGAAGACTGAATCTGCAATAGGTAAGCAGCTTGGTATGAAGAAATCAACTGTGGGAGCAATTATTAGGAAATGGAAGACATACGACCACTGATAATCTCCCTCGATCTGGGGCTCCATGCAAGATCTCACCCCGTGGGGTCAAAATGATCACAAGAACGGTGAGCAAAAATCCCAGAACCACACAGGGGGATCTAGTGAATGACCTGCAGAGAGCTGGGACCAAAGTAACAAAGCCTACCATCAGTAACACACTACGCCGCCAGGGACTCAAATCTTGCAGTGCCAGATGTGTCCCCCTGCTTAAGCCAGTACATGTCCAGGCCCGTCTGAAGTTTGCTAGAGTGCATTTGGATGATCCATAAGAGGATTGGGAGAATGTCATATGGTCAGATTAAACCAAAATATAACTTTTTGGTAAAAACTCAACTCGTCGTGTTTGGAGGACAAAGAATGCTGAGTTGCATCCGAAGAACACCATACCTACTATGAAGCATGGGGGTGGAAACATCATGCTTTGGGGCTGTTTTTCTGCAAAGGGACCAGGACGACTGATCCGTGTAAAGGAAAGAATGAATGGGGCCATGTATCGTGAGATTTTGAGTGAAAACCTCCTTCCATCAGCAAGGGCATTGAAGATGAAATGTGGCTGGGTCTTTTAGCATGACAATGATCCCAAACACACCGCCCGGGCAACGAAGGAGTGGCTTCGTAAGAAGCATTTCAAGGTCCTGGAGTGGCCTAGCCAGTCTCCAGATCTCAACCCCATAGAAAATCTTTGGAGAGAGTTGAAAGTCCGTGTTGCCCAGCGACAGCCCCAAAACATCACTGCTCTAGAGGAGATCTGCATGGAGGAATTGGCCAGAATACCAGCAACAGTGTGTGAAAACCTTGTGAAGACTTACAGAAAACATTTGACCTGTGTCATTGCCAACAAAGGGTATATAACAAAGTATTGAGAAACTTTTGTTATTGACCAAATACTTATTTTCCACCATAATTTGCAAATAAATTCATTCAAAATCCTACAATGTGATTTTCTGGATTTTTTTCCTCATTTTGTCTGTCATAGTTGACGAGTAACTATGATGAAAATTACAGGCCTCTCGCATCTTTTTAAGTGGGAGAACTTGCACAATTGGTTGCTGACTAAATACTTTTTTTCCCCACTGAATATTAAGTGTCAACTCCTTCCATCACAGAACGTGATGCTATGCACATCAAATACTCTTCGGAAAGGACAATGTAAAAAACAAACAAATATTTGCAACAATTGAATTTCTGACTTCTGTCAGACTCCTTTTCCCCATGAAAAGTCAGTTGACTCAGGTGCTGACACACTTAGTTCCTGACAAACACTGTCAAAGTTAAAATTCTATCAAGCCTCTTACCGTTATATAATTAAAGTAAAAGCCCATACAGTACACCCCTACAGAGTGTTTTCTTTCACTTAGACGACACATTTGAAAAGTCTGAACCTGCAGTCCATTTGCTATAGTATTCCTTTAGTACCAACCCTGCAGGACTTCCAAACCAGTGGAGTGCTGCCCTTGTAAGTGGTTTGTGGGAGAGGAAGTTGGGATGACTGTTGCGAAACTGTTCCAGGTCACTTGGGTCAGGGGAAGGCAAAGCATTCCATTGGACCAAGGGACACAGTGAGCAGTGATGTAAAATAAACTGCTCAAAAAAATAAAGGGAACACTAAAATAACACATCCTAGATCTGAATGAATGAAATAATCTCATTAAATACTTTATTATTTACATAGTTGAATGTGCTGACAATAAAATCAGACAAAAATTATCAATGGAAATCAAATTTATCAACCCATGGAGGTCTGGATTTGGAGTCACCCTCAAAATTAAAGTGGAAAACCACACTACAGGCTGATCCAACTTTGATGTAATGTCCTTAAAACAAGTCAAAATGAGGCTCAGTAGTGTGTGTGGCCTCCACGTGCCTGTATGACCTCCCTACAACGCCTGGGCATGCTCCTGATGAGGTGGCGGATGGTCTCCTGAGGGATCTCCTCCCAGACCTGGACTAAAGCATCCGCCAACTTCTGGGCAGTCTGTGGTGCAACGTGGCGTTGGTGGATGGAGCGAGACATGATGTCCCAGATGTGCTCAATTAGATTCAGGTCTGGGGATCGGGCGGGCCAGTCCATAGCATCAATGCCTTCTCTTGCAGGAACTGCTGACACACTCCAGCCACATGAGGTCTAGCATTGTCTTGCATTAGGAGGAACTCAGGGCCAACCGCACCAGCATATGGTCTCACAAGGGGTCTGAGGATCTCATTTCGGTACCTAATGGCAGTCAGGCTACCTCTGGCGAGCACATGGAGGGCTGTGCGGCCCCCCAAATAAATGCCACCCCACACCATGACTGACCCACCGCCAAACCGGTCATGCTGGAGGATGTTGCAGGCAGCAGAATGTTCTCCACGGCGTCTCCAGACTCTGTCACGTCTGTCACGTGCTCAGTGTGAACCTGCTTTCATCTGTGAAGAGCACAGGGCGCCAGTGGCGAATTTGCCAATCTTGGTGTTCTCTGGCAAATGCCAAACGTCCTGCACGGTGTTGGGCTGTAAGCACAACCCCCACCTGTGGACGTCGGGCCCTCATACCACCCTCATGGAGTCTGTTTCTGACCGTTTGAGCAGACACATGCACATTTGTGGCCTGCTGGAGGTCATTTTGCAGGGCTCTGGCAGTGCTCCTCCTGCTCCTCCTTGCACAAAGGCGGAGGTAGCAGTCCTGCTGCTGGGTTGTTCCCCTCCTACGGCCTCCTCTATGTCTCCTGATGTACTGGCCTGTCTCCTGGTAGCGCCTCCATGCTCTGTACACTACACTGACAGACACAGCAAACCTTCTTGCCACAGCTCACATTGATGTGCCATCCTGGATGAGCTGCACTACCTGAGCCACTTGTGTGGGTTGTAGACTCCGTCTCATGCTACTACTAGAGTGAAAGCACCGCCAGCATTGAAAAGTGACCAAAACATCAGCCAGGAAGCATAGGAACTGAGAAGTGGTCTGTGGTCACCACCTGCAAAACCAGTCCTTTATTGGGGGTGTCTTGCTAATTGCCTATAATTTCCACCTGTTGTCTATTCCATTTGCACAACAGCATGTGAAATGTATTGTCAATCAGTGTTGCTTCCTAAGTGGACAGTTTGATTTTACAGAAGTGTGATTGACTTGGAGTTACATTGTGTTGTTTAAGTGTTCCCTTAATTTTTTTGAGCAGTGTGCTTAAGTAAAAATACTTTAAAATACTACGCAAGTCGTTTTTGGCTGGTATCAGTACTTTATTTATATTTTTGACAACTTATACTTTTACTTCACTACATTCCTAAAGAAAATCATGTACTTTTTACTTCATACATTTTCCCTGACACCCAAAAGTACTCTTTACATTTTGAATGCTTAGCAGGACTGGAAAATTGTCCAATTCACACACTTCTCAAGAGAACAACCCTGGTAATCCCTACTGCCTCTGATCTGGCGGACTCACTAAAAACACATGCTTCGTTTGTAAATTATTTCTGAAAAAACAAGAAAATGGTGCCGTGTGGTTGGCTTAATATAAGGAATTTGAATGTATACTTTTACTTTTGATACTTAAGTATATTTCAGCAATTACATTTACTTTTGATACTTAAGTATATTTAAAACCAAATACTTTTAGACTTTTACTCAAGTAGTATTTTACTGGGTGACTTTTACTGTTAATGTATCTTAAATTGGATGCCTTTTCCACCACTGACAGTGAGTAAGTGAATGAGGCAGTGTAGGTTTTGCTCTCTGAGAATGACAACCAATAGACAAGTTCTAAGTGATCTGGCAGTTTGTCTGGTTTGTCTTAATTTGTTGTGGGCCGGTTTATCATACACAGATTAAGCCTAGTCATGATCTAAAAAGTAGTTTAAAATTGAGAATCTCCATTGAATTTGCTATTTAGTCTAGGAGTAGTCTTAATCTGTGTCCGAGAAACCGGCCTTTAGTGATTTCACCCAGTCCTTTCATTCTCTAGCTAGAATGATCATTGATCATTTGGACTGATAACGATTTCGCAGGTGTTCGCATCGTTCATATTTCGGAAAGGGAGGGGACATTTGGCCCATAGACTTAATTGAGTATCTGGGAAATTACGCAATATTTATTTTGGAGTTTACGAGATCACAATGCGCACAACAAATACGGAAAAATTAATGGTACTGTAGTCACTGTTACTCTACATTATAAGCAGTTGTAAGTCTAACCCATTGGTGTAAAATCAAATTGTAAATGAGTGCGGTTACATGCACATAATAATGCCATTATTGTGGATAGTCAGATTAATATAATAGTTTGATTAAAATGTTTACATGCTTTGCAAGAAGAACAATTTCCCTAATAATCCTGTTTACATGGACACATCAGAAATCAGGCTACCTGATGGCACTCTGATAAAAAGTGAACTATACCTGACAAGTGTCAGTGGTTTAGGTTAATTTCTCATCCTTTGTGGCCTCTGCCTGTCAAGCAGCAGAATGGCGCATTTGGCGATGTAATGTTAGCTGATAATGTTTACTTTGCAAGCTACCGGTATAAACTTTGTACAGTTGGCTAAACATAGTGGTAAGTAGACCTAATGTACTTTTTTCTCCAACCAACGTAGGCCTACCTAGCGAAGTTAGCTAACATTTAGTCAATGTACCTTGAAGGGATACTTCGGGATTTAGGCCATGATGCCACTTCCCCAGAGTCAGATGAACTTGTGGATACAAGTTTTATGTCTCCGTGTCCAGTATGAAGGAAGTTAGAGGTAGTTTTTCGAGCCAATGTTAACTAGCGTTAGAGCAATGACTGGAAGTCTATGTGTCTCTACTAGCAAGCTAGAAGATACCCATATACTTCCAGACATTGTGCCGACGCTAGTTAGCATTCGCTTGCGAACCTAATTCTACAGCATGATGCTGCCACCACCATGCTTCACCGTGGGGATGGGGTTCTCGGGGTGATGAAAGGTGTTGGGTTTTTGCCAGACATAGCATTTTCCTTGATGGCGAAAAAGCTCAATTTTAGTCTCATCTGACCAGAGTACCTTCTTCCATATGTTTGGGGAGTCTCCCACATGCCTTTTGGCGAACGTGTTTGCCTATTTTTTTCTTTAAGCAATGGCTTTTTTTTGGCCACTCTTCCGTAAAGCCCAGCTCTGTGGAGTGTACGGCTTAAAGTGGTCCTATGGACAGATACTCCAAACTCTGCTGTGGAGCTTTGCAGCTCCATCAGGGTTATCTTTGGTTTCTTTGTTGCCTCTCTGATTAATGCCCTCCTTGCCTGGGCCGTGAGTTTTGGTGGGCGGCCCTCTCTTGGCAGGTTTGTTGTTTTGCCATATTCTTTCCATTTTTTTATAATGGATTTAATGGTGCTCCGTGGGATGTTCAGTTTCAGATTTCTTTTTACAACCCAACCCTGATCTGTACTTTTCCACAACCTTGTCCCTGACCTGTTTGGACAGCTCCTTGGTCTTCATGGTGCCGCTTGCTTGGTGGTGCCACTTGCTTAGTGGTGTTGCAGACTCTGGGGCCTTTCAGAACAGGTGTATATATACTGAGATCATGTGACAGATCATGTGACACTTAGATTGCACACAGGTGGACTTTATTTAACTGATTATGTGACTTCTGAAGGTAATTGGTTGCATCTGATCTTATTTAGGGGCTTCATAGGAAAGGGGGCACATATGCACGCACCACTTTTCCATTATTTATTTTTTAGAATTCTTTGAAACAAGTTATTTTTTTCATTTCACTTCACCAATTTGGGCTGTTTTGTGTATGCCATTACATGAAATCCAAATAAAAATCCATTTAAATTATAGGTTGTAATGCAACAAAATAGGACAAAGGCCAAGGGGGATGAATACTTTTGCAAGACACTCTAGTGTTGCAAATCCTGAATTTAATTTTGACCTTTGTCTTTTACTGCAGCTGCCCTCCTGGCAATGGGAGAAGAGATGTATTACTATATCTCAATGGGAATTCCTGGTCTAAATAATGTCGATAAAACAGATATGAAAGTAAAAAATCACAGCCTCTTTCAGTGGTCTCTGCTTTTTCAAGGTAATTAGATCCCTTGACACGCACTGTCGGAGACAAACAATTCAAGCTATTCAATTAGCAGTACCTCCTTCCAGAATTGGGATTCAATTACAGTTTGTTCAAACAGAGAGGGAAAGAAAACGTTAAACACATTCTCTACCCTACGGATGAGTGCAAGAATTCTGATGAACGAAAGAGAAGAAGGCAGGGGATATCCATAGGCCCCAAGCAGAATTTATGCAAGGGGAAATGAATCAACATTGTTTTCTATTCAGTATAATAAGTATTTATAAGTGCTGAGGAGTTTTAATGTAATGTGAATCCAGGACAGTACAAAAGCCTGGGGAGCCAGGGCACAGGAAGATTGCAGAGAAGTTGTGAACTGCGCTTCAAACTAACCATAGGCAACGAAGGCTGGGAGGAAAAACACACAGTTTTGCCTTAGAATAATAACAATGTAACAATATCAAGAAAGTTGAATTGTAGACAAACTGAATATATTAATATTTAAATGACGGTGGTACCTCGGGAGTTAACACTATTGAACTACAACATTTATTAAAGTGTTAGTTTCCTCCCATTGAATGACCAGAGATCTTTCTCATTGCTAAATCCCAGAGTGTGCTAGGTTACTGGCTTAATATCCAGCTGACCTTTTCCATGCATAACTAATAATACACTTGTGAGCAGTCCCTATGGAACATTGCAGCTGGACTATCAGTTCAGCATTAAAATCTGAATAATTAAGACAACATAATGTTTAGATGTTTTTGGTTACCTAAAAAACAAGACTGCCAAAGAGGAAAGTGGAGAAAAAAAAGGTTCCGGACCTTGTCTCTTTTCCAGAAGTTGCTGACACAGTGAATAACAAAAGCCACCCAAGTGTGACAAATGAGTTGTGTGTCACAGTGCTATGCTTACGCTCGCGTGCACACACACACACACACACACACACACACACACACACACACACACACACACACACACACACACACACACACACACACACACACACACACACACATAAATAAAAAACAAAGGACTTGGGGTCAGTGTTGGGGAACGTTACTTTTAAAAGTAACTCATTAGGTTACAACGTTACTGTCATTAAAAGTAACAGTGTAATGTAATTCGGTACATTACTTTTGCGTTACCAAGAACAGAAAACCTTCTGAACATGCCTTGCGTGTGTTGGTCATTGCTATGCCCAGTAGAGGGCGCATACTACCTTAAAATGGCTTGCCTACATAGTACTCGCAGGATATTCAAAGTGGAACATTCCGCTAAGCACCTGACATGCTGACTAAACCGGGCGCGTGCATGTTGATTTTGTCCACACCAGACACGATCAGGACACGCAGGTTGAAATATGAAAATGAACTCTGAACCAACTATATTAATTTGGGGACAGGTCGAAACGCATTAAACATTATGACAATTTAGCTAGCTAGCTTGCTGTTGCTAGCTCATTTGTCCTGGGATATAAACATTGGGATGTTATTCTACCTGAAATGCACAAGGTCCTCTACTCCGACAATTAATCCACAGATAAAAGGGTAAACCTAGTTAGTTTCTAGTAATATCTCCTCCTTCAGTCTTCTTCTTCTTCCTCTTCTTCTTCCTTTGACTTTATATGGCGGATGGCAACCAACGTTAAGGTGCATTACCACCCACCACCAACTGGACTGGAGTATGAACCTCAGTTCATCATTCAATCACACACGTGGGTATATGCTCCAAAAAAACAATTAGGAGATGGGAGAGGCGGGACTTGCAGCACATCAAGCATAAAAAATAGAAACAAGTTTTATTTTAGCACCTGACTACGCAGACGCTCGTTGACGCACGCAAGCAGTTTGGATTAAATTATTGAATAACAGGTATGTGTACACTTATTTTGTAACGCTGGGGCACATAACGTGAGCAGTGTGGTCAGCATGGTCAATGCACCACACTGTCAGCAGCACTGACAACATCAGACATCATGGGAGAGCTGAAGACCAAGATCTCTGTCAGATTTCCTAATAGTTGTTTCAGTTGTTTTAGTAACATGAACCGTGTATTTTGCACAAAAAAAAGTATTCCCTTTTAATCGCATTATTATTTGGCCTTTGAAGTTAAGCAACCTATATTGTAAAGTAACTATTCCACAAAAGAATGCGTGATGGAGGAGAAATGTATACATATTATGATAATAAAGAAAAACATATAAATAATATGTCCAAGTGTTCTAACGAAATTCCATATTAAACTATCGAAATGTCTGATGAATGCAAAGAAAAATGTTGTATCACAACGAAATTCTATATTGATAAATCCAACGCATCAAAGGAACACAGATTAAGACATGTTATTTTTATTTTCATGTCGATATTTCAAGTCGGGCTTGTTGTGACCCAATATTTAGGCAGCTTCATGAAATGAAATATACATATTAAAGCCACTAAATACAGGCTATTGAGTCACAACAAGCCCGACTTGAAATATCGACATGAAAATTAAAATAACATGTGTATTAATCTGCTGACCATGAATGCAAACTGTCAGATAAATCCTTTACATAATGCATTGAAATAAATAGCATGCAATAAAAGGAATTACTTACAAACATCAAATAAGCATAAGCATCCGTTTTACCTAATTTCTACCAGCATGTTAAATGTGCAACCAGAGGGAAAAAAAATCTAGACCACCTTTACTCCACACACGTACAAAGCTCTCCCTTGCCCTCCAATTGACAAATCTGATCATAATTCTATCCTCCTGATTCCTGCTTACAAGCAAAAACTAAAGCAGGAAGTACCAGTGACTCGCTCAATACAGAAGTGGTCAGATGACGCAGATGCTAAGCTACAGGACTGTTTTGCTAGCACAGACTGGAATATGTTCCGGGATTCTTCCGATGGCATTGAGGAGTACACCACATCAGTGACTGGCTTCATCAATAAGTGCATTGATGACTTCGTCCCCACACTGACCATACGTACATACCCCAACCAGAAGACATGGATTACAGGCAACATCCACACTGAGCTAAAGGGTAGAGTGGGACTCTAACCCGGACGCTTATAAGTAATCCCGCTATGCCCTCCGACGAACCATCAAACAGGCAAAGCGTCAATACAGGATTAAGATTGAATCGTACTACACCTGCTCCTACGCTCGTTGGATGCGGCAGGGCTTGCAAACTATTACGGACTACAAAGGGAAGCACAGCCGCGAGCTGCCCAGTGACACGAGCCTACCAGACGAGCTAAATTACTTCTATGCTCACTTTGAGGCAAGCAACACTGAAGCATGCATGAGAGCATCAGCTGTTCCAGAAGACTGTGTCATCACGCTCTCCGTAGCCGATGTGAGTAAGACCTTTAAACAGGTCAACACACACACACACACACACACACACACACACACACACATTCAAGGGATTTAAAGCACAGGGTCAGCCACTGTGCAGTGCCCCTGGAGCAGTTAGGGACTTGCTGTTGCGTCTTATGTTGTTTTTGTGCCTTTAACCTAGTAGCCTAGTGGTTAAGAACGTTGTGCTAGAACATTGGGCCAGTAAACGAAAGGCCACTGTTAGAATCCTAGAGCCGACTAGGTAAGAAATATGCCGATGTGCCCTTGAGCAAGACACTTAACCCAAATTGCTCCTGTAAGTCATTCTGGATAAGAGCGTCTGCTAAATGACAAAAATAAGTGTGCCTTCACTAACCATCCCGTAATATTAGGCAAGACTTGGCCAACTATGGCTAAGAATGGGGCTTCAGACATTTCACCTAACATATTCATACTGCAGCTGGGGCAATATGTATCAATCATCTCAGAGTAGGAGTGCTTATCTAGGTGCAGGTTTCCCCCTGTTGTCACGTTTACTCCCCCTCTGGCCTCTAGGTCACCAGGCTGCTTTTATTACGCACACCTGTCACCATCGTTACACGCACCAGCGCCTCATCAGACTCACCTGGACTCCATCACCTTCCTGATTACCTTCTCTATATATGTCACTCCCTTTGGTTCCTTCACTAGTCGTTATTGATCCAATACTCTGTTCCTGTCTGTACGCTACTCTTGTTTTGTTTCATGTTTTATTTATCATTAAATGCACTCCCTGTACTTGTTTCCTGACTCCCAGTGTACATTGTTATACCTGTCCATGTAATCTAATTTATTGTGATTTAAAACCTCTTCTGGATAGGACCCTTCATCTCAATTTTTGCCTAAAATGACATACCCAAATCTAACTGCCTGTAGCTCAGGACCTGAAGCAAGGATATGCATATTCTTGATACTATTTGAAAGGAAACACTTTGAAGTTTGTGGAGATATGAAATTCATGTAGGAGAATATAACACAATATATACAGTGGGGAAAAAAAGTATTTAGTCAGCCACCAATTGTGCAAGTTCTCCCACTTAAAAAGATGAGAGAGGCCTGTAATTTTCATCATAGGTACACGTCAACTATGACAGCCAAAATGACAAAAAATATCCAGAAAATCACATTGTAGGATTTTTTATGAATTTATTTGCAAATTATGGTGGAAAATAAGTATTTGGTCAATAACAAAAGTTTCTCAATACTTTGTTATATACCCTTTGTTGGCAATGACACAGGTCAAACATTTTCTGTAAGTCTTCACAAGGTTTTCACACACTGTTGCTGGTATTTTGGCCCATTCCTCCATGCAGATCTCCTCTAGAGCAGTGATGTTTTGGGGCTGTCGCTGGGCAACACGGACTTTCAACTCCCTCCAAAGATTTTCTATGGGGTTGAGATCTGGAGACTGGGTAGGCCACTCCAGGACCTTGAAATGCTTCTTACGAAGCCACTCCTTCGTTGCCCGGGCGGTGTGTTTGGGATCATTGTCATGCTGAAAGACCCAGCCACGTTTCATCTTCAATGCCCTTGCTGATGGAAGGAGGTTTTCACTCAAAATCTCACGATACATGGCCCCATTCATTCTTTCCTTTACACGGATCAGTCGTCCTGGTCCCTTTGAAGAAAAAACAGCCCCCAAAACATGATGTTTCCACCCCCATGCTTCACAGTAGGTATGGTGTTCTTTGGATGCAACTCAGCATTCTTTGTCCTCCAAACACGACGAGTTGATTTTTTACCAAAAAAGTTCTATTTTGGTTTCATCTGACCATATGACATTCTCCCAATCCTCTTCTGGATCATCCAAATGCACTCTAGCAAACTTCAGACGGGCCTGGACATGTACTGGCTTAAGCAGGGGGACACATCTGGCACTGCAGGATTTGAGTCCCTGGCGGCGTAGTGTGTTACTGATGGTAGGCTTTGTTACTTTGGTCCCAGCTCTCTGCAGGTCATTCACTAGGTCCCCCCGTGTGGTTCTGGGATTTTTGCTCACCGTTCTTGTGATCATTTTGACCCCACGGGGTGAGATCTTGCGTGGAGCCCCAGATCGAGGGAGATTATCAGTGGTCTTGAATGTCTTCCATTTCCTAATAATTGCTCCCACAGTTGATTTCTTCAAACCAAGCTGCTTACCTATTGCAGATTCAGTCTTCCCAGCCTGGTGCAGGTCTACAATTTTGTTTCTGGTGTCCTTTGACAGCTCTTTGGTCTTGGCCATAGTGGAGTTTGGAGTGTGACTGTTTGAGGTTGTGGACAGGTGTCTTTTATACTGATAACAAGTTCAAACAGGTGCCATTAATACAGGTAACGAGTGGAGGACAGAGGAGCCTCTTAAGGAAGAAGTTACAGGTCTGTGAGAGCCAGAAATCTTGCTTGTTTGTAGGTGACCAAATACTTATTTTCCACCATAATTTGCAAATAAATTCATTAAAAATCCTACAATGTGATTTTCTGGATTTTTTTTTCTCAATTTGTCTGTCATAGTTGACGTGTACCTATGATGAAAATTACAGGCCTCTCTCATCTTTTTAAGTGGGAGAACTTGCACAATTGGTGGCTGACTAAATACTTTTTTTCCCCACTGTATGGTAAAAAAATTATTTAAGAAAACATGTGTTTTTAATTTTTGCTGCGTCATCTTTGAAATACAAAAGAAAGGCCATACATTGAGATATGAAGCTGGGTATAATTTAGATGTTGTCCACAACTGGGCAACGGTGTGTGTGCAAAGTTTCAGACTGATAGATTCAAGAATGAGATAGCTACATAATATTTATTATGAAGTCTCCCAGGTGTCCATCACGAAATTGCCCAAATGTACCCAAGTGGCCTCCAAGTGGCGGAATTGGTCAATTGATAAATGTTCAATACATACAGTGGGAAAAAAAAGTATTTAGTCAGCCACCAATTGTGCAAGTTTTCCCACTTAAAAAGATGAGAGAGGCCTGTAATTTTCATCATAGGTACACGTCAACTATGACAGACAAATTGAGAAAAAAAATCCAGAAAATCACATTGTAGGATTTTTAATGAATTTATTTGCAAATTATGGTGGAAAATAAGTATTTGGTCACCTACAAACAAGCAAGATTTCTGGCTCTCACAGACCTGTAACTTCTTCTTTAAGAGGCTCCTCTGTCCTCCACTCGTTACCTGTATTAATGGCACCTGTTTGAACTTGTTATCAGTATAAAAGACACCTGTCCACAACCTCAAACAGTCACACTTCAAACTCCACTATGGCCAAGACCAAAGAGCTGTCAAAGGACACCAGAAACAAAATTGTAGACCTGCACCAGGCTGGGAAGACTGAATCTGCAATAGGTAAGCAGCTTGGTTTGAAGAAATCAACTGTGGGAGCAATTATTAGGAAATGGAAGACATACAAGACCACTGATAATCTCCCTCGATCTGGGGCTCCACGCAAGATCTCACCCCGTGGGGTCAAAATGATCACAACGGTGAGCAAAAATCCCAGAACCATGACAAATTACCTGCAGAGAGCTGGGACCAAAGTAACAAAGCCTACCATCAGTAACACACTACGCCGCCAGGGACTCAAATCCTGCAGTGCCAGACGTGTCCCCCTGCTTAAGCCAGTACATGTCCAGGCCTGTCTGAAGTTTGCTAGAGTGCATTTTGATGATCCAGAAGAGGATTGGGAGAATGTCATATGGTCAGATGAAACCAAAATATAACTTTTTGGTAAAAACTCAACTCGTCGTGTTTGGAGGACAAGGAATGCTGAGTTGCATCCAAAGAACACCATACCTACTGTGAAGCATGGGGGTGGAAACATCATGCTTTGGGGCTGTTTTTCTGCAAAGGGACCAGGACGACTGATCGGTGTAAAGGAAAGAATGAATGGGGCCATGTATCGTGAGATTTTGAGTGAAAACCTCCTTCCATCAGCAAGGGCATTGAAGATGAAACGTGGCAAGGCCTTTAGGCATGACAATGATCCCAAACACACCGCCCGGGCAATGAAGGAGTGGCTTCGTAAGAAGCATTTCAAGGTCCTGGAGTGGCCTAGCCAGTCTCCAGATCTCAACCCCATAGAAAATCTTTAGAGGGAGTTGAAAGTCCGTGTTGCCCAGCGACAGCCCCAAAACATCACTGCTCTAGAGGAGATCTGCATGGAGGAATGGGCCAAAATACCAGCAACAGTGTGTGAAAACCTTGTGAAGACTTACAGAAAACGTTTGACCTGTGTCATTGCCAACAAAGGGTATATAACAAAGTATTGAGAAACTTTTGTTATTGACCAAATACTTATTTTCCACCATAATTTGCAAATAAATTCATTCAAAATCCTACAATGTGATTTTCTGGATTTTTTTCTCTCAATTTGTCTGTCATAGTTGACGTGTACCTATGATGAAAATTACAGGCCTCTCTCATCTTTTTAAGTGGGAGAACTTTCACAATTGGTGGCTGACTAAATACTTTTTTCCCCCACTGTAACTATAGAGAACATACAAAAATGCTATGGTAATAAATAATTAAAGTTTACACACAAAGATGAAGGGGGCTGTACTTTCCAGTCATGTCCAGCTGAGGTCATTGCTGCCTTTTAGGTCTAAATGTTGGTAGAAGTGGCTCCACATCATCCTCTAGCACACTGTGCCAACGGTCAGTGGTAGTCCACTTCTGGGATGGCCTCTGCACACCTCTAGATGGCTGGGAGGTGGTGGGTGTGGAGCCAGAGACAGCAGCAGGGGTCAGAACGGAGGAACCAGTTCCTAAATTTGATTGAGTGGGGGAGGGAGGGCTTGAATGTGGTCTCTTTGGAGTTGGCTCCCCTAGGTAATTTCTACCACTATTGAGAATTTTAGCAGGGGGTGAGCCCTGCATCAATACATCAAATACACAACACATATCTATAAACAGATATATTATATGGGGAACACAATCACTATAATGAAATATGTGAACCAATAGGCAATAAGACACTCAAAAACCACAGCCACAGCATATCATAGCCAACATAATATACACATAGGCTAAGCTAAAACATTGTATGCCTCAGCTCTAGCTTTTCCACTCTTAGTAGCCAAGTTTAACTTTTTCAGTTTTGAGAAAAGTTTGTAGAAGAGAACAAACCGCTGCGTAATGTAAACTACCGTTCTTCCAGTTTTCTTTCCCCTTGAGATTGAACACGGTTGGGCACAGCTCTAGCTTGATGGCTGTTTGTCGTACAAAGGGCGCTCACATGCTACTGTAAAGCCCAACTCATTGGCTATCTAGCTAGCTATGTTTCAAAATGATAGATGGTCATTGGACCAAGACACTGTCAATCAAGTGAACACCGCTCGTCTCATTGGTGCGTAATGATGGCTGACCTTGGGCTAATAGACGTGCTGTGTAGCCAATACATAATGTAGAATGATGAAACATTGGTTGCCTTCTAGTGTGTCAGAGGATGGCACAGAAACCAAATATGACCGGGTTAAACAACATGTTGATTCATAAACACAATTAGATTTCATAAATTGTTTTGTTTGCAAGTTGAAAGAGTCGGAATTCATACAAAACGCTGTATACAACATGGATCATGTTAGGATATAAACATTTATTTTATCAAACTAAACTATGCTACATTTTATCTCTGGGAGCCTCAGGATGACAAATCAGAGCAAGATTACTGAAGGTAAGTACATTATTTACCTTCCGAGGTGAATGTATCAAACCAGTTGCCTTGATGAAAGTGTTTTGTTGTTGTGCACTATCCTCAAAAAATAGCATGTTTTTTTCCCGCTGTAATAGCTACTGTAAATTGGACACTGCAGTTAGATTAACAATCGTTTAAGCTTTCTGACGATATAAGACATGTCTATGTCCCGGAAAATTGGTTGTTGTTTACAATGCCATTTTAGTCAAATATCCCATATTGAGAAACAACTGTCCCGATTTCGGGACACTGATCCAGTAGAGGTTTTTTAAAAAAAGCAAAACCGATCCTAAATCAGCACTTATACTCTGAGACACTTGATACTTGTAGAATGAAGTTGCCCCTAGAGAATGATTTTGGTTCAGTTTAAAATTTTTCCCACTAATGGTTACTTTAAGGATTGGGGGAGGGGAAAGCAGATACTAGATCTTTACCAAAGGGAAACATCTCCACAGAGCCTTGATACATATTGCACCTGGTCTTTAACCCCTTACAGGTGTGGGAATTGGCCTATATGGATTGAGCTAAATTGAAATGTTTCTTACAGAATAAATATGATAAGCATATGCATAAGCATGGTTGCAATTAAAAGGGAACAGTTTGGAGATTATGAGAAAATGATTAGACCAAAGTTGAAGACACAACAGTTCACTTGACACAAGGCTGAATCCAAACAGCACACTGTTGAATTTATGTGCATTTTACATTTACTGTACTATTCGCTGCATTTGTTGATATCGAAATCTAAAAATGCTCTGGATACATTCAGTAACATGTATCTAGAGTAATATTTCTGGAAAATGTGGGGTAGGTATAACTTAAGACAAAAATGTGACAAGGATTTGAGTGAGAGGACTAACTGGTGTCTTTAAGTGGCCACACACCTCTCCAAAGTGTGCACAGTTCCTAAGTAATTTTTATGACTCAAAGAAGTCTTCAACTGTAAGGTGCTTTTTTGAGCTCTCCTACCTGTGCCGTTGAGGAACTAGAGCAAGTGCACTTGTAGTTGTTTTGTTTGGAACACAGCCCTGCATCCCCACTAAATCACAATTACTGTTGTTGTTTACACAATCCAAAAACGGCCCATTATAAATCGCAATCTGGGTCAGGTGGGCATCATTTGAAAGCTTGCTCTATTACCAACATAACTAGCTACGCTGTAAAATATGATCTTACAGTTTTAGGCTTTCACAGGGCAATTCAGAGAAACTTATCGTCATTTTGGAGTGCATAGAAATTCAGGTGCATGTTTCACAGCAGATTTTCTTCACAAAAGACAAACACAGGTTCATTCTGTTCAGAACAACCCAGGGTATGACGCTATGTCATATTGTAACTGTACATCAAACATAGGGATCATAAACGTTGACACTGCATATGACAGTTTTATGATATGGATATGTGAAGTGCACATTTGGACTCATGGCTGATTTGGCTTGCTTTTTATGACATAAAAGCGGTATTTATTATAATCCGCAACGTCTCATCTTTCAAAATATATCCAGTCCTCTTAATTTAGAGCATTTCCCTCACTCAGACGACAACAAAAAGGTTGCCCAATTAGCGGGAGGGATGTGGGCAATTTCTTGTCAAGTGTGGTGCTGAAGTCCAGAACCGCTGTCAATCAAAACCCATACAGTGCTGTGAAGTGCAGTGCCTGAGCTCTGACATCATTTATAGCACTGCTTATCAGTGCCTAAATCTGCCATTTTAAACAAGTATACGGGTACGAGAGTAAAGGGTTAAAGCATTTATGTACTCCTTGTGAACCTTGTGGCTCTATGATTGGTATCAAAGAATGCATCTTAAACCCATTCGCATTCCCTAACCCAAAGCCCCATTAAATTTTATCGCCAGAGACATCGGTAAATGGTTTTCATTTTCAATTCCATAATAATTATTGTAAGTGGCGACGGCAGCTTGTGACGATAGCTGAGGCTGGTGCTTAAATAATTGATTTATCTTGGGTCACTTCTCAACAATATCAATATTTTGTCGGTCTGGCTAAGCTATAGATATGATAACACTACAACACTGGGGAATCAGAAGGGCTCGCCTGGCCTGGCATTACGCTTATCTAGTTCTAATCACACTCTCAATCATTTTATTAGTCGCCAACGTGATATTTACGGCCTATTCGTTTGGCTTGATCAAAGACGCCACGGCCTCATTCACACTTGGTTTCCCAACCTCTACCCCTTTATTAGGCACATCTTGGAGACCGAATGGGAGACTGGCCCGCAGGGTACGGCCCTAAATGAGGGCCGTGGTGCCCCTCTAATTTCATTTTCATCTGTGAAATGCAGTTGTCATTACTCTGGCTAATGTGCTGGTCTGTTTTCACTCTGCCGTGTCCAGACAATACCTTCCTATCCTAGCCAACACGATAAACAGAAAATAATAGAATAACGTGTCCTATCCTCTGCCCTTCCTTGAAATCCTCCCTCATTCCTGCAGACATGAACTTTTGACAGAGCTGCGGCAGTAGGAGAAACTCATGGAGGTTTATAGTCAGTTTCAAAGACAAGACTCCCGAAATCGCACCAGAGTGATATGTTATTATGTGTGACGCCTCCAAAAGGTGATAGCGGAAAAATACAGAGCTTTGCCATACAAAGGCTTTTCATTTTGTTCTGGGAAAGGCAACAAGTTCCCTTTGAGAAATACCCTAATCCTTGCGAAGAGGAGATAGGCTTAAGGGCACCCGCCATTGTTGAGCCGACGTCTTAATCTTTGATTCAACCGACGGTTGAGAAAAAAGAGAAGGACAAAGTGTGTGGATGGTGAGAACAGGCGAGCAGGTTTCAAAACACGCAAGTCGTCTTTGATGCTGGATGCTTCAAAGCCTCCCAGAAAGGTAAGAGCAAAGGGAGAGCCAGCCCAAGACGGTGTGAACAGGGCCTCCGCTCACCTCCGTGTGTTTCCAGGAGGAGCCAGAGTACGTCTGATCACAGCACATGGAAAGCCAGATTGCCACACGTCGGCATTAGAAGCATTATGTGTTTGTGCGTGTGTCTGTTCGTGCAGCTGTCAGTGTATGTGTATGTGTAGCCCTGCATATGCGTGTGTATGCATATTTGTAGCCATATGTGTGTGCAGTATATGGTGTGTGTGTGTGTGTGTGTGTGTGTGTGAGTGTGTGTGACCCCACACATGTGTTCTCCACTCACACTCACCGAACAGGAACCACCTTGGGGAACCAACCATCAAAGAACCAAATTATTCAAACACACAAGAGGCAGTGGTTGGGGTACAGGTGGGACCATGGGCACCACCAGAGAGGGATTCTGGGAAAGACCTGATATACCCCTCAGTTTACATCTGAAGAACACGCAAACTCTTCAAAAATGCATCCCAAATGGAACCCTATTCCCTATATAGTGCACTACCTTTGACCAGAGCCCTATACAAAAGTAGTGCATTATATAAAGAAAATGGTGCCATTTGGGATGTAGAGTTCTCCACTGGAAGTCTATAAATGAGCTCCGGTGCTCTAGTGCAAAAATCAACCGGGATAATTCCATGGATGAATGCAAGCTTTGGCCTTTACTTTGCCATTACACACAGGTCTCCCATTGGTGCCTGCTCAGGTCAAGATCAATAGGCTGATTGATTGAGTAAGGATTCATTTATTTTCAGCATGAACTGAATGGATATTGGATTGAATATGGAGGATATTGGCCATCAAGAAACAAATTGATTGGAGTCGCTGGATCGATGGGCCAGTCAAGCCTAAGTGAGAAACGTCAGGCCGCTAAAATACACCATATAAAAAATGTGTACACCACTTCAAATTAGTGTATTCGGCTAATGTAGCCACACCCGTTGCTGACAGGTGTATAAAATTGAGCACACAGCCATGCAATCTCTATAGACAAACATTGGCAGTAGAATGGCCTTACTGAAGAGATCAGTGACTTTCAACGAGGCACCGTCATAGGATGCCACCTTTCCAACAAGTCAGTTCGTCAAATTTCTGCCCTGCTAGTGCTGCCCCGGTCAACTTTAAGTGCTGTTATTGTGAAGTGGAAACATCTAGGAGCAACGGCCCAGCCAAGAAGTGGCAGGCCACACAAGCTCACAGAACAGGACCGCCAAGTGCTGAAGCACGTAGCACGTACAAATCTTCTGTCCTCAGTTGCAACACTCACTACCGAGTTCCAAACTGCCTCCGGAAGCAACTTCAGTATATAATGACATTCTAAATGATTCTGTGCTTCCAACTTTATGACAACAGTTTGGGGAAGGCCCTTTCCTGTTTCATCATGACAATGCCCCCGTGCACAAAGCGACAGAAATGGTTTGTCGAGATCAATGTGGAAGAACTTGACTGGCCTGCACAGAGCCCTGACCTCAACCCCATCGAACACCTTTGGGATGAATTGGAACGCGGACTGCGAGTCAGGCCTAATCACCCAACATCAGTGCCCGACCTCACTGATGCTCTTGTGGCTGAATGGAAGCAAGTCCCAACATCTAGTGGAAAGCCTTTCCAGAAGAGTGGAGGCTGTTATAGCAGCAAAGGGGGGACCAACTCAATATTAATGCCCATGATTTTGGAATGAGATGTTCTACGTGCAGGTGGCAACATACTTTTGGTCATGTAGTGTAGCTCACACTTTAGCATGGTAGGTGAATTACTTGTTGTAGATGTATTGGCAGAATACTGTATGTGTGAGAATGACTTATTATGGCTGTATTGGAAGTTTATGTATTGGATTATGTTGATTGTTTGAAAGTGCAAGTCACAACATCATGAGGTCCATGACTTCTTTGATAATAATATTCCAACAGGTCACCATTATCCAATGCGCTGTCTACCAATCAGATTTCAGGAAAGGACCATAATCCACTACTGTAAGCCATAACAGTCAACTCTTGCCAGTTATAAGGTACTGTACATGTTTGCAAAGGGATGATAAAGTTTTGAAAGCATTGAAAAGAGCAGACATAGCCTGGTCCCAGATGTTTGTGCTGAATAACTGTATAGCCAATGCCTATGGAGTTGGTCAACTATAATAACCAATTGGCCTCAAGATTGAAAATCCCTGTTTCTACCACATTACACATGGAATCAGCCAAAGCTCAACAAAAATCACTATGTACGCATTTACCACTATCCCTCACACACACACACACACACACACACACACACACACACACACACACACCACAAATACACCACAAACACACCACAAACACACCACAAACAAAGGGTTCCGGGATGTCACCAATGTAGCATGCGCTTGTTAATTCACCTACCACCTTCTAGCTCCTAGTCAACTTAGCGTTTTGTTTTTATCTGTGTATTTCTTACTTTATTTGCTCAGAACGTTTATGGTATAATTTCCTACTGCCGAAAATAACTTCTAGACATTAGATCGGGGATCACTCATCACAAACTCGACTGTCCAGACCTGGATCCTTTGTTTGGACTATACATAGCAGCTCCATTCATCCTGGGTTCTCTACCAAGAAAACACCACTGCCAAAAGAGAGGAATGAGAGCTGGTGTTCTAGTCAGACTCCGTAGGAGGGCAAACCACCCACCACTTCCGAGTATATTACTTGCTAATGTATAGTCTCTGGACAATAAGGCAGACAAGCTCAGGGCGAGGATTTCCTTCTAGAGGGACACGAGAGATTGTAACATAATTTGTTTTACAGAGTCACTGCTCATGCCAGATACACCTTCCTAGGCCATACAGCCTGCTGGCTTTTCCGTACATCGCACGGACAGGAAGTAAGAACCCTCCAGGAAAAGCAAAAGGTGGAGGAGTATGTTTCATGACTAATAACTCTAGGTGTGAAAAAGTACAAAAACTGAAGACCTTTTGCTCTCCCAATCTGGAATACCTCACCATGAAATGCCGACCCCATTACCTCCCAAGAAAATTCACATTGGTTATTGCCATAGCCGTTTATATCGCCCATCAAGCCAACACCACAGTGGCACTCAAGGAACTACACGGGACTTTGAGCAAACTGGAAACTGCACATTCCAAGGCCGCATTTGTTGTAACTGGGAACTTTAATAAATTCTCCCAAAATTTCACCAACACTTCGCCTGTGCCACATGGGGAGAGAAGACGCTTGATCACTGTTGCTCTCCCTTCCGTGACTGTTTCAAGGCCCTACCCCGCCCTTCGGCAAATCAGATCACCCTCCATTATGCTCCTCCCCGCCTAAAGGCAAATTAAAGCAGGAAGCACCCGTGGTAAGGTCTGTGCAACGTTGGTCTGACCAATCGGAATCCATGCTACAAGATTGATTTGATCACATGGATTGGGATATGTTCTGGGTCACCTCTGGGAATAACATTGACGAATACACTGACTCTGTTACTGGTTTCATCAGTGCATAGAGGATGTTGTTCCTAGAACATATACTAACCAAAATATGTGTATTAATGGCAGCATTCGCGCAAAACTGAAAGCACGAACCATCGCATTTAATCACGGTAAAGTGACTGTGAACATGGACGATTGCAAACAGACCAGCTA
The DNA here is from genome assembly GCF_020615455.1 of Coregonus clupeaformis. NCBI lineage: Eukaryota > Metazoa > Chordata > Actinopteri > Salmoniformes > Salmonidae > Coregonus > Coregonus clupeaformis. The sequence goes on from NC_059220.1 coordinate 51,662,585, forward strand.
TGACCTCCGAAAGTCAATCAAAAAGGCAAAAGACATTATAGGGAAAAAGTAGAGTCGCAATTCAATGGCTAAGACATGAGACAGATGTGGCAGGGACTTCAGACAATCACGGATTATAAAGGGAAAACCAGCCACATTGCGGACACTGATGCCTCACTCCCAGACAAACTTAACACATTCTTTGCCAGCTTCGAGGAAAACAACACAGAGCCGCCGCCGTGGGCCCCCACTGCTCACAAGGACTGTAGCCTCCTGATCTCACTGCCGACATTGAGTATGAATTTCAAGCATGTTAACCCTCGCAAGGCTGCCGGCCCGGATGGTATACTGTGTCCTTGGTGCATGTGCAGACTAGCTGGCTGGAGTGTTTACGGATATATTCAACCTCTCCCTATACCAGTCTGTTGTCCCCACTTGCTTCAAGAAATTCACCATTGTTCCTGTACCCAAGCAAGCTGAGGTAACTGAACTAAATGACTATCGCCCCGTAGCACTCACCTCTATCATCATTAAGTGCTTTGAGAGGCTAGTAAAGGACCATATCACCTCCAAGTTGCCCGACACCCTAGACCCACTACAATTTGCATACCGCCCCAACAGATCCACGGACGACGCAATCGCTATTGCACTGCACACCGCCCAATCCCACCTTGACAAGAGGAATACCTATGTGAGAATGCTGTTTGTCGACTACAGCTCTGCTTTCAACACCATAGTGCCATCCAAGCTTGTCACTAAGCTTAGGGTCCTGGGTCTGAACCCCTCCCTGTGCAACTAGACTTCCTGACGGGTGGTGAGGGAAGGCAACAACACCTCCACCACGCTGATCCTCAACACGGGGCCCCCAAGGGGTGTGTGCTCAGTCCCCTCCTGTACTCCCTGTTTACCCATGACTGCGTAGCTTCGCACGACTTCAACTCAATCATCAAGTTTGCTGACAACACGACAGTGGTGGGCCTGATTACCAACAACGACGATACAGCCTACAGGGAGGAGGTTAGAGCCCTGGCTGAGTGGTGCCAGGAAAATAACCACTCCCTCAACGTAAAAAAAAAAGGAACTGATCGTGGACCACAGGACACAGAGGAGAAGGCACGCCCCCATCCACATCGACAGGGCTACAGTGGAGCAGAAGTTCCTTGGTGTGCACATCCCTGAGGACGTGAAATGGTCCCACCACACCGACACCTGTGGTGAAGAAGGCGCAACAGTGACTCTACAACCTCAGGCAGCTGAAGAAATCTGGCATGGCCCCTAAGTCCCTCACAAACTTCTATAGATGCACCAGTGAGAGCATTCTGTTGGGCTGCATCACAGCCTGGTACTGCAACTGCACCGCCCTCAACCAAATGGCTCTCCAGAGGGTGGTGCGGTCAGCCCGCAGCACCAGGGGCACGCTGCCTGCCATCCAGGACACTTACAGCACTCAGTGCCAAAGGATGGCCAAGAAGATCATCAAGGACCTCAGCCACCCGAGTCACAGTATGTTCACTCTGCTACCAGATAGAGAAAGTACAAGCACATCAAAGCCGGGACCGAATCCCCTGTAGTTAGTGAGAGTTGTAAGTATTCCCGTAGTAAGATGGTCATACCATGGATCATTTAGCTATTTGATTTAGAATTTTAGGACCCCTGTAGGTATACAAAAATATATATTCATTCACTACCGGTCAAAAGTTTTAGAACAACTACTCATTCAAGGGATTTTCTTTATTTTTACTATTTTCTACATTGTAGAATAATAGTGAAGACATCAAAACTATGAAATAACACATATGGAATAATGTAGTAACCTAAAAAAAGTGTTAAACAAATCAAAATATAATTTATATTTGAGATTCTTCAAATATCCACCCTTTGCCTTGATGACAGCTTTGCACACTCTTGGCATTATCTCAACCAGCTTCATGAGGTAGTCACCTGGAATGCATTTCAATTAACAGGTGTGCCTTCTTAAAAGTTAATTTGTGAAATTGATTTCCTTCTTAATATGTTTGAGCCAATCAGTTGTGTTGTGACAAGGTAGGGTGGGGGTATTGCTCGTCTTTCTTGGCCCAAGCAAGTCTCTTCTTATTATTGGTGTCCTTTAGTAGTGGTTTCTTTGCAGCAATTCGACCATGAAGGCCTGATTAACGCAGTCTCCTCTGAACAGTTGATGTTGAGATGTGTCTGTTACTAATGCAACTTTTCAGGGAAGTCAGGAACCAATATACACAATCAGTTAGGAAAGCAAAGGCTAGCTTTTTCAAACAGTTTTGGGACACTGTAAAGTCCATGGAGAATAAGAGCACCTCCTCCCAGCTGCCCGCTGCACTGAGGCTAGGAAACACTGTCACCACCTAAAAATCTACGAGAATCGAGAATTTCAACAAGCATTTTGCTACAGCTGGCCATGCTTTCCACCTGGCTACCCCTACCCCGGCCTCCAGCTCTGCACCCTCCGCTGCAACTTGCCCATGCCTCCCCCGCTTCTCCTTCACCCAAATTCAGACAGCTGATGTTCTGAAAGAGCTGCAAAATCTGGACCCTTACAAATCAGCTGGGTTAGACAACCTGGACCCTTTCCTTCTAAAATTTGCCGCTGAAATTGTCGCAACCCCTATTACTCTTTCGTGTCATCTGAGATCCCCAGAGATTGGAAAGCTGCCGCGGTCATCCCCATCTTCAAAGAGGGTGACACTCTAGATTCAAACTGTTACAGACCTATATCCATCCTGCCCTGCCTTTCGAAAGTATTTGAAAGCCAAGTTAACAAACAGATCACCAACCATTTCGAATCCCACCGTACCTTCTCCGCTATGCAATCTGGTTTCCGAGCAGGTCATGGGTGCACCTCAGCCACGCTCAAGGTCCTAAACGATATTATAACCGTGATCGATAAAAGACAGTATTGTGCAGCCGTCTTCATCGACCTAGCCAAGGCTTTCGACTCTGTCAATCACCGCATTCTTATTGGCAGACTAAATAGCCTTGGTTTCTCAAATGACTGCCTCGTCTGGTTCACCAACTACTTCTCAGATAGAGTTCAATGTGTCAAATCGGAGGGCCTGTTGTCTGGACCTCTGGCAGTCTCTATGGGGGTGCCACAGGGTTCAATCTCGGGCCGACTCTATTCTCTGTATATATCAATGATGTTGCTCTTGCTGCTGGTGACTCTCAGATCCACCTCTACGCAGACGACACCATTTTGGACACTGTGTTAACAAACCTCCAAACGAGCTTCAATGCCATACAACACTCCTTCTGTAGCCTCCAACTGCTCTTAAACGCTAGTAAAACTAAATGCATGCTCTTCAATCGAACGCTGCTTGCACCCGCCCGCCCGACTAGAATCACTACTCTCGGCGGGTCTGACTTAGAATATGTGGACAACTACAAATACCTAGGTGTCTGGTTAGACCGTAAAATCTCCTTCCAGACTCACATTAAGCATCTCCAATCCAAAGTTAAATCTAGAATCAGCTTCCTATTTCGCAACAAAGCCTCCTTCACTCATGCTGCCAAACATGCCCTCGTAAAACTGACTATCCTACCAATCCTTGACTTCGGCGATGTCATTTACAAAATAGCCTCCAACACACTACTCAGCAAATTGGATGTAGTCTATCACAGTGCCATCCGTTTTGTCACCAAAGCCCCATATACTACCCACCATAGTGACCTGTACGCTCTCGTTGGCTGGCCCTCACTACATATACGTCGCCAAACCCACTGGCTACAGGTCATCTATAAATCACTGCTAGGAAAATCCCTGCCTTATCTTAGCTCATTGGTCACCATAGCAACACCCACCCGTAGTATGCGCTCCAGCAGGTATATCTCACTGGTTCCCCAAAGCCAACACCTCCTTTGGCCAACACCTTCTTCCAGTTCTCTGCTGCCAATGACTGGAACAAACTGCAAAAATATCTGAAGCTGGAGACTCTTATCTCCCTCACTAACTTTAAGCATCAGTTGTCAGAGCAGCTTACCAATCACTGCACCTGTACACAGGCTGTAATTAGCCCACCCAACTACCTCATCCCCATATTGTTATTTATTTTGCTCATTTGCACCCCAGTATCTCTATTTGCATGTCACCTTCTGCACATCTATCACTCCAGTGTTAATACTAAATTGTAATTATTTTGCACTATGGCCTATTTATTGCCTTACCTCCATATCTTACTACATTTGCACACACTGTATATATTTCATTCATCGCACTGCTTTGCTTTATCTTGGCCAGGTCGCAGTTATAAAATATAACTTGTTCTCAACTGGCTTACCTGGTTAAATAAAGGTTAAATAAAAAACAAATAAAAAACTTGAACTCTGTGAAGCATTTATTTCGGCTGCAATCTGAGGTGCAGTTAACTCTAATGAACTTATGCTCTGCAGCAGAGGTAACTCTGGGTCTTCCTTTCCTGTGGCGGTCCTCATGAGAGCCAGTTTCATCATAGCGGTTGATGGTTTTTGTGACTGCCCTTAAAGAAACTTTCAAAGTTCTTGACATTTTCCGTATTGACTGACCATGTCTTAAAGTAATGATGGACTGTCGTTTCTCTTTGCTTATTTGAGCTGTTCTTGACATAATATGGACTTGGTCTTTTACCAAATAGGGCTATTTTCTGTATACCCATCCCACCTTGTCACAACACAACTGATTGGCTGAAACGCATTAAGAAGGAAAGATATTTCACAAATTAACTTTTAACAAGACACACCTGTTCATTGAAATACATTCCAGGTGACTACCTCATGAAGCTGGTTGAGAGAATGCCAAGAGTGTGCAAAGCTGTCATCAAGGCAAAGGGTGGCTACTTTGAAGGATCTCAAATATAAATTATGTTTTGATTTGTTTAAGACTTTTTTTGTTACTACATTATTCCATATGTGTTATTCCATAGTTTTGATGTCTTCACTATTATATATATATATTTTATTTTATTTTATTTTTTTTGGGGGGTAATATAGTGAATTTGGCCTTTACTACTATAGCCCATAGAAACACATTCATAAATTGCAAAACTGACAGTCAAAAAATGTATCATAAGGAATAAGGTTTTGAAGTGTCTTTCCTATATCTAGTAGATATAAGAACGCTAAGCAAATATTTGTGTTTTTTGGACACATATTTAACCCCTTTTTGGGGGGGGGCATAAAATGACCTCCATGCTTCCATTCATTTCTTTAAACCGGTACCGGTTACGTTCAGACGAGTTCCGTGACACTTGTGGGGGTCGTAGAGTGAGAGTCTCATCTTTCCATAGAGTGGTATTTGTGAGAAGACCGATTTTCGGGATGTCTCATGGTCTGACAAACACCGCTGTAGCTCAGCCACCTTCCACCGTAGATGTGGAAGTCCGACATAGGTGGGTTCGGTGGTTTGAGATGCAGCCCATGCCAGATATCTCTAGCTTAAACTGATGGAATTTAATGGTGACATTTTTATTATGTTACTTAAATTGACGCAGGGGTGTGTCAATAGACTCTTAAGGATTTTTAAAGACTGGACCGTTTCTTTTATATGATGTTTTTACACTATGTATTATTATGCTGTATTATTCGCATAGCTCATTCTAATAAATCTACTACTGTAATTGCATTTTTGTTACACTGTTTATTCACACCACCTGTATTTATATACTGGATTCTTAGCATATATTTTTGGTATATATATACATAGATTGAATTTGGATTACTGATACATTGTTATTTGTGTTGTTAACTGGATTCGTCCTGACATTCATGATCCTTGTTTCCAGTTTTGATTATTATTTGTTTTCAATATTTGCTGTACTGTTAGGAGCTAGTAACACAAGCGTTTAGCTGCACCCAGCTATAACATCTGCTAAACTGTGTACGCGACCAATAAACGTTGATTTGATTTAATTGGACACAGTGCAGACTGTATTGTAATTGCATCACAACGAACATCAGGGATAATACCTTTTTTTCCCTGACTTTTCTTTTAAATGTATATTGTAGCTGTAATTACTACCCCTTGTTTGAACTGTCTTTTTCGTCTTCTCTAGTTAGTTACAGACTGAGTGAATGCAGGCTGACAGTGCATCACATTGTCAGAGGTAATTGGCTGAGCAGGCATGTGGGCGGGCTGAACGGTGGTGGAGCGCCACCATTTGGAAGTGTAAAGAATTGCACAACCTGCTTGGCTTTGTCATTTCATCCTCAAGGTAGGGCATTGTTTTTTTGGGTGAAAGGTGAATGCTTTAAATAATTTATCTATATTTTCTCATTAGCAATGGGTCGTACAAAGGTTTGTTGATTCTAAAGTGTTGAAAAGGTTGGAGAGAAAAGTATTATGGTGTCTAAAGCTTTTGAATACAAGCATGTTTCTCTCTCTCTCTCGCTTTCTCTGAGGTATAGCTCTCAAGAGTATGGGAAGTAGAGATCAACCACTGTGCTCTGTGAGTCAGGCCTGGGGTCAATTCCATTGCCACTAATTTTTCTCATTGCTTTTCGATAAGAAGTTGAATCTCAGTTTAATTCCTGAATGGACTGATTTGAAATGGAATTGACACCGCTGTGAGTGAGCCTACAGTGCCTTGCAGCGCCTATTCATCCCCATTGGCGTTTTTCCTATTTTGTTGCATTACAACATGTAATTTAAATGGATTTTTATTTGGATTTCATGTCATGGACATACACAAAATAGTCAAAATTGGTGAAGTGAAATGAAAAAATAACTTGTTTCAAAAAATTCAAAAAAATTAATAACGGAAAAGTGGTGCGTGCATATGTATTCACCCCCTTTCCTATGAAGCCCCTAAATAAGATCTGGTGCAACCAATTACCTTCAGAAGTCACATAATTAGTTAAATAAAGTCCATCTGTGTGCAATCTAAGTGTCACATGATCTGTCACATGATCTCATGTTCTGAAAGGCCCCAGAGTCTGCAACACCACTAAGCAAGGGGCACCACCAAGCAAGCTGCACCATGAAGACGAAGGAGCTCTCTAAACAGGTCAGGGACAAAGTTGTGGAGAAGTACAGATCAGGGTTGGGTTATGAAAAAATATCCAAAACTTTGAACATCCCACGGAGCACCATTAAATCCATTATAAAAAAATTGAAAGAATATGGTACCACAACAAACCTGCCAAGAGAGGGCCGCCCACCAAAACTCACGGACCATGCAAGGAGGGCATTAATCAGAGAGGCAACAAAGAGACCAAAGATAACCATGAAGGAGCTGCAAAGCTCCACAGCTGAGATTGGTGTATCTGTCCATAGGACCACTTTAAGCCATACACTCCACAGAGCTGGGCTTTACGGAAGAGTGGCCAGAAAAATGCCATTGCTTAAAGAAAAAAATAAGCTAAAAGGCATGTGGGAGACTCCCCAAACATATGGAAGTAGGTACTCTAGTCAGATGAGACTGAAATTGAGCTTTTTGGCCATCAAGGAAAACACTATGTCTGGCGCAAACCCAACACCTCTCATCACCCCGAGAACACCATCCCCACAGTGAAGCATGGTGGTGGCAATATCATGCTGTGGGGATGTTTTTCATCGGCAGGGACTGGGAAACTGGTCAGAATTGAAGGAATGATGGATGGCGCTAAATACAGGGAAATTCTTGAGGGAAACCTATTTCAATCTTCCAGAGATTCGACTTCACCTTCCAGCAGGACAATGACCCTATGCATACTGCTAAAGCAACACTTGAGTGGTTTAAGGGGAAACATTTAAATGTCTTGGAATGGCCTAGTCAAAGCCCAGACCTCAATCCAATTGAGAATCTGTGGTATGACTTAACGATTGCTGTACACCATCGGAACTAAGGAGCTGGAGCAGTTTTGTTTGTTTTTTGTACTTAAAAAAAGGGGGTAGATCAGCTTTAATATTGCAGATAGATTGTAACTTCCATCAATTTAATTGTCTGCATCACTTCCAATATACATATACATACTCATACACATACATATACACATACATACATACATATAAATATATATATACATACATATATATACATATCCTTTAAAAATAATATATTTCCCTTTATTACTTTCCAACCCCACCACCCATTCCCTAATTGGAGTAAACTAGTGAACAACAACGCTTAGGCCTCTACTTCTAGCTTCTACATACTATATACATTTTATGGACACAGTCAATTTTACAATAATTATATTTTGTATGTTTTTACTCCTGAACTTCCTCTACCCTCAACCTCTCCGATCATTTTCATGATGTCCATCCAGTTTGATGTCCATCCATGATGCCATATCTTTCTAACTGTGCTCTTTCACAAAAGCTCTCAACCTATAACCTATATACTTATTATGGACACAGTATGCTTTGCATTAGTTATCTTGTTGTTATTAGTTGTTATTAGTCAAGTTTTCTGTTTTTTTGTCTTATTTTATGTTTGTTTCACACATTTTTTTTATTTTGCATCTTCAAAGTGGTGTTGTGTAAATCAAATGATACAAACCACCAAAAAATCTATTTTAATTTTAGGTTGTAAGGCACAATGGGGGTGAATACTTTCGCAAGCCATACCCTTGCTGAACATGTACACATCTGGGGCAAAGAGCAAAGCTTGATTGGTGTCTATGGTGGGTCACTTAATGTTTAGCCCCACAAACTAATCATATCGCCCAGCTGTGTGTAGTTGCCATTAGCACAGATGTTCCCATTCCATATAGGAGGGAGTTGGTTCCACATGCAGCCCTTTAAACATTTATAGAGTGAATGATTACGCATGTCAACATGCGCTAATAGGGTTTGCCACTGTCTTGTCATGGTATACTATGTCATCATAACTTTTAATATAGACTTTAAGGACCGGTTTCCTGGACACATGTTAAACATAGTCCTGGACTAAAAAGCATGCTCAATGGAGAATCTAAACACTCCACTGACAGTGGTTTTTAGTCCAGGACTAGTTTCACTAATTTGTGTCTGGGAAACTGGCCCTATTTTAGTCGGAATTCCCCTCAACCAAGTAAATCCAACTGTTACATTCTCTCTTTCATCACCTGTTTTTCTGGTGATTGGAGAGGTTGGTTTCACTTTCATTGCAGAGACTGTAGCAATTGGCCATCCACACAACACACTGCCATGTATCCAAGCACGTTGCCATGGAGACACTGAGTCAACCGGCACCAGTCTGCATGTCCTGTTCCTGCCCGCCCTATCAGGTCATGAAAATAGAGAGCGGAGGCCGATGAGGACGATGGCCGGCGCTTCACGGAAATGCCAGGGCGAGCTAGCGCCGAACGGCAAAGCAGAACAAATAGCCTCCCATCCAAAGTAATACCTCTTAATTATTTGCACAAATAGGAGCAGTCATAACCTCACAGAGCAGAGGCGGAAATAAACCCGGGAGCCGGCAGACTGGTAGCTTAGTGGGTAAGAGCGTTGTGCCAGTAACCGAAAGGTTGCTGGTTCTAATCCCCAAGCCGACTAGGTGAAAAATCTGTCGATGTGCCCTTAAGCAAGGCACTTAACCCTAATTGCTCCTGTCAGTCGCTCTGGATAAGAGTGTCTGCTAGATGATGTAAAAATGGATGCATTTATTTTTTCCCTTGCATCAAATTTTGAGGACTCTGTGTACAACTTTTACATTACTGACTAAACTAGACTAAACTTCCAAACAAATGCTGACCAACCCAAACTTAACCGTGGGAACTTGGGAAGTTCAGTAAAATAATAATAATTCAGTAATGTGCAGAGAGGACTTTAATGTAGATTTTTTACATGACTTACTGAAGTGACTGAACTTCCAAACGAATGCTGACTAACCTGAACATAACCATGGGAATGTCAGTAAGAGCAGAAGAGTTGACACTGGCTTTAAATAAATTATGTTGAACTTCTCTAAATGCTAAAGCAGTCGTTTGGACTATGTCAGTGGAGTTAATTTATTACCCGACCGTTCATGGTTAGCTGCATGTGTTCTGGTCATACTGACATAGCACTAAGAGATTCTACAATTGTCAATAGCAGACCAAATTGGGCCTATCTTTCTCATCAATCAATGACAACATTCATACCAGAATGAAATGTTTGTATTTTACTTATTGCACGCTCTTGCAATTCCTTGTCTTGGCTTGCAAATCTCTTAATTATTCTATATAAAATTCTTTAGCATTTGACTTTGGCCACTTCCCAGACTCATATTAAGTCCATTAAAACGCACTGTTAGTGGAATTTGACCTAGGCTTAAATAGGATAGATCTTTAATTTATCCATTTTCACAGAAATGTAATTGCTGCCACAGTACCCATCCCAACGCATTACATGCATGACAGGTTGAGAGCAGCAAATTATCATCCGCACCGCAGAACTGCACTCCTGGAGCAGTTTTAGGGGTTACGTGCCCTGTTCAAGGGCACAATGGCAGCAGGTAGCACCTGGGATATTAATGCCAGGAACCCTCCAGTTGTCGTCTTAAATACCACCAAATTTCTCCAAGCAGCCTGGAATTCCAACCAACAACCCTCCTAAAAGGCTACCACCGCCTCATTAGGTCTTTGAATGTACAGCATGTAAATTAGTATGATGACTCAAACAATGTACAATATGATTGTACAACCAACTCTTTCTACTCAGCGACCCATTTTCTTTTACTTTCTCATGAATCTCATGAATCTGAACAAATAAAGTGACTGTGCAGACACAACTATGACACTCCACTCTTGGCTGACAAAGCAGCAGATGAAGATGAATGAAGTGCCAGCCATGAGCCAGCCAAGACCCCAAAACAACAATCCCCCTTTGCCAGTAGCTAGCTACCCCCACAACACCAATTGTCATCTCTCTTGCCAGCCCAGCAATGCTCTTTGTTGCCTCTCTACTTTCTGAGAGAAAATCACCAGACAGAGGACCTCGATCGCTAGGCACAGAGTGTACAGCTGCACTTAGAATCTCAAGGCCTGCAATGGCTCAGAGTTTTAAAATGCTTGGGGCTGTAGTGTATAGTGTCCTCTCCTTGAGCCATTCATGCTATATTGGAGAGGGAGGGGGCTGAATGGTGGCTGAATTCATTCTGTTCACACAAAAAGCTTTGTTGAATCAAGAGGCTTCAGTCATGTTGCCTTGTTGTACGGTAAAGGTGAGCAAAATATTTGTCCATGTGCTTTAGAGTCCAGTGTCCTTTTATCCTCAATCTAGAGACCCACAGTGTGCAGGGTTTTGTTACGACTCAGTCACTTGATAATTAGTTGATTCGCTGAATGAAATGTGTTTGTGCTGTGCTAGAACAAAAGCCTACACACACTGTGGGTCTGCAGGACCAGGTTTGAAAAACAGTGTATTAGAGGGGAGCAACCATAGTGACAGGATCATGACAATTTGATTGCTGACATAACAGGCAGAATGACTGATAATTCATACACTTGTGATTGTTTAGAACAACCTTAACCGTGCCGATATCAGTCATAAAGGTACATTAAATAAAGTGATCAACATGGGAAGGGAATGATAGGGTTATTTTGATTGGGCCAGTTAGACAGCTGTTGTAATGAGAGGTCCTCTCAGGAGAAGGGTCACCACGGGTTCAACAGGGGGAGCCAAATCTCTGCCTGACCAAAAAAGTTTGCCCTCTAAATTCATTGTATGGATGAGGAAAAAAATTAAGTACAAGTAAATCAATAAATATAGATATTGTTTGTAATTTAATTACCAGCCTGAGTGAGAGTGGTTCCAATATCAATATGAGCTCGTCTGGAACCTAATTGGGCAGTTTACCCTAGAGACCCATTTGAATTTACGGTTTTGAAAGCAATGCAGGAGCTGTGTAACTTTGAGTTAGTTTTTTCATATGCGACAGATACTGTCAACCTTCACTTACTAAGACTTCAGAGGAATGGTTTCTGGTGTCTGTGAGAAAAAAATAAGAGCTAAGAAAATCAATGTAATAGAAAACTACATCCCCAAATTTAGCCTTTGAGATAATGCTGCTGCATCGTCTTCCCTCTGCTGTATGTACTCCCTGACGACCTGCTTTTCCCTTTGACGATAATTGCTTCACTAAATAATCTATTATCTCCCAATGGTACAAGCTGCAGCAATCTATTTGCTTACAACTGTATTAGTATGTGTAACAGACAGAAGCGGTGAGTGTGTTTCTGGCCTATGAAGTAATGCTTGATAATGTCACCGCATTGGCAGGTAAGTTATTACATTCTTATAGATGCAAAGGCCTGCATGCAAACAAGAATGTGTGTGTGTGGGTGTGTGTGTGTGTGTGTGTGTGTGTGTGTATGTGTGTGTATGTGTGTGTGTGTGTGTGTGTGTGTGTGTGTGTGTGTGTGTGTGTGTGTGTGTGTGTGTGTGTGTGTGTGTGTGTGTGTGTGTGTGTGTGTGTGTGTGTGTGTGTGTGTGTGTGTGTGTGTGTGTGTGTGTGTGTGTGTGTGTGTGTGTGGACGCGTGCGTTTGTCTGGTAGGCAGGGCAGGTATCAGCAACTTCAATCCTAACCTATACCATAACAATAATGTGTCTCATCCCTAACCCAAATCCAACCTAAACCCTAACCTCGATCTCTGATCTAACCTGTATGCACTATCACAGTATCAATATTAGGAAAATTTATATTTCCACAAGACCCTTGATCTGATCTTTGAGGCACTTATAACAAAAAAAAACACAATGCCTGAGGACATCATCAGGGGTGCTGTTTGATTATTCCATCTCCTTGGTTCTGCCCTCAAGGTAAACTAACAGTAACGGCAGTAACGGCAGTAACGGCAGCAACGGCTTCCTTCCTCCCCCCTCTACCTCTAGTTCTCTCTCTGTTTTTCTTCCCCTTTGTCATAGCAAGGTTGAGGAGTACTACACTGTGCTCCTGCCCCCATTCAAAAATCCAGATGACACTTTGAATCGCAAAACAACAGAGCTGGCTTTGGGGCACTCTGTCGCTAACAAACAAATCAATGGCCACGGCAAACGAGCAGCCTCCTGGATATCTCCCCCCTGCCGGTGCCCCTCTAGGTCAGCTGATGCCAAATCCTCTGCAAGTGGCAGTGGGGGGTAGACATCTGCAATTGAGAATGGCCCTCTCGAATCGAGGGGTCGCGAGAGAAGCCAAGCGCTTTGAAAATAGTTGTCTCTTTCTCAATTGATCTCTTCTAAATCTCTGTGCCTTAACGGAGGTGATTCATTTGTAATCTGCACTATTTGCCACGCCTGCCATGTCTCAGAGGAGACAAGTCATATTTGGCTCAAAGACAGCTGCACGGTTCAGTTGACCGTCTATGCAGATTTCCCCACTGACACCTTTAGCCTTGCTATGATTTGTGCCAATGTCTCCTATTGCCACCTGTTCGCCACTGTGGACAAACGCTTCCTGGTGCCCTCTGACACTGGACCCAGCCTTTGCAGTCACACAGCCTTAATCAACAATTCTACCCCACAATCCCCTATGCTAATCACCTGGCGAAAGGCATCGGTGCTCCAAACTATTGTCATTAGCCGCATCTCTAATATACCTGTTCATCACCTCTCAGATCACCCATGGGGGCAGAATGGGGTGCAGTGCAGTCACTTAGCATGTATGCTATGCTCTGCTAGTGTGGATAAAGAGTCCCACCCTGAGTGGGATTAGATGATTTTTAAGAGTACTTACACCAGGGCAAACCAAATCAATATAGGCTTCAATTACGTGTAGGCTTTGCATGTGCCAAGTCAGTAAGTCTTTGGTGAACCTCTAGGTAGTTTAACTAAGTCTAAGACTTGTGCTGTCTTAAGGTGGGTTGCACTTACTGAATACTTTCAGTGGTATGCAAGATGTTTTTTTGTTGCTGTAGTTTCCCTTTCCTGTACCATTAGTGCTAGATATAGAAGTGTATGAGTCTATGTATGCCAAAGCAATTGTCCCAAAAGCCACCTCCCTGCTTTATCAATGCTTGTATGATAGGTCACCTGTTATTCTCACCTAAAAGCAGCGAGCCAGTATCGCAGGTTCCCTATATTCCCACATGAAGGCAATGCACTGCAACAGCCTCAAGTTTTACCTTCACCTGAGAATAACGAAAGAGTAAATAGCTTGTGCATTTCCCGGATCATATTCATCCAACATTTCAGCCCTTATTTCTGTCCCTATGAATTGCAGGCGCCAGTGGAATATATTGAGACGCCAGCTACACCTAATCATTCAAAGCACGCCCACCGCATTGTGCCTGATCTGAAGGGTTGAGGAGATTATGCACATACATTTCCTTTGTACTTATTTTTACCTTCAGCCATGTACGGTGCACTCCTTTTTTTGTTACCCACGTGTAGATGACTTGAATGCTGCTGCCAGTTTGCATATGGTGGGAGGAAAGCGAGAGACAGAGAGGGCCTGAACAGGTAACTGTAAAAGTCAGATCACGTTAAATACAAAAACTTTGATCATCCTTGTGTAATTTATCCGTGTATGATTACAATTGTAAATTCCTGCCTTCAGCACAAGCCCTACGTTCAACTGTCTTTGAGAAACATTGAGTTCGTCGGACCAAAAATAAGAAAAGCTGGAGGAATAAGAGTCATATGTCATTAATGTTCTCGCATGATTCACAACTTTCCCTCTTTCTTCTTGAGTCTTGCGAGAGAGGCAGGTGTTAGAATTATTTCTGAGATAATTAATTATTACGTTTCTGATCAGGTTGAGGAGTTTACAAATCCTCATCAGAGCTTCTCGTATATATATTCAATGCCACGGTCAAGAGTGTCCTCAGTGGATGAGATTCAATAGCTATGGCAGTGCGTTACTCGAGGGAAGCTCCCTCCTCCCCCCAAAACAATTTGGCTACCTCATAGGTCTACCACATGATAATGGGATTCAATAGCAATGACATTCGTTACTCAGAAGGGGGCTTCTTAACCTAAAAACATGAGCTCATAATCCGACCACATGTTGTTGTGGCTTCAGAATTTCACCAAAACGGCATGTATTATGTCTGCCTTTCTGGTCCACTTCGGCAAAACAAAGTCAAAAAGTATCCGCTGATAAATATATACGAGATACCATCTTTGATCACTTTGTCATTACGTTTGTTTGGACTGTTTTGTTTGGGTTGTTTCCATTATTGCTATCATTACCTTGCAATTTCAAAGACTTTACGGAACCCGAACACATTAGCAGGCAAGTGTCGCGATTCAAAGAGAGGTAATTGCAGTTTTGAAGTCCACAAGTTGTGCCTGAAGAACTTGTAATTCCTGCAACCAAGTGCAACCTGACGGACTGACAGGCTTTGTAGACTAAGCACGATTCCACGGGCACACACAATTACTTTCTCCACCATCTGTCTGTGTGCTCTGTACAGTCGCCCATCCACTACCTCCTCTCTCGCTCTCGCTCTCTCTCTTTCTGAAACGGAAATAATGCATCAACCTCCTAGACAATTTTTTAAAAAAAATTTATGGATTAACGTGGCCTTGGACGGATGCATATTTTTTTTTTAAATCTCAACCCATCTCTTAGGTTGAAAATGAAAATGAAAATCATTAAAACATGTGACGAAGTGGGCTCACCTCTGGAGATGGACTGAAATGAGTTTTCTCCTCTTACAGACGCAAAGCTATGCTAAGAAAATGAATGAGGCTTGGGAATAGTGGTGCTTTTGTGGTCTACTCAAGTTTCAAATAATACAGACTACTGGAGTTGCAAACTACTCACTCATTCTTACCAAAAATTGTCTCCCTTTGAAGAGAGATACAGTGCATTCGGAAAGTATTCAGACCCCTTGACTTTTTCCACATTTTGCTACGTTACAGCCTTATTCAAAAATGGATAAAAAAATAATAATAACTCATCAATCTACACACAATACCCCATAATGACAAAGTGAAAATAGGTTTTAAGATTTTTTTGGCACATTTATAAAATAGAAATACACTACCAGTCAAAAGTTTGGATAAACCTACTCATTGAAGGGGTTTTCTTTATTTTTACAAAAAATGTTTTACATTGTAGAATAATAGTGAAGACATCAAAACTATGAAACAACACATATGGAATCATGTAGTAGCAAAAAAAGTGTTAAACAAATCAAAACATATTTTATATTTGAGATTCTTCAAATAGCCACCATTTGCCTTGACTGATTCGCACAGTCCCCTCTGAACAGTTGATGTTGAGATGTGTCTGTGACTTGCACTCTGTGAAGCATTTATTTGTGCTGCAATTTCTGAGGCTGGTAACTCTAATGAACTTATCCTCTGCAGCAGAGGTAACTCTGGGTCTTCCATTCCTGTGGCGGTCCTCATGAGAGCCAGTTTCATCATAGCGCTTGATGGTTTTTGCGACTGCACTTGAAGAAACTTTCAAAGTTCTTGAAATGTTCCGTATTGACTGACCTTCATGTCTTAAAGTAATGATGGATTGTCATTTCTCTTTGCTTATTTGAGCTGTTCTTGCCATAATATGGACTTGGTCTTTTACCAAATAGGGCTATCTTCTGTATACCCCCCCCTACCTTGTCACAACACAATTGATTAGCTCAAACGCATTAAGAAGGAAGAAGCATTTCACGGTAATGTCTACACCTGTTGTATTCGGCGCATGTGGCAAATAAAATTTGATTTGATTTGATTTAATTGAAATGCATTCCAGGTGACCACCTCATGAAGCTGGTTGAGAGAATGCCAAGAGTGTGCAAAGCTGTCATCAAGGCAAAGGGTGGCTACTTTGAAGAATCTAAAATCTAAAATATATTTTGATTTGTTTAACACTTTTTTGGTTACTACATGATTCCACATGTGTTATTTCATAGTTTTGATGTCTTCACTATTATTCTACAATGTAAAACATTTTAAAAATAAAGAAAAACCCTTAAATGATTAGGTGTCCAAACTTTTGACTGGTACTGTACCTTATTTACATAGGTATTAAGACCCTTTGCTATGAGACTCGAAATTGAGCTCAGGTGCATCCAGTTTCCATTGATCATTACATTTAAGTCATTCAGCAGACGCTCTTATCCAGAGCGAATTACAGTTAGTGAATGCATACGTTTTCTTCTTTTTTTTTTTTATACTGGCCCCCTGTGGGAAACGAACCCACATCCCTGCCGGCCAAACCCTCCCCTACTTTGGACGACGCTGGACCAATTGTGCGCCGCCCATGGGTCTCCCGATTGCGGCCAGCTGCGACAGAGCCTGGACTCAAACCAGGATCTCTAGTGGCACAGCTAGCACTGCGATGCAGTGCGTTAGACCACTGCGCCACTCGGGTGTCAACCTTGTGATCATCCTTGTGATGTTTCTATAACTTGATTGGAGTCCACCTGTGGTAAATTCAATTGATTGGACATGATTTGGAAAGGCACACACCTGTCTATATAAGGTCCAAAAGTTGACAGTGCATTTGACAGTGTATGTCAGAGCAAAAACCAAGCCATGAGGTCGAAGGAATTGTCCGTAGAGCTCCGAGACACGATTGTGTCGAGGCACAGATCTGGGGAAGGGTACCAAAATATTTCTGCAGCATTGAAGGTCCCCAAGAACACAGTGGCCTTCATCATTCTTAAATGAAATAAGTTTGGAACCACCAAGACTCTTCGTAGAGCTGACCCCCCAGTTAAAATGAGCAATCAGGAGAGAAGGGCCTTGGTCAGGGAGGTGACCAAGAACCTGATGGCCACTCTGACAGAGCTCCAGAGTTCCTCTGTGGAGATGGGAGAACCTTCCAGAAGGACAACCATCTCTGCAGCACTCCACCAATCAAACCTTTATGACAGAGTGGCCAGACCGAAGCCACTCCTCAGTAAAAGGCACATGACAGCCCGCTTGGAGTTTGCCAAAAGGAACCTAAAGGACTCAGACCATGAGAAACAAGATTCTCTGTTCTGATGAAACCAATAATGAACTCTTTGGCCTGAAAGCCAAGCATCACGTGAAGCATGGTGGTGGCAGCATCATGCTGTGGGGTTATTGTTCAGCGGCAGGGACTGGGAGGCTAGTCAGGATTGAGGTAAAGAAATACCAAAAAAAGTACATAGAGATCCTTGATGAAAACCTGCTCCAGTGCGCTCAGGACCTCAGACTGGGGCGAAGGTTCACCTTACAACAGGACAACGCATGACTGGCTTTGGGACAAGTCTCGGAATGTCCTTCAGTGGCCCAGCCAGAGCTCGGACTTGAACCCGGTCGAACATCTCTGGAGAGACGTGAAAATAGCTGTTCAGCGACGCTCCCCATCCAACCTGACAGAGCTTGAGAGGATCTGCAGAGAAGAATGGGAGAAACTCCCCAATACAGGTGTGCAAAGCTTGTAGCGTCATACCCAAGAAGACTCGAGGCTGTAATCGCTGCCAAAGGTGCTTCAACAAAGTACTGAGTAAAGGGTCTGAATACTTATGTAAATGTGATTTTTCCATTTTTTATTTTTAATAAATGTAATCCATTTTAGAATAAGGCTGTAACGTAACAAAATGTGGAAAAAGCGAAGGGGTCTGAATACTTTCCGAAACCACTGTATATCAATAACACTCTGAAATAGAGTCTAAGTTTTGATGCATGTCGTGTAATATTCTACCTGAAGGTTTCACCCAGTTAAAAGCATCTCTGTTTACCTTCAGCCTTGTACCGTGTTTTCCTTTTGTGTTCTTCTAGTGTAGTATTCTAACATTGAAAACATATATTCCTGTAGCACCACTGTAACTACATTTCTTGGTTGAACCAAGAACAAACAAAAACACAGCTTTTCCAAAACAAGCACACAGCATATCTGAAAATATTATTAGGTATGAGTGTTGGTTGTCACCTCTGTATGAAATACAATGTATCCAGTAAGTCCTGCTGAGACTGAGGCTGGCCTAATATGGACTCTGTACTTTTGTATCATTTTAAAGTTGATGAATGAAAGAGAAAATTATGTGGAAGGTACTTCCCCGGCTCGGAGGGAATTGCGATACCTTCATTCTTACCTTCCTCCCAGCCCTGTGTACTTCCTCCTTTCGTCTCCATCCTCTCGTTCCCCTCTTCCCAGGGGTTCTCCGCCGCCACCACGCTCCACGTGAAATCCGGGTTATCCTCTGGCTGCGGGTGGTCACATGACTTCCTGTTGCCGGGGCACCCGGTATCTAAAGGAAGAAGATATACAGTCAATATATGGCATGTAGCAACTATGGGTGAACTGTGTCATAAACCATAAACACAATGGCTGCATCTCAAGTCTTGAGTAGCCTCCTTCCCCTTTCCTTCTCGTTCAAGCACTGATCTGATAAGACAGGATGAAAGCAATATGGCTGGAGGCCCACTGTTTGTTGCCCTAGGTCAGTGTGGAACAAGGAAAGGAGACAAGTAGAGGAGGCAGCTTTCGAGTATTGAGATGTACCCCATGTAGAAGTGCAGAAGATGAAGAGCAGGAGGAGGAGGAGGAGGAGGATGAAGATCAAATTGAGAAGTATGTTTTCAAAAGAGAGCTATACTGTAAAGTTTAAAGCCATCTGTGACTGTTTATAATTATCTGTGAGACACACAGGCTATACAAATTATTGTTGGATGTGAACAAAGGCAACTGCTTCAGATATATTTCAATTTGTAGCGCAGACGGCGACAATCCCTTCTCTGCAAGGTATTGCATAATCCACAGGGGTTAAGGTAAAATTGCTGATTTCCAGGGGAGGTTAGCATGCCACTATAGAGTTTAGAAACAAACCATTCGGAAAAGTATCACTCAGACAGAAAATTTAACAGTGGTGGTGCACACTCCCTCCCTCTTTCCTTCGTTCCCTACCTTCATCCATCCATCCATAAATTCATTGTTCCCACCCGAGAGGACGGCCACCAGCAGAGAAGCAGAGATGTCTCTGTGGCTTTGGTAACTGACAATCTGTCTTTGGGAGTGCTCTATCGGTTTCAGATGGTTTCTCACCATGGGTTCTTGTACAACAAAGCCCCAAGCCAGAGTGAATCTATCAGCCTATCATCCAATCACCTCTCAGGTGTCCTGGCTCGCTGGACGCTTTACACAACAACATGCTGTGGCAGCAGACACAAAACCTCATGTCTATGAACTGAGGTGTTTCTCGTTGCATCAGTGAACATCGTTAGATAGAAGCACATCCATAGATGTTTGTCTTTGGTTCAGGGTGGTTCAGCATGAGAAAGACTATATACTGTGTGATATAAACTGTCCTGTACACACTAGACATGGGGGATTCACAAGACATACAATAGGTGTGAAAGTGAAAATGCTGACTGACAACTTTTACCATACGTTAGTTAATTTATTTTCCTTGTGATTTACACCGTGTTGTGTGGGTATTATACCCAGTTGCTGGTACAGTAGGCCTATTGTGAATCCCAAAAATGTGTGTTGTATGGCCAGGAGCGTTTATGGTCCTGAGTTCATTATGGTACTCATTTTACGCACTGTTTGAGGACAATTGCATGACTGAGGTCATTTGGGGTTCACTCACCCATTTCCCCGGCAGACTGTTTTTAATGCCCCAGGTAAGTGACATTTACAAGTGAACCTAAGTTATTATTTTGAGACTGTGTTGTGACGTTTATTATATGTGTGATCATTTCTTTTGATAATACAACCAACTCAAAGAGCACAGTTGTTTTTAAGTTATTTCTTTCAATGTTTAAAGGTTTTTGCAAAGCGTATTTTACAACACTGACTTTTACATAAGCCCTTTGATTTCTCCTTTTGTTGATGAGTTGGTCTCATCTGTCAGTATAGTCTACACCAATACAAACTTTTCTTTGGTAGGCATGACCTACCTGTCATCCCTAACAAACAATAACCTCAAGTCAAGTCAAAACCGTTACAACACACACATCGAAATGTAATGCATGAGCAGAAAATAACCCCATACCTACTGTAAAATATGGTGGTGGACCTTTGATGTTATGGCGCTATTTTGCTTCCACTGGTCCTGGAGCACTTGTTCAGGTCAACAGCATCATGAACTTTAAAAGTACCAGGATATTTTAGCCAAAAACCTGGTTGCCTCTTCCAGGAGGCTGAAACTTGTATGCAAGTGGATCTTCCAGCAAGACAATAACCCCAAGCACACATCTACAAAGAAATTGTTAATTGGCCACAAAATCAACATTTTGGAATGGCCATCTCAGTCCGGACTTGACCATTGATAACCTGTGGTTTGAATTGAAGAGTGTAGTCAATAAGTGCAGATGGAGGATATCATATTTTTCTCTGAGCAATTGTATTAATATAAAGTAATATCACTTCCTTTTTTTGCAAACAATATAGCTCAGTATTTGAATTATTTATTTCATACAGTAATTTTTTATCATCTTTATCATGGTGTCAATAATTTCAGACCCCACTGTACACACACAAACACACACACACTGAAATAGAGAAACATCCCTTACAGACACTCTTATCTTCTACACATGACTCAAACTCTAGCAGACAAATGTATGAAAGACACTCTTATACACACAAATATCGAAATATATACTGCTAAAAAAAATAAAGGGAACACTTAAACAACACAATGTAACTCCAAGTCAGTCACATTTCTGTGAAATCAAACTGTCCACTTAGGAAGCAACACTGATTGACAATAATTGTCACATGCTGTTGTGCAAATGGAATAGACAACAGGTGGAAATTATAGGCAATTAGCAAGACACCCCCAATAAAGGACTGGTTTTGCATGTGTTGACCACAGACCACTTCTCAGTTCCTATGCTTCCTGGCTGATGTTTTGGTCACTTTTGAATGCTGGCGGTGCTTTCACTCTAGTGGTAGCATGAGAAGGAGTCTACAACCCACACAAGTGGCTCAGGTAGTGCAGCTCATCCAGGATGGCACATCAATGCGAGCTGTGGCAAGAAGGTTTGCTGTGTCTGTCAGCGTAGTGTCCAGAGCATGGAGGTGCTACCAGGAGACAGGCCAGTACATCAGGAGACGTGGAGGAGGCCGTAGGAGGGCAACAACCCAGCAGCAGGACTGCTACCTCCGCCTTTGTGCAAGGAGGAGCAGGAGGAGCACTGCCAGAGCCCTGCAAAATGACCTTCAGCAGGCCACAAATGTGCATGTGTCTGCTCAAACGGTCAGAAACAGACTCCATAAGGGTGGTATGAGGGCCCGACGTCCACAGGTGGGGGTTGTGCTTACAGCCCAACACCGTGCAGGACGTTTGGCATTTGCCAGAGAACACCAAGATTGGCAAATTCGCCACTGGCGCCCTATGCTCTTCACAGATGAAAGCAGGTTCACACTGAGCACGTGACAGACGTGACAGAGTCTGGAGACGCCGTGGAGAACGTTCTGCTGCCTGCAACATCCTCCAGCATGACCGGTTTGGCGGAGGGTCAGTCATGGTGTGGGGTGGCATTTCTTTGGGGGGCCGCACAGCCCTCCATGTGCTCACCAGAGGTAGCCTGACTGCCATTAGGTACCGAGATGAGATCCTCAGACCCCTTGTGAGACCATATGCTGGTGCGGTTGGCCCTGGGTTCCTCCAAATGCAAGACAATGCTAGACCTCATGTGGCTGGAGTGTGTCAGCAGTTCCTGCAAGAGGAAGGCATTGATGTTATGGACTGGCCCGCCCGTTCCCCAGACCTGAATCCAATTGAGCACATTTGGGACATCATGTCTCGCTCCATCCACCAATGCCACGTTGCACCACAGACTGTCCAGGAGTTTGCGGACGCTTTAGTCCAGGTATGGGAGGAGATCCCTCAGGAGACCATCCGCCACCTCATCAGGAGCATGCCCAGGCATTGTAGGGAGGTCATACAGGCACGTGGAGGCCACACACACTACTGAGCCTCAGTTTGACTTGTTTTAAGGACATTACATCAAAGTTGGATCAGCCTGTTGTGTGGTTTTCCACTTTAATTTTGAGGGTGACTCCAAATCCAGACCTCCATGGGTTGATAAATTAGATTTCCATTGATGATTTTTGTGTGATTTTGTTGTCAGCACATTCAACTATGTAAAGAAAAAAGTATGTAATAAGATTATTTCATTCATTCAGATCTAGGATGTGTTATTTTAGTGTTCCCTTTATTTTTTTGAGCAGTGTACAAATATTTGTCTCTGCACTCACAGATACACTTTTATCTTATACATGACTCACTCTCTAGCAGACACAAGGACACTTACACACACAGAGCTACTGTACATTTAGCTGTTTTCTCCCATATTTCACAAAGTATACCACACACATTAACGAATGCAAAAGCACACTTGAGCACTATGACTCCCTTACCACTCATGCATGTTGCCAAATGGGCCAGAGAAATGACTCAACAAGGCTTTCAACAGAATCTGGATGTATCTGGATGTGTTACAAGGCTTTCCCACCCACTACATGAGCAAACTGGGTGAGAATTGATGACTTACCAAATGACCAGGGACATAGATTCTATTGCCCATTTATCCTCATTTGGACCCCTCATTTATTCGTATGTCTTAATGCGACCCTGAATACGTAATCATATCCTCTTTGACATCACTCAGTGAGGCTACGTATGACGGTTTGATTACACCATCGAAGATGAAAAGCTTATTCTACGTTTTCACGACTGCCAATGAAAACAAAGAGAAGCAGCTTCTAACATTTTCTCTACAAGTTTTTTTTTTTTTAAATCTGGTTCTTGTGTTTTAGTTTCTGCCAAAAGGTATGCATTATTCCAATTAATCCCCTCGATCAGACAACTCCCAGACAGTCCTAGCAAAATTCTTGCTTGAGAAATTGCTCTTTGCTACACTCTGAGAACAAAGGGTATGGTTAGGGTACAGCATTGTTCCCGGGGATACAAAATTATCAAAATACACATAATGTACATTCAGAGGTACACATATAATCTCAAATGGTACTGTTCAATACCTTTTTAGGGTACATGGGCAAATAATCTAGTACAATGGTACATTTCTGTACTCAATATTTTGAATTTAAAAAGTACAATCATCACACTCTCAAAAACCACACCCATCACTATCATATTTCCCATATCATATCACTTTGCAAGCCAGCAAAATTTGACTTGCCTGACGTGGCCTGCAAACCATGAGTTTCAGACCATTGCGTTGGAGTAAAACTTGGCTGTCAAAGTATGGGCTTATGGTATACACTGAGTGTACAAAACATTGAGAGCACCTGCTCTTTCCATGACATAAACTGACAGGTGAATCCAGGTGGAAGCTATGATCCCTTATTGATATCACTTGTTAAATACACTTCAATCAGTGTAGAGGAATGGGAGGAGATAGGTTAAGGAATAATTTTTAAGCCTTGAGACAAATGAGACATGGATTGTGTATGTGTTCCATTCAGAGGGTGAATGGGTAAGACAAAATGTTTAAGTGCCTTTGAACGGGGTATGGTAGTAGGTGCCCGGCGCACCGGTTTGTGTCAAGAACTGGCTCCGCAAGGTAGATGGATACAGATCCACAAGGTAGATGGATTCTTTGAAATATGTAATTGGACAATAAACAGATTTGGCTCATTAATCTATACGGTACAAAAAATGATGATCCACGCTTCTTTGAAAATATATATAATAATTTATCAAGCCTACAAGCAATACAATACTCTATTATTATGGTGGGAGATTTTGTACAGTTTTAAATACCTCAATGGACCGTAAAGGAAATCACACTACAAACTATCACCCTTATGCACTTAAGGAAATCACCAATATCATGGATGTAATGGAACTACTTTAGAGGCCATGCAATTCAATACTCATCTTTAAAACAAAGCAATTTAAGTCAAAATAATTCATATTAAGAAAGGAAATAGAGGGACTAACAGTACAGATAGATAGCAATAAAAACAATACTATAGAGGCACAGAATACATTAGAGGAAAAACAAAAAGAAATGTTGGAATTTATTCAAGAAAGAACAAGTGTAATATATATTATAAAAAATAAAGGGAACTGGTTGGAATATGGGGAAAAATCTTCAACATAGAAATGCTACCAAAAATTATTTACTGAAACTTGTTACAAACAAACAATAGTTTGAGGAAGCAAAGTACTTTAGGCATATGTTTTCATTTCAGTCTCCACTAACCAAATTTAATTGTAAGGAATGTTTTTTTCTATTAAAAATGTAAAATTGACAGCTGTACAGAAAGACTCATGTGAATGCCAAATTACAGAGGAGGAACTTCTTGATGCAATTAAAGCCTTTAAGTCCAGGAAAACTCCAGGGCTGGATGGCATACCAGTTGAGGTATACCAAACCTTTTTTGTTGTACTCAGAGGACCGTTATTAGCATGTTTTAACCACTCCTATACAAATTGTAGATTATCACATACTCAACAAGAAGCTTTGATTTCATTATTACTGAAACAGGACACAAGTGGTACATATAGAGATCCTGTCCATAAAAAAAAACTTCAGTGTTGTGATGCAAAAATTCTAGCAAAGTGCATAGTGCATAGAATTAAAAAGGTATTGTCAGATATTATTCATCCTAATAAGACTTTTTTTATAAACTTTTGATAAAGTACGACTGGAATTTATATATAAATGCCTGGAATATTTACATTTTGGAGAATCTCTTATACAATGGGTTATAGTTGTGTACAGTAACCCTAGGTGTAAAATCTCAGAAAGTATTAAACTGTCAAGAGGAGTAAAACAAGGTTGTCCACTATCAGCATATCCATTTATTATGGCCATCGAAATGTTAGCTATTGAAATCAGATCCAACAATAATACCAAGGGCCTATAAATCCAGGACTTTAAAACACAGGTGTCATTGTACACCATTTGGATCCCTCCACAGCCTCATAGATGATCTAGATACTTTTTCTAAACTCTCTGGATTACATCCAAACTATGATAAGTGTACTATATTACGTATTGGATCAATAAAATGTTTTACTTCTACATTACCGTGTAGTTTACCAATAAAATGGTCATGACGGCAAAGTGGACATACTCGGTATTCATTTAACTGCCTTGCTCAGGGTCAGAACAACAGATTTTTACCTTGTCAGCTCGGGGATTCGATCCAGCAACCTTTCGGCTACTGGCCCAAAGCTCCTACCCGCCATGCTACGCTCCTACCCGCCATGCTACGCTCCTACCCGCCATGCTACGCTCCTACCCGCCATGCTACGCTCCTACCCGCCATGCTACGCTCCTACCCGCCATGCTACGCTCCTACCCGCCATGCTACGCTCCTACCCGCCATGCTACGCTCCTACCCGCCATGCTACGCTCCTACCCTGCTGAAGGATGGGACTAAAAACAAAACAAAAGCTAACGACTGTAAAATATACTGTGTCCTTAAAATGTATATAGTATTTATAAGCTGGAAATAGAAGCCTAAGTGTTGTCCATTAGTTTACTCCAATTATGGGAGGGATGGTACGGTTAGGGGAAAATCATATATATATATATATTATATATACAGTGCATTCAGAAAGTTTTCAGACCCCTTGACTTTTTCCACATTTTGTGACGTTACAGCCTTATTCTAAAATTGATTAATTATATTTTTTCCCTCATCAAACTACACACAATACCCCATAATGACAAAGCAAAAACTGGATTTTAGATTTCTTTGCTAATTTATTAAAAATAAAAAACAGACCCTTTACTCAGTACTTTGTTGAATCACTTTTGCCAGCGATTACAGCCTTGAGTTTTCTTGGGTATGATACTACAAGCTTGGCACAAATGTATTTGGGGAGTTTCTCCCATTCTTCTCTGCAGATCCTCTCAAGCTCCATCAGGTTGGATGGGGAGCGTTGCTGCACAGCTATTTTCAGGTCTCTCCAGATATGCTTGATCGGGTTCAAGTCCGGGCACTGGCTGGGCCACTGAAGGACATTCAGAGACTTGTCCCGAATCCACTTCTGCATTGTCTTGGCTGTGTGCTTAGGGTCGTTGTCCTGTTGGAAGGTGAACCTTCACCCCAGTCTGAGGTCCTGAGCGCTTGGAAGCAGGTTTTCATCAAAGATCTCTCTGTACTTTGCTCTGTTTATCTTTCCCTCGATCCTGACTTGTCTCCCAGTCCCTGCCGCTGAAAAACATCCCCACAGCATGATTCTGCTACCACCATGCTTCACCGTTGGGATGGTGCCAGGTTTCCTCCAGACGTGTTGCTTGGCAATTAAGCCAAAGAGTTCAATCTTGGTTTCATCAGACCAGAGAATCTTGTATTTAGGTGCCTTTTGGCAAACTCCAAGCAGGCTGTCATATGCCATGTACTGAGAATGGCTTCCGTCTGGCCACTCTACCGTAAAGGCCTGATTGGTGGAGTGCTGCGGAGATGGTTGTCCTTCTGAAAGGTTCTCCCATCTCCACAGAGGAACTCTGGAGCTCTGTCAGAGTGACCATCGGGTTCTTGGTCACCTCCCTGACCAAGGCCCTTCTCCCCTGATTGCTCAGTTTGGCCGGGCAGCCAGATCTAGGAAGAGTCTTGGTGGTTCCAAACTTCTTCCATTTAAGAATGATGAAGGCCACTGTGTTCTTGGGGACCTTCAATGCTGCAGACATTTTTTGGTACCCTTCCCCAGATCTGTGCCTCGACACAATCCTGTCTCGGAGCTCTACGGACAGTTACTTTGACCTCATGGCTTGGTTTTTACTCTGACATGCACTGTCAACTGTGGGATCTTATATAGACAGGTGTGTGCCTTTCCAAATCATGTCCAATCAATTGAATATACCACAGGTGGACTCCAAACAAGTTGTAGAAACATCTCAAGGATGATCAATGGAAACAGGATGCACCTAAGCTCAACTTCGAGTCTCATAGCAAAGGGTCTGAACACTTATGTAAATAAGGTATTTTTGTTTTTACATTTGCAAACATTTCTAAAAACCTGTTTTTGCTTTGTCATTATGGATTGATTTGGATTTTATTTTCATTTAATTTATTTTAGAATAAAGCTGTAATGTAACTAAATGTGGAAAAAAGGGAAGGGGTCTGAATACTTTGCGAATGCACTGTATATTTACAAAAACATATAGGGGATTGGAAATTATGCAGACAATTACATTGATGGAAGGTACAATCTATCTGCAATATTAAAGCTGATCTACCCTGGCGTTGTTTTGTGTATCAGTTCATAAACCATGTGCCATGGAATCGGTACATCAAAAATCTCTTGCAATCTATATGGCACATATGTCAATTTATTTTGTCCTTAAATAAAACTGGCATACTTTTTTATTTATCCAAATTTTTCCCCCTTCCACTTGCCTCTTCCAAAAAAAATGATCTACCCTGGCGTTGTTTTGTGTATCAGTTCATAAACCATGTGCCATGGAATTGGTACATTGAAAATCTCTTCCCAACTATTTTGCGATCTATATGGCACAGATGTCAATTTATTTTGTCCTTAAATGAAACTGGTGTTGTTTTTTATTTATCCTAAAGGTATTTCTGTTTTTATTTGTAATTGTCACGCCCTGATCGAGAGAACTCTCGTTGGTTGGGTCAGGGTGTGAGTTTTCTGTTGAGATCTATGTTAGTATATTTCTATGTGGTAGATCTAGGTTGTATTTCTATGTTTGGCCGTGTGTGATTCCCAATCAGAGACAGCTGTCGCTCGTTGTCTCTGATTGGGGAACATACTTATGTAGCCTGGTTGCCTACCTCAGTTGTGGGATCTTGTTCCGTTTAGGCTTGTATGTGTATAGCCGGAGGACTTCACGTTATGTTGTTTCTTGTTTTGTTGTATGTTTATTTAGATAATAAACATGTACGCTTTTCATGCTGCACCTTGGTCTGACCCGTCTCTCAACGATCGTGAGAGTAATATATTTACAAAAATGTCTAAAAACCTGTTTTCGCTTTGTCATTATGGTGTATTGTGTGTAGATTGATGTGGATTTTCTTTTCATTTAATTGATTTTAGAATAAAGCTGTAATGTAACTAAATGTGGAAAAGGGGAAGGGGTCTGAATAGTTTCTGAATGCACTGTATATTTACAAAAACATATAGGGGATTGGAAATTATGCAGACAATTACATTGATGGAAGCCACAATCTATCTACAATATTAAAGCTGATCGACCCCAGCGTTGTTTTGTGTATCAGTTCATAAACCATGTGCCATGGAATCGGTACATCAAAAATCTCTTGCAATCTATATGGCACAGATGTCAATTTATTTTGTCCTTAATTGAAACTGGTATACTTTTTTATTTATCCAAATTTTTCCCCCTTCCACTTGCCTCTTCCAAAAAAAATAGTATTACCTTTAAATTTGGCATTAACACAAACAGTCATGATTTTGGCATCTTATTGTCAAACAAATCACTTCAAAAAGTAGGCTACCTGCGCATGTTCGTCCACTCCAAAATAATTCCAGCATCCAAACAGTGCACTGTGCACTCGTGCCATTTGATGAATGGAAAGAGACATCTGTTACAAAACACCCACACATTTTATGACATTCGGGCGATTGTCATTTGGTTTACACTATATGTAGCCTGAATTAATTTATGCGTCTTGCCATCAAAATGACCTTTTTTGCAGAAAGAAAGGTTTTGACACCTGAAAAGGGGCTGAGATACAGGAGTGTCCCGGGATGACAAGTGCAGCCACATGGATCTATATTTTTTACATAAGCTAAACATTTCACTTGAAATCAAATCAAATTTATTTAGAACACCCTTTTTACGTCAGCAGATGTCACAAAGCGCTTATACAGAAACCCAGCCTAACACCCCAAACAGCAAGCAATGCAAATGTAGAAGCACTTGATCCCTATCAGCATAAGGTGTACAGTATGTTACATAGCAAGTGTCATTATTACGTATCATGATCACATAATGATCACATAACATACGTATTGATAACATAACATACGTATAGTGTACCTATATATAGATTGCATTTTGATTACTGTTACAGTGCTATTTGAGTTGTTAATTGGATTCGTCCCAACGTTCTTGATTTATGTAATTTTTTTGTAGTACTTTTAACATAAAAAAATTATATTCTTGTCACATACTTTGATTTAATATGTGATGACATGATCACATAATAACGTGTCATAATCAGTCACATAAGCTGATGTTATGACAACTGGCTTAACACATTTGTAATACATGCTATTATGAAGATGAGCTACTTGTTAAGCACTATTCTTATACAATTACAATATCTGACGTGGATAATGGTTTGAGTCATGACTGTGAAGTCGGTTGTCATAAGCAAGTGGCAGCTGTCGAGAAAAAAATTAGCCATACTGTAGGTCATACTGGACATTTCCCCATCCTACCTCGTCAAACGCATGGATGGGTTAGCATTCTAGTCAGCAAAAAATTCTCAATGGCTTTGCATTGACCATCTATTATATAATGGCTCTTGCAAGTCGTTTGGTAATCAAGACACAACCTAGCAAACACAAAACCACCACAGAACATTGTCTCAACGTTGATTCATAGTTGTGTGTGTCAATGTGCCATTGCTACTTTGTAACAACAATTTTAAGTCCTATTGTGACTTTGTAACCACATCGGACAACCGTTGAGTTATTAATAACGTTTGTCAAGAGACATTAACAAGAAGAACAATGGGTCAAATGTGAAGGAAACAACTCTGTGACAGACGAAAATCTCATTCACTGTCTGTAAAAGTCTTTCACCTGTATTTTTCCACTTTGCATAGAAATCCATCTGTGCCATCATACATTTCCGGGTAAAGTGTTAGCCTTAGTAATTTCATCAGAGCCATTATGTTCTGTGGTCTTTATAGGCTTATAGTGAATAACTTGATCTATTTTCAGCCGTTGCTTTTGTTAAGTCGCTGAATGGTCTCTCAGCACAACAGCCACCCATAGTAATTAAACCAGGGTTACGTCCCAAATGGCACCATATTACATTTACATTTAAGTCATTTAGCAGACGCTCTTATCCAGAGCGACTTACAGTTAGTGAGTGCATACATTATTTTTTACATTTTTCATACTGGCCCCCCATGGGAATCGAACCCACAACCTTGTCGTTGCAAACGCCATGCTCTACCAACTGAGCTACATCCCTGCCAGCCATTCCCTCCCCTACCCTGGACGACGCTGGGCCAATTGTGCGCCGCCCCATGGGTCTCCCGGTCGCGGCCAGCTACGACAGAGCCTGGATTCGAACCAGGATCTTTGCACTTAGACCACTGCGCCACTCGGGAGGTTAAACCATATTCTCTACATAGTGCACTACTTTACACTCGTCTCATAGGGCTCTGGTCAAAAGTAGTGCACTATATAGGGAATAGGGTGCCATTTGGGATGCATAACAGATCTATGAATACTAATGCCCTGGAGATGTCTTTGCGTGCTGCATGCTGACTTCTGGATAAAGCCCAGTAAATGCACACCATGAAGCACGCTGCAAATCTGCTAAACTAAAAAATAGCCAATAATTCCGTCTTCGTATCTATCGTTGAGGAAGATTCGGTATCGTAAAGCCATAAATCGACTCGACATGAATCGCAGACTCTAACCCAGGCAACAAAACAAAAGCACCAAACAAGTGAGTGTGCAGTCCAAGACTGTTTGGGTCCCATCCGTTTGGTCAGCGCATGCCATGTAGAGGAAATCTCCAAAAGTCTGTGATAACAGTCCAAAAACCACTGTGGCTCTGTATCCTTCCTTCCTTGAGATAAGCACAGATCTATAAGGGATTGGATAGGTGAAGGCAACGTTACCACTCTATTACTTTCACTAATTCAACCAATTCAGATCTGTGATTACCTCAAGGATGGAAGGAAGGAAGGATGCATTTCTGAATGTCCAGATAGGTGTACAAGCAGGGGTCACGACTCCATTCGTGATGTCAACTTATAAATGTATTGCTATTCTAATTCAATTGCAAACTGAAATATTTTTAGCTCGCTGTGAAGGACGTTTATAATTCATAGTGAATGGAAACGTCATTAGCTTACATAGTAAATGGTGCTGCCCCTTGACTGTAAACGTAATTGATATGTTAACAGTGCAGCAATTTCAATTTAAATGGTGTGGTTTGATTTCTAAACACAGATGGTTATCCTGTGTAAATGTAAATGTTGTATCAATCTAAACAAGGTCGGTAAATGGTGCAGAATAATGGATTCGCTAGTAGTTCCTTAACCCTTTACACTTGCACCCGTATACGGGTTGAAAATGGCAGATTTACACCTGTCCAAATGGACACTTCACATTTCCATATTGTAAAACTCATGTCATATACAGTGTTACCATTACAAGATGACATGGCGTAGTTCTGGGTTTTTCTGAACAGATTGAGCCTGTTTGTCTACTGTTAAGAAAATTCACTGCGGAACACGCATCTGAACATACTCATGACTCTTTTCTATGCACCCAAAATTACCATCTGTTTCTTTGAATTGCCTTGTGAAAGCCTAACACTGTAAGATCGTATTTTATAACTTAGCTAGTCATGTTGGCAATAGAACAAGCTTTCAAATGATGCCCACCTGACCCAGATTGCGATTTATAATGGGCCGTTTTTGAATTGCGTAAACAACAACAGTAATTGTGTGATGTCGGGAATGCAGGGTTGTGTTCCAAATAAAACAACTACAAGTGTGCTTGCTTTAGTTCCTCAAAGGCACAGCTAGGACAGCAACAAAAAAATCCCCTTAACGTTGAAGACGATATGTTTATTTATTTACTTTTTTCTCCTCAATTTCGTGATATCCAATTGGTAGTTACAGTCTTGTACGGGTCGTGTCGTACGGACTCGGGAGAGGCGAAGATCGAGAGCCATGCGTCCTCCGAAACACGACCCGCCAAGCCGCACTGCTTCTTGACACACTGCTCGCTTAACCCGGAAGCCAGCCGCACCAATGTGTCGGAGGAAACACTGTATAGCTGGCGACCTGAAGTCAGCGTGCATGCGCCCGGCCGCCACAAGGAGTCGCTAGAGCGCAATGGGACATTGCGATGCAATGCTTTAGACCGCTGCGCCACTGGGAGGCCCTCGAAGACTCTTCTTTGAGTCATAAAAGCTCATTGAAATTACTTAGGAACTGTGCACACTTTGGAGAGGTGTGTGGCCACTTGGAGACACCAGTTAGTCATCTCACTCAAACCCTTGTCATTTTTTTCTTATGATGCACCTACCCCACATTTTCCAGGAATATTCTTATTATGTCAATAAATGTATCCAGAGTATTTTCAGATTTTGTTAACAAACAAATGCAGCAAAAAGTACAGTAAATGTGAAATGCACAAAAAAATCAACAGTGTAATGTTTGGATTCAGTCTTGTGTCAGGTGAGCTGTTGTGTCCTCAATTTTGGTCAAACAGCTTTCCCATAATCTCCTAACTGTTCCCTTGTAATTTCTACCATGCATATGCATATTCGTTTCATATTTCTTCTGTAAGAAACATTTCAATTCAGTCCTATCCATATAGGGCAATTCCCATGATGTAAAGGGTTAAATTGAATTAACTAATTGCCATCGACTGGCGAATAATGGTAAATGTCTTTGAATAATTTATGGTAGTATCCAAGAGTTCCTATTGCATTTGGCTGTGTTAAAAAGGTTCCTGATTGGTTAATGAGCCTTTCATGACACAATGACCCTGACCTCATTTATCAAGGGTAACAGAGATTGAACCCCCTTGCTGCTTTTCAGAGTCAGGGGTCGTTTCAATGCATACCAAAGGTGGCCATCTTGATTTAGAATACAAATTAACTTGCTCCATTTGAGCAGCACAACGCACATTTTTCTCAAGTCGAAAACCGCTCCATGTATTTGCATTCGACAGTACCCGATGCATCCTGAAAAATGGTTTGACAAATGTGCTTGTGAATTATTTAACTGGGATGATGAATATGTTTATGTTCTTGATTACTACTGAATCGCTTGTGGGCTTGAGCTTATTTATGTCTCGATTCCAATTTTCTATGGCCTGGTTTCTCTAGGGTAAACTCATTCACTGTCCTCTGAGATGGAGCCACACTGTCAAATATATACAGGCAGACAGACAGATGAATAGATGAGTAGTGAGTCCTCTTTGACAGACAGAGGAGACATGATGTGGATAGGATAAATGAAATAAAACGTAAATGCTCAGACAGCCGCACTGGGGGAACATACATTAATGGAAATCCTCTTGTCCATGCACTTGTTTTGCTACCATAAGATGGGTTTTTGACGGAAATCAATCTTGCTCTCATTTTATTACCGAGGCGGCTGCCTGGATGCGTGGCCTCAACCCAGGGTTGTAGTAGATGAGGGGAAGTGCTTTGGGCAGGTCGGCGAGGAGAGAGAGAGAAAGGTAAAGGAAGTAGGCACAAGGTAGGAAGGGCGGATGAATGGTCAACTATCAACAAAGAGGTTGGATGATGATCAGAGGATGGGGTTTCATTCTCACAATGGCAGGTATTGTCAGGTATTGGTCATTCAACCGTACTTGACAGGTGTTGACACAGTGGCACCGCTGGGATCTAAGAAAAAGTCAGCCTTTGAATATCCCCCCGTTAACCTGCCTCTTACCCTTCACACCCATCAAATCAACAAAAGCATCCCGTCTGCAGGGGGTTATGTGGAACTGTACACAATACCTCCCCCTTTAAGCTTGAAGCTCCTCTGTCTGTAAATCTCCACAAATTCCCACGGTCAAACATCCAACCAGATGCTGTTGCTCAAATAGTGTGACTCTCCAAGAGCTAAGAACCCCACTACCACTGTGAACCATCAGATCCTCCTCTCCACCCTCTCCGAGTTGGGCATCTCCGGCGCGGCTCACTCTTGGATTGCATCCTACCTGACAGGTCGCTCCTACCAGGTGGCGTGGCGAGAATCTGTCTCCGCACCACGTGCTCTCGCCACTGGTGTCCCCCAGGGCTCAGTTCTAGGCCCTCTCCTATTCTCTCTATACACCAAGTCACTTGGCTCTGTCATATCCTCAAATGGTCTCTCCTATCATTGCTACGCAGACGACACACAATTAATCTTCTCCTTTCCCCCTTCTGATAACCAGGTGGCGAATCGCATCTATGCATGTCTGGCAGACATATCAGTGTGGATGTCGGATCACCACCTCAAGCTGAACCTCGGCAAGACGGAGCTGCTCTTCCTCCCGGGGAAGGACTGCCCGCTCCATGATCTCGCCATCACGGTTGACAACTCCGTTGTGTCCTCCTCCTAGAGTGCAAAGAACCTTGGCGTGACCCTGGACAACACCCTGTCGTTCTCCGCTAACATCAAAGCGGTGACCCGATCCTGTAGGTTCATGCTCTACAACATTTGCAGAGTACGACCCTACCTTACACAGGAAGCGGCACAGGTCCTAATCCAGGCACTTGTCATCTCCCGTCTGGATTACTGCAACTCACTGTTGGCTGGGCTCGCTGCCTGTGCCATTAAACCCCTACAACTCATCCAGAATGCTGCAGCACGTCTGGTGTTCAACCTTCCCAAGTTCTCTCACGTCACCCCGCTCCTCCGCACACTCCACTGGCTTCCAGTTGAAGCTCGCATCTGCTACAAGACCATGGTGCTTGCCTACAGAGCTGTGAGGGGAACGGCACCTCCTTACCTTCAGGCTCTGATCAGTCCCTACACCCAAACGAGGGCATTGCGTTCTTCCACCACTGGCCTGCTGGTCCCCCTACCTCTGCGGAAGCACAGTTCCCGCTCAGCCCAGTCAAAACTGTTCGCTTCTCTGGCACCCCAATGGTGGAACAAGCTCCCTCACAATGCCAGGACAGCGGAGTCACTGACCACCTTCCGGAGACACTTGAAACCCTACCTCTTTAAGGAATACCTGGGATAGTATAAAAGTAATCCTTATACCCCCCCAAAAAAAAAAAGATATATATATATACAGGTAAAAGTCAGTAAATTAGAATATTTTGAAAAACTTGATTTATTTCAGTAATTGCATTCAAAAGGTGTAACTTGTACATTATATTTATTCATTGCACACAGACTGATGCATTCAAATGTTTATTTCATTTAATTTTGATGATTTGAAGTGGCAACAAATGAAAATCCAAAATTCCGTGTGTCACAAAATTAGAATATTGTGTAAGGGTTACATTTTGAAGACACCTGGTGCCACAAACTAATCAGCTGATTAACTCAAAACACCTGCAAAGGGCTTTAAATGGTCTCTCAGTCCAGTTCTGAAGCCTACACAAACATGGGGAAGACTTCAGATTTGACAGCTGTCCAAAAGGCGACCATCGACACATTGCACAAGGAGGGAAAGACACAAAAGGTTATTGCAGAAGAGGCTGGCTGTTCTCAGAGCTCTGTGTCCAAACACATTAATAGAGAGGCAAAGGGAAGGAAAAACTGTGGTCAGAAAAAGTGTACAAGCGATAGGGATCACCGCGCCCTAGTCAAGATTGTGAAAAAAACCCATTCAAAAATGTGGGGGAGATTCACAAGGAGTGGACAGCTGCTGGAGTCAGGGCTTCAAGATCCACCACCAAGAGACGCTTGAAAGACATGGGTTTCAACTGCCGCATACCTCGTGTCAAGCCACTGTTGACCAAGAAACAGCGCAAAAGCGTCTCACCTGGGCTAAGGAAAAAAAGAGCTGGACTGCTGCTGAGTGGTCTAAAGTCATGTTTTCTGACGAAAGCAAATTTTGCATTTCCTTTGGAAATCGAGGTCCCAGAGTCTGGAGGAAGACAGGAGAGGCACAGGATCCACGTTGCCTGAAGTCTAGTGTAAAAGTTTCCACCATCAGTGATGGTTTGGGGTGCCATGTCATCTGCTGGTGTCGGTCCACTCTGTTTCCTGAGATCCAGGGTCAACGCAGCCGTCTACCAGCAAGTTTTAGAGCACTTCATGCTTCCTGCTGCTGACCTGCTCTATGGAGATGGAGATTTCAGGTTCCAACAGGACTTGGCGCCTGCACACAGCGCAAAATCTACCCGTGCCTGGTTTACGGACCATGGTATTTCTGTTCTAAATTGGCCAGCCAACTCCCCTGACCTTAGCCCCATAGAAAATCTGTGGGGTATTGTGAAAAAGGAAGATGCAGAATGCCAGACCCAACAACGCAGAAGAGTTGAAGGCCACTATCAGAGCAACCTGGGCTCTCATAACACCTGAGCAGTGCCAGAAACTCATCGACTCCATGCCACGCCGCATTAATGCAGTAATTGAGGCAAAAGGAGCTCCAACCAAGTATTGAGTATTGTACATGCTCATATTTTTCATTTTCATACTTTTCAGTTGGCCAACATTTCTAAAAAATCCCTTTTTTGTATTAGCCTTAAGTAATATTCTAATTTTGTGACACACGGAATTTTGGATTTTCATTTGTTGCCACTTCAAATCATCAAAATTAAATGAAATAAACATTTGAATGCATCAGTCTGTGTGCAATGAATAAATATAATGTACAAGTTACACCTTTTGAATGCAATTACTGAAATAAATCAAGTTTTTCAAAATATTCTAATTTACTGACTTTTACCTGTATATATACTCATCATTTACATTTACGTCATTTAGCAGACGCTCTTATCCAGAGCGACTTACAAATTGGTGCATTCACCTTATGATAGCAAGTGGGACAACCACTTTACATTTTTTAAAATATATATATATATTTGTAATTTTTCAAATTAAAATGTTTAGAGTATATTTTTAAGTTTAATTTGTTTTAATTTGAAAAATTACAAAAAAATATATATATAAAAAAAAAAAAAGTAAAGTGGTTGTCCCACTGGCTATCATAAGGTGAATGAACCAATTTGTAAGTCGCTCTGGATAAGAGCGTCTGCTAAATGACGTGAATGTAAATGTAAATGATGATTTCCCCCCATTATAGTGGACAACTCCATAAGTGTCCATTTGGGTCTGTCTCACCGCTGGCAATCATTGGCTGAATCAGGACAATCCATCTCGATATGAAGAGATAGTTCGAGATATAGCACTGTGCACCCCTGCCTGTTTCCTCACCGAACTGACATTACAGTTTGTCTTGTAGGTACAGTAATGTTTCGGAATAGCAAACAGAAGGCACTGTTTGTTTGCGCTCAACAGTACCCAATGCGACAATGCTTTCAACCATGCAATAGGTTTGCCAAAGATGTTAAGTGTTCTGGGCCCGGTTAAAGCTCTGGGGCCGTATTCACAGAGGCTCAGAGGAAGAGTGCTGATATAGGGTCAGTTTTGCCTTTTAGATCATCATAAGAGTATATGGACAGGGGGGACCTGATCCTAGCATTTCTTCCCTGAGATGCTTTTTGAAGATGGGTTTTTACTGCCTTTTGTATTTTAAGGTTCATGTTTCTCACAATGGCCTCCTGCTTTTGGCAAGTGAACGGATGCATTCTCGTTCCGAGCTGTTTTGGTCATCTGCGCTTTTCATGTCCAGATGTTATGTCTTTCTCATTCCCAGCAAACTATCCTGATTCATCAATCTCGAAGGCACGGTGCTATTTTGAAACACTCCCCCCTCTCCTTTTTCTGGGGGCGAGTGAGTGGGCGTCACTGGGCGAGGGACATTTCTGTCATCCCATGTACAGTCGTGGTCAAAAGTTTTGAGAATGACACAAATACTAATTTTCACAAAGTCTGCTGCCTCAGTTTTGATGATGGCAATTTGCATATACTCCAGAATGTCATGAAGAGTGATCAGATGAATTGCAATTAATTTGCCATGAAAATGAACTTAATCCCCAAAAAACAATTCCACTGCATTTCAGCCCTGCCACAAAACGACCAGCTGCCATCATGTCAGTGATTCTCTCGTTAACACAGGTGAGAGTGTTGACAAGGACAAGGCTGGAGATCACTCTGTCATGCTGATTGAGTTAGAATAACAGACTGGAAGCTTTAAAAGGAAGGTGCTGCTTGAAATCATTGTTCTTCCTCTGTTAACCATGGTTACCTGCAAGGAAACACGTGCCGTCATCATTGCTTTGCACAAAAAGGGCTTCACAGGCAAGGATATTGCTGCTAGTAAGATTGCATCTAAATCAACCATTTATCGGATCGGAATTTTGGAGGATGGCCTCGTGTCAAGAAGGGCAGCAAAGAAGCCACTTCTCTCCAGGAAAAACATCAGGGACAGACTGATATTCTGCAAAAGGTACAGGGATTGGACTGCTGAGGACTGGGGAAAAGTCATTTTCTCTGATGAATCCCTTTTCTGATTGTTTGGGGCATCCGGAAAACACCTTGTCCGGAGAAGACAAGGTGAGCGCTACCATCAGTCCTGTGTCATGCCAACAGTAAAGCATCCTGAGACCATTCATGTGTGGGGTTGCTTCTCAGCCAAGGGAGTGGGCTCACTCACAATTTTGCCTAAGAACACAGCCATGAATAAAGAATGGTACCAACACATCCTCCGAGAGCAACTTCTCCCAACTATCCAAGAACAGTTTGGTGACGACCAATGCCTTTTCCAGCATGATGGAGCACCTTGCCATAAGGCAAAAGTGATAACTAAGTAGCTTGGGGAACAAAACATCAACATTTTGGGTCCATGGCCAGGAAACTCCCCAGACCTTAATCCCATTGAGAACTTGTGGTCGATCCTCAAGAGGCAGGTGGACAAACAAAAACCCACAAATTCTGACAAACTCCAAGCATTGATTATGCAAGAATGGGCTGCCATCAGTCAGGATGTGGCCCAGAAGTTAATTGACAGCATGCCAGGGTGGATTGCAGAGGTCTTGAAAAAGAAGGGTCAACACTGCAAATATTGACTTTTTGCATAAACTTAATGTAATTGTAAAGCCTTTGACACTTATGGAATGCTTGTAATTATACTTCAGTATACCATAGTATAGTACCATCTGACAAAAATATCTCATAACACTGAAGCAGCGAACTTTATGAAGACCAATACTTGTGTTATTCTCAAAACTTTTGAACCACAACTGTATGGGTGGTGCTCGTTTCGTGCCGATGTGCCAGTTCCCTCTAAATCAAAATGGAGCCCCGTTTTACAGAGTGACACCAATTAGTGTCTCGTAGCTGCCCGTCACAGGCGGTCGAGCCAAAGTCCCTTGGAGTCACGGGGTGGAAACGCTTCATAAACAGAACACGGTGACAGTTTGGTGCCAGCGCGGCTTTGAATTATCGCTTACAAAACCACCTCTCACCTCCAAGGGTCCGCCAGGGTGGACTTGTCTAGTCCCAGTGATTTGAATGTGCTGTAAGAGGCTAAGCTATGATGGATATATAGACAGACATACACAGAGTGTACAAAACATTAAGAACAACTTCCTAATATTGAGTTGCACCCCCCCCCATTTTGCCCTCAGCACAGCCTCAATTTGTCGGGGTATGGACTCTACAAGGAGTCGAAAGCATTCCACAGGGATGCTTGCCCATGTTGCCCATGTTGAAAATTCAGAGAAAGAACATCCAAGAGGCTGCTAAATTTTAAATGTGCCGGGGATGGTGAAAAACAAAAGCGCAGAGGGCGAAGGACGAATGAGCCTGAGATGGTTATGGGTGTTGATGGAGAGCTGACGGCAAGTGTCACATCACATAAAGAGAGCACCATCTTTTCGGCCTGTGGGGTGATGGGGCCTGTCAGTTAATCTGAGAGGCTCTGACAACAAGACACCAACAAAATGCTCACCTGATGTTGGCGCCACGGCCTTGGGGGAGTTCAGCTCATCCTCGGCCAGCCAGGAGAAGTTCCAGTAACCTCGTGGTACGCCCAGTCCGCCTCGACCCACCAGTGACTCACCTGGAAGAAAGACGCATAAGACACGGTCATGATAATGCAACACGACAAACTCATCTTTTTTTTTTTCAAGGAGAACAGAATTATGTTCTCCGTGAGGGGGACAGGTGAGAGAGGGATGAATAGTTGAAAGTGGTTAAAGGATTCAACTAAAAATCTATTTTTTTTTATGAGTGGGGCAGTCCCACTCCATTCGTGTTGTTTAATGTATATTAGATAGAATAGAGATAGAGGAAAGATTGAGGAGTTAGTGTGCTGAAATCATCCCGTGGTGTGTCTGCATGCTCTGACAATGCGCCATTGATTCATCTCAACTCATGCGGCTAAGAAGTCAAATTGACGGATGTTGTTTTTACAACAGACACAGACACTGTGAAGGGAGATCACAGTGGGTAAAATAATTCGTTTTTCTGTTCATCATTTTAATCCCAAGTCAAATTTGTTCTGTTAAGTTAACCATGTACTTTATGAAATAAACTCTAGACCACCTTTACTCCACACACAGAGTCGCATACAAAGCTTTCCCTAACCAACCAAGATTCCTGCTTATAAGCAAAAACTAAAGCAGGAAGCACCAGTGACTCGGTTAATAAAAAAGTGGTCAGATGACGCAGATGCTAAGCTACAGGACTGTCTTGCTAGCACAGACTGGAACATGTTCCGGGATTTTTCAGATAGCATTGAGGAGTACACCACATCAGTCACTGGCTTCATCAATAAGTGCATCGATGATGTCATCCCCACAGTGACCGTACGTACATACCCCAACCAGAAGCCATGGATTACAGGCAACATTCACACTGAGCTAAAGGGTAGAGCTGCCGCTTTCAAGGAGCGGGACTCTAACCCGGACGCTTATAAGAAATCCCGCTATGCCCTCAGATGAACCATCAAACAGGCAAAGAGTCAGTACAGGACTAAGATTAAATCGTACTACACCGGCTCTGACGCTCGTCGGATGTGGCAGCTCTCGAAAACTATTACAGACTACAAAGGGAAGCACAGCCGCGAGCTGCCCAGTGACAAAAGACTTCCAGACGAGCTAAACCACTTCTATGCTTACTTCGAGGCAAG
Source organism: Coregonus clupeaformis (assembly GCF_020615455.1). NCBI lineage: Eukaryota > Metazoa > Chordata > Actinopteri > Salmoniformes > Salmonidae > Coregonus > Coregonus clupeaformis. Next base: position 51,704,190 of record NC_059220.1, read on the forward strand.
CAACACTGAAGCATGCATGAGAGCACCAGCTGTTCTGGATGACTATGTGATCACGCTCTCTGTAGCCAATGTGAGTAAGACGTTTAAGCAGGTCAACATTCACAAGGCCGCAGGGCCAGACGGATTATCAGGACGTGTACTCCGAGCATGTGCTGACCAACTGGCAAGAGTCTTCACTGACATTTTCAACATGTTCCTGACTGAGTCTGTAATACCAACATGTTTCAATTAGACCACCATAGTCCCCGTGACCAAGGACACAAAGATAACCTGCCGAAGTGAATACCGACCCGTAGCACTGATGTCTGTAGCCATGAAGTGCTTTGAAAGGCTGGTCATGGCTCACATCAACACCATTATCCCAGAAACCCTAGACCCCACTCCAATTTGCATACCACCCCAACAGATCCACAGATTATGCAATCTTAATTGCACTCCACACTGCCCTTTCCCACCTGGACAAGAGGAACACCTACGTGAGAATGCTATTCATTGACTACAGCTCAGCATTCAACACCATATTGCCCTAAAAGCTCATCACTAAGCTAAGGATCCTGGGACTAAACACCTCCCTCTGCAAAAGCATCCTGGACTTCCTGACGGGCCGCCCCCAGGTGGTAAGGGTAGGTAGCAACACATCTGCCACACTGATCCTCAACATGGGGGCCCCTCAGGGTTGCGTGCTCAGTCCCCTCCTGTACTCCCTGTTCACCCATGACTGCATGGCCAGGCACGATTCCAACACCATCATTAAGTTTGCCAACAACACAACAGTGGTAGGCCTGATCACCGACAACGATGAGACAGCCTATAGGGAGGAGGTCAGAGACCTGGCGTGTGGTGCCAGGATAACAACCTCTCCAAAAACTTGACCAAGACAAAGGAGATGATTGGGGACTAAAGGGAAAAAAAGAGGACTGAGCACACCCCCATTCTCAACAACGGGGCTGTAGTGGAACAGGTTGAGAGCTTCAAGTTCCTTGGTGTCCACATCACCAACGAACTATCATGGTCCAAACACACCAAGACAGTCGTGAAGAGGGCACGACAACGCCTATTCCCCCTCAGGAGACTGAAAATATTTGGCATGGGTCCTCAGATCGTCAAAAAATTATACAGCTGCACCATCGAGAGCATCCTGACTGGTTGCTTCACCGCCTGGTATGGCAACTGCTCAGTCTCCGACCGCAAGGCACTACACAGGGTAGTGCGTACGGCCCAGTACATCACTGGGGCCAAGCTTCCTGCCATCCAGGAGCTCTATACCAGGCGGTGTCAGAGGAAGGCCCTACAAATTGTCAAAGACTCCAGCCACCCTAGTCATAGACTGTTGTCTCTGCTACCGCACGGCAAGCAGTACCGGAGTGCCAAGTCTAGGTCCAAAAGACTTCTTAACAGCTTCTACCCCCAAGCCATAAGACTCCTGAACAGCTAATCATGGCTACCCGGACTATTTGCACTGCCCCCCCACCCCCACCCCCACCCCATCTTTTTACACTGCTGCTACTCTGTGAATTATTTATGCATAGTCACTTTAACTTTACCCACATGTACATATTACCTCAACTACCTCAACTAGCCGGTGCCTCCACACATTGACTCTGCACCGGTGCCCCCCTGTATATATAGCCTCCCTACTGTTATTTTATTCTTTAATTTAATTTTAAATAAATGCATTGTTGGTTAAGTGCTGTACGTATGCATTTCACTGTAATGTCTACACCTGTTGTATTCTGCGCATGTGGCCAATGAAATTTGATTTGATTTGATATGTGTGCAGGAAAAACACCAAACATCACAATGAGGTGAAATGTAATTGATCAAGCATAGGCAGCTCGTCTAATAGAAAGTAAATTGAATTAAATTTGCCCAAATTTTATAATTTCTCCTGTCCGGCTGTCAGTGAAAAGCATCTAAAATAGGCCTAGGCCCATCGCAATATTTCAAAATACAATCAAGGAAAAAACACAAAAGGGAAGACAAAGAAAAAACTTGAATCTGTCAAAATTCTCAACGCCCAATATTGAGCGAACATTAGCCTTTTTATTTGCACTAGCAGAGAGCATTGGCGCATATTCACTGTCTTTAGTATTGGGTGAGTCAGTGTCACTGGAAAGGTTTTTTAGAACAAAAATGTAGTCCTCAAGACTAGATACAAAGATGTTGTACAATTAGTGTCTTCCCTTTTCGTAGGCCTAGATTAGATGGTTGCATTCAAGACGAGGATGTTTTTATTGATGTGAGTTTGTCAGTACCCTGTCATTTTTGTGGTATGTAAGATTCTACTAATGTCTCCAGTCATGTAAAGCGTTGTAGAATTGCATGAAATCTGTTTATAAAAGTTAAAATGTTTTCTGGATCCTGCAACAACAACAAAACATATCTAGCTGGGGCTGAGCTCTGAGTGTATGCAAGAAAAGAGAAGAAAGGGATCATTCCGATGGTCTTTTTTGCAGTGAGTAGGTTATGTTATTAGCCTTACTTATGACCATCCAATCTACTCATCAGGAATAGTAAGCTATCTTACATTAGTCTGCAAATGCGATGATAGATCGCAATGCTTTATCATAAAGGTGCATTTTTGGGTAAAAAAAGTAATTCTCCAAATGCCAATGAAGGGATGGGAAGGGCTCCTAATGTTTCTACCCCAGTCCTATCGCTGCAGACTCCTAAGAACAGCTTTCACTAGGAGTACCGAGGGATATACAAGTTCGGTCCCTCAGTCAAAACTCCAGAAATTACACCATTAGTGTTATGCGATGAAAAGTAAGTTCCAAGGGGGCCCGAAAGAGTTGGGTATTGGACAACAATAGCTGGCGTAATTACCTGAGGACAAGTTATTCTGATTATGTTTAACCCCTGAAACCCCCTAAACTTGGAGGCTAATTGATTTGGGACCAATTTGTGGTCTCATGCTAAACAGGAGATGGGACGGTAGTTTGACAGTCGGAGAGGTGCGAAGTAATTAAGACCTGCCACGGGTAGAAACATTAGGAGCCCTTCCCATCCCTTCATTGGCATTTGGAGAATTACTTTTTTCAGCCAACGTTTTTTTTCGTTCTTTGTCGTTGTTCTGTTTCTTTCTCTCTGCCTTTCTTGTGTTTCTTTTCCTCTCTTGTCTTTCATGTGTTCTTTCTCTACGTCTCTCCACTCTGTCCTCACAGTAGGAAGAGTGTATCCATGTCATTTCAGCAAGCCATGACAAACACCATCTCAGATTGTTCTGAAATCATGTCTGTAGTTAGAAACAGGTAGGATTGGCAATCCTGAAAGATCATTTTGTTGACATTTTATTTGATCTCAGAGAAATTAAGCTAATTGATTGCACCCAAATTGGCCGTTTTATTTGATAGGATTCAGATAATATTCAATAAATATAGTACCCAGATAGTACCCGATTTGGACAAACTTCTTCCTACCTATGAGTAAAACATGAAGAAGACCCAAAAATTGTCAAAAGCCACCCATGGACCCCCCACACCCCATGCTAATCCCACCCCAACAACCAGCAGAGATAATGTTTTAGGAATGCTAATTGCATCTGTTACTAACTACAGAAATATTCTAAGTGGGTGTAGAAATCCTCTTTCTTGTGCTTTTTAAGTTGGAATGACCCATGAGTGAGGTACATCGTTCAATACACTGTGCCCTCAGAAGAAGCCCGGAAAACCAAAATGCTTTAATAATTTATAATTAGCACTAAAGGGGAGATTGATAGATGCACAGTGCATTTGCATCTTTAGAGTGGAGGCTCATCTCCCTCTCCAGTCCGTGTCCCTTAGCTTGACTTCTAAGCCTCAGTGTTTATATAATAGCAACATTTATAAGGATAGTGGAGTATTAGGAGACTCATGCAGAGACTCCAATGCACTCATGTGTACAGTAGATTTGCCCATTAATGTGAGTGCATCTTATGTCAGTGAAGTTACAGGTCTGATGTTTCCTCTTTGTCACTCTCCCTCCATACCCTTCCCTCTATCAGGCTCATCGGGCCCCTCAATAATGCCAGCACGCCCATTATCATAAATGTTCTTTCTATTTTTACCACTTCCCTTCAGCCCATGTCAACTAGGGCCTCAGCTCTATCTGACTGCATTATTTATAAAGTGATGTTCGGAGGATCAACCCCTCCTCCCCCACATAGCCTACTCTGCAACAGACTCGATGGAGCTCACTTCAGCTTCACCAAACATCCATCAGAGGAACTGTGACTTCCCCCCTCTTTTAAAAAGCCCCACAAGTGCTCCGTAGATTGATCAATGAGGCTTGAACTGCACGTAGTGAAAGCATGCCACCTAAACACCCACTCGCATACATAATACACACACAGCTTTTCTGGAGCTGTGATCACACACACAAACATACATACATAATACACACACAGCCTTTGGGGCTCTAAAGCTGTGATCACAGGGCTTCTGAGGCAGAGCACGATGGAATAACAACACGACACACACAAACACACCACAGCGACCACAGAGAGAGAGAGAGAGAGAGAGAGAGAGAGAGAGAGAGAGAGAGAGAGAGAGAGAGAGAGAGAGAGAGAGAGAGAGAGAGAGAGAGAGAGAGAGAGAGAGAGAGAGAGAGAGAGAGAGAGAGAGAGAGAACATTATGTATTTAGCGCTGGTGGCCTTTGTTTCACCATGGTGCAACAAGTCAGAAATAAACCCAATTGCCCGTGTCGGAGTAACAGGGGAATAGTATATAAGGGAATGGGTCAGTTCAAAAACTCTAACTTGGCTTTGGATCATGAGACTCAAAGAAGGTAACACAGGCATAAGGAGGCATAAGGAATAAAGCAGGCAGGTGTCATTCTCAAATGTGCCAAATACTGATGCAATAAACAGACCCAGCACCACACTAAAACACTGACTTCAGGAAAACCACAAACATTTACGAATGGCTGGGAAGACGAGCGATTGCGTATTCGATGACACCTTCTCAGTATTGATGAGTAGTATGTTGATATGTTTGTACTAAATCCTTGTCTTACCCCCATTTCATTTTCACTTCCACAGCCTAGTTTCGCTCCTCTTTTTGTTATTAATTAAAGATTGACTGCTGGATACATACATTACTGCCTAATAAATTGATTTACTGTCCAGCCGTGATGGGTCATTAAATGCTGGTCAAAGTCAAACGGCAAAACATCAGAGGCATGCTCGGAATTGCACCTCCAGTACAACACAAAGGAGCTGTATCGATTTCCATCAGGCGTTCCTGACTCTCCACTTAGCGGTCTGACTTTCAGGAGCCCTTTCCTGCAGTCAAATGACCTAGTGGCCTCATGGGTGGAAAATTATTAATATTTTTCTTAATTTCAAAATTAATAAACATTATTTCAAAAAACCCGCCGGACATCCGGTGTTTCTATGTGAAACGGTTTTGTTACATTTCAGTCTTCTGTGATGTATATAAAGTGTAATATTGGGATGCAAACTCAAAATGTAATACATTTTAACTCTACATTACAGTATGTCTGACACAGTTGAGGCTGCTGAGGGGAGGACGGCTCATAATAATGTCTGGAATGGAGCGAATGGAATGTCATCAAACCATGTGTTTGATGTATTTGATACCATTCCACTCATTTTTCTCCAGCCATTACCACGAGCCCGTCCTCCCCAATTAAGGTGCCACCAACCTCCTGTTATCTGACATGGTACAGGTGTCTTCTATTTAAATCCATAACCATGTGTGTGAGGTGTATACTTTTGTTTCCAAGTAGATTTGTTTAAGACTACCAAGAAACACCCTGTGACCCCGATCTTGCCCACTGCAATAAAAGGTTAAGAGCTTTCCCAAATGTCAGAGCCCCTCCACAGCCCCTCTATCCTCATTCCCCTGGGCTGGGATGTTACAACGATTAATGAGAAGGTCTACACGCCCACCTGCCCACCCACCCAATGATTGATGGATCATAGGTGATGCTCATGCAGTATATGTTATATTTAAATTAATTCCTTGGTTCCAATCAATTCAGAAAAGCTCCTGTTTCCAATTCAGAAAAGCTGCAGGTTAAATATTGGAATTGAGACAGGAAATACATTCTGAGACATCGCCGTTGGTGTTCTAAATATTCCATGTGCACATGTGCGGTACTTATTGAGGTGTGCCTTGATAGGGGGCTTATGCCATTCTGAAAGGATCATTGTATTTGTTTAACTTAATCATAACACTAGGGCACACTCCAAACCATGTTTTATGGAGGCACTCAAGTGGGGATTGAACCCAGGACATTTGCCAGGTTTTCAGGCACAAGTCTTCATAAGTTACCCATCACACAAGGCAAGCTTAGCAAACTAACCTGTACTGGATTCTTCTCACTGTGGTATATTATTTAGTTCAAATTATTTCAATTAATTTGAAGAGCAACAGGCAACAAAGCACCATGGAGCTTATTATTTTTTAAGGGAAATGGTGCCTTCTCATGACATATTGTATCTGTCAGAACAAAGAGATACAGAACAAGTTTGATAAATCTACAGTTAAACACATTTCACGTGAATATAGGACACTTCAACTATCATGACAACCTTAACCATTCCCACAACTAGTTGCAGTTGCTGTGAAGATGACTACCTATCAAATATTATGTTGCAAAAAGCCCAAGTTTAAGAAAAATAAGACACCTAAGCCATCATGACAACAACCATGCGTGTGCTTAACCATTCTCTCAAATGTTTGTTGTTGCTGTGAAGATGACAACCTATGAAATATTCCTTGTGATAAAATATTTAACTGTCATTTGTTGCATACCTGCAGCGTTTTGGGGGAAATCCCTCTGGACATCTATGTTATTTGTATGTCTTATTTTCTTGTTCTTTTTTTTGTTTTTGTTTTTAAGTTTTGGATTATGTGTGTATTGTTATTGTATTGATTAATATTTGCTGTACTGTTAGAGCTAGAAACATAACATCTGTGTATTTGACACTCAGACAACCAGCAGTCACAGCAGGCCACTGGTGGATTTACCATTAGGCAGAAGAGGCAATTGCCTCAGTCCTCACATCATCAAGGGGCCTCATGAGCTGGGCAATTACTACAATACGGGTAATTCCATGATAAACACTTTTTTTTTTTTTATTATATGAACTTTCTTATATCTCTCAGATACAGGATAGACACTTCAAAACATACTTCCTTTTGATTACATGTTTTACTATCTTTTTTTCCATGTATGAATCTGTAATTCAATGTGTTTCTATAGGCTAATAGCAAATTCAATGTTTCATCAAATAATGATTTTATATATATATATTTCTTTAGACCTACAGGGGTCCTAAAATTACAAATCAAATAGCTAAATTATCCTTGGTACCATAAAACAATTCCATATTTTAGCATAAAACAATTCCATATGTTAGCGTAGTATAAACCCAGATCCGGGCCCTTAGACTCTAGGCAACAAAACATGAGGCAAGTCAACAATGAAAAATAGATTTTAACAAGCACATCAGGGATTCTAATGGATTGAAGAGATCCTTGATCATTGTGAAGCCTCCATCTTTAAATGCTCATATTCATATTCAGTGTCTTCCACTGTTCAGCCACTGGGATCTCCATCTGCCAAGTCCATGTAAACTTGGGAGTGGTGAAATGAAACATGTTGACCGTACTGCAAGGCTTACAATGGAACCCTCCATGTCTCTCAAAGTACCTTCCATCCACCCTCTTCCCTCCAAAGTCCAAGTCCTGTTCCTTAGTAAAAAGAGGTGCTGCTGATAATACTGCCATCGTCATTGAGGACATGCATGTGTAGCCCATGTATCTGATGCTCTCTGGCCAAAAAGATTATGGCATCTGATACATGGGCTACATATTGCTAATTTAACAAAACCAAAATTTAGATTCATATATAGATATGCAATTTCACTGAACTATCCGTATTCACTGAACTAAAAGTGCCAATGTATTTATAACCCTAAAAGCACCAACTGGGGTCAAATTGGTAATGATTGCAAAGAAATACTGTCTGTCAAGCAGTAACACTTTTATATTTTATTTAACCAATTGTTATACAAGTAAATGGCTTAAATTTCCCCAAATAAGCATATCTTTTTAAATGTTCACACATTTTTTGGGGTAAAAAAATAAAATATATGTTTTTGTATGTTTTCCATGTTTTGAACAGTTATTTTTATCAATTTCATCCATAGCAACATGTCATGAAAATGTTTATCTTATTCATTCAAAGGGGTGTGTTTCTGTGACACTCAGAGGCTGAGAAATTGGCAATTGAGATAATCTGACATACCGGTACGACCTAAAATGGCCACCAATATTGTCGCCTGTGCCATCAAACATTTTTCTCTATTTTTGGAACTCAGTTCCACTGTAAACGGTAAACGGTAAACGCTGTCTATGTCGGCTTACCCAACGCTGCCTTTCTGTCCTGCCGATGTATAGAAAAATAGCTAACTTTCTATCACACAATCTGTAATGCTTCACCGATACAGATTGAATAGAGCCCCTGGTTATAAATAGTTATTACAGTATGTACCTTTAAGAACTGTTGTGCAATGCATTGTGAGAATGTCATGAAATGAGTGACGTTCTTGGTGCAAGTGTTGCAATGCATGGTATTGTTACTTTGGAGTTACGAAGTAAAAGTCACTTTAAATGAGTATGTGAGCACAGGTAATGCGGTCCCAATGGGCATACATCTAAATGAAAAAGAGACGGGGAGGCAACAATTAAATGTGATCTCTTCTTGATCTTTAAAGTAAAGTGAACTAACCTTTACCCATGCATGGTTCACAATGTAACCTCTCAAAAGTAAAGACGTATTGGACATATTTGAGCGAAAGCTGACTGTCATTGATATCAGACTTTTTATTCTGAACTGAAATAAACTGATTGTGATATCCAATTGGTAGTTACAGTCTTGTCCCATCGCTGCAACTCCCGTACGGACATGGGAGAGGCGAATGTCGAGAGTCGTGCGTCCCCCGAAACACAACCCGATGGTCACTCTGACAGAGCTCTAGAGTTCCTCTGTGGAGATGGGAGAACCTTCCAGAAGGACAACCATCTCTGCAGCACTCTCCCAATCAGGTATTTACAGTGGGGCAAAAAAGTATTTAGTCAGCCACCAATTGTGCAAGTTCTCCCACTTAAAAAGATGAGAGAAGCCTGTAAATTTAATCATAGGTACACATCAACTATGACAGACAAAATGAGAAAAAAAAATCCAGAAAATCACATTGTAGGATTTTTTATGAATTTATTTGCAAATGATGGTGGAAAATAAGTATTTGGTCAATAACAAAAGTTTCTCAATACTTTGTTATATACCCTTTGTTGGCAATGACACAGGTCAAATGTTTTCTGTATGTCTTCACAAGGTTTTCATACACTGTTGCTGGTATTTTGGCCCATTCCTCCATGCAGATCTCCTCTAGAGCAGTGATGTTTTGGGGCTGTCGCTGGGCAACACAGACTTTCAACTCCCTCTAAAAATTCTCTATGGGGTTGAGATCTGGAGACTGGCTAGGCCACTCCAGGACCTTGAAATGCTTCTTACGAAGCCACTCCTTCGTTGCCCGGGCGGTGTGTTTGGGATCATTGTCATGCTGAAAGACCCAGCCACGTTTCATCTTCAATGCCCTTGCTGATGGAAGGAGGTTTTCACTCAAAATCTCACGATACATGGCCCCATTCATTCTTTCCTTTACACGAATCAGTCGTCCTGGTCCCTTTGCAGAAAAACAGCCCCAAAGCATGATGTTTCCACCCCCATGCTTCACAGTAGGTATGGTGTTCTTTGGATGCAACTCAGCATTCTTTGTCCTCCAAACACGACGAGTTGAGTTTTTACCAAAAAGTTCTATTTTGGTTTCATATGACATTCTCCCAATCCTCTTCTGGATCATCCAAATGCACTCTAGCAAACTTCAGACGGGCCTGGACATGTACTGGCTTAAGCAGGGGGACACGTCTGGCACTGCATGATTTGAGTCCCTGGCGGCGTAGTGTGTTACTGATGGTAGGCTTTGTTACTTTGGTCCCAGCTCTCTGCCGGTCATTCACTAGGTCCCCCCGTGTGGTTCTGGGATTTTTGCTCACCGTTCTTGTGATAATTTTGACCCCACGGGGTGAGATCTTGCGTGGAGCCCCAGATCGAGGGAGATTATCAGTGGTCTTGTATGTCTTCCATTTCCTAATATTTGCTCCCACAGTTGATTTATTCAAACCAAGCTGCTTACCTATTGCAGATTCAGTCTTCCCAGCCTGGTGCAGGTCTACAATTTTGTTTCTGGTGTCCTTTGACTGCTCTTTGGTCTTGGCCATAGTAGAGTTTGGAGTGTGACTGTTTGAGGTTGTGGACAGGTGTCTTTTATACTGATAACAAGTTCAAACAGGTGCCATTAATACAGGTAACAAGTGGAGGACAGAAGAGCCTCTTAAAGAAGAAGTTACAGGTCTGTGAGAGCCAGAAATCTTGCTTGTTTGTAGGTGACCAAATACTTATTTTCCACCATAAATGCAAATAAATTCATTAAAAATCCTACAATGTGATTTTCTGGAATTTGTTTTCTCAATTTGTCTGTCATAGTTGACGTGTACCTATGATGAAAATTACAGGCCTCTCTCATCTTTTTAAGTGGGAGAACTTGCACAATTGGTGGCTGACTAAATACTTTTTTTCCCCACTGTATGGTAGAGTGGCCAGACAGAAGCCACTCCTCAGTAAAAGGCACATGACAACTCGCTTGGAGTTTGCCAAAAGGTACCTAAAGACTCTCAGACCATGAGAAACAAGATTCTCTGGTCTGATGAAACCAAGATTGAACTCTTTGGCCTGAATGTCAAGCGTCACATCTGGAGTAAACCTGCCACCATCCCTACTGTGAAGCATGGTGGTGGCAGCATCATGCTGTGGGGATGTTTTTCAAGGCAAAGATTTACGGAGTGAAGTACAGATAGATCCTTGATGAAAACCTGCTTCAGAGTGCTCAGGACTGTTACTTAACGGACTGTTACTTAAAAGGACAACGACCCTAAGCACACAGCCAAGACAACGCAGGCGTGGCTTCGGGACAAGTCTTTGAATGTCCTTGAGTGGCCCAGCCAGAGCCCAGACTTTAACCCAATCGAACATCTCTGGAGAGACCTGAAAATAGCTGTGCAGCAACGTTGCCCATCCAACCTGACAGAGCTTGAGAGGATCTGCAGAGAAGAATGGGAGAAACTCCCCAAATACAGGTGTGCCAAGCTTGTAGCGTCATACCGAAGACGACCCGAGGCTGTAATAGCTGCCAAAGGTGCTTCAACAAAGTACTGAGTTAAAGGTCTGAATGTGATGTCTGTTTCTTTTTTTATATAAATTAGCAAAACATTCTAAAAAACTGTTTTTGCTGTGTCATTATGGGGTATTGTGTGTAGATTGATGAGAAAAACAAAACAATTTAATAAATTTTAAAATAAGGCTGTAACCAAACAAAATGTGGAAGAAATCAAGGGGTCTGAATACTTTACGAATGCACTGTATGTTGCAGTATATGGCGGGTAACGGATCAGCTCTCGGAACAATTCTGTGCGGGTGGGTCGGGTTCTGGAGAAAAATCTCTCCTGACGTCAGAATTTATATGGCTGGTTTTGGGCGGGTGCAGCTCTAAAAAACTGACCCGTGCAGGACTCTACTCAGATGGTATGTACGTGCTAGCTCTGGTTCAGGGCATTATGTTTGCAACTGTTGCTTTTGCAGCTAACACACTAGCTTGCACACACGAGCTAGCTAGTACACAACACACTAGCTAGGTAGCTACTACACAACACAATAATAGCTAGCTAGCTAATACACCAAAGTTGGGGTAAATTCCATTTAAATACCAGGCAATTCAGAAGTAAACCAAATTCCACTTTCAATGCGAAATGTTCCTAATTGAAAAGCATTGAAGATAATTGGAATTGGAATTTCAGAGTACTTCCTGAATTGTCTGGAATTGAAAAGGAACTGACCCCAACCCATTCGTGCACACTACAGCTAGCTAGTACAACACTAGCTAGCCAGCTAGTACACACTAGCTAGTACCTAGCTTCTAATTCTAAATGTAATTTCACCACCCGTGTTGTTGGTAGCAATAACACACCATCCTCTCTGGCACCATTCGACCTGTCTGAGCACGTATGTCTCACAGCGTCTGTGTACTGAGAAGATATCTGCTGAAGCCAGACCCTATTGGCCACAGCAGCACTGTATGAAAGTGGACATGATTTACCTCTGCGGCTTCCCTGCGCCCCCATAATCGCAGAGTTAATGTAATGCGGGGCAAGCTTTTAAATAGTGGAGCACCACTCCATAAATCTTGCCCAGTCTCCTGACCTTCCCTCTCCCTCCTCTCCATCTTCCCCTCGCTCGCTCTCTCTGACGCTGAGCCGATGCAATGGGACAGCTAGCGCTAAATCATCGCAGTCACCTCCCATCTATGGTTGGGTTGCCCCATCTAAGGGGTGCCCCATTCTCTCTCTCTCTAAAGGTATTTCTGAAGGGTGCCCCATCCAAACCCATTATGTTATTTCTTGCTTCTATATTGCAACTATGTCCCTGCCTCCCGAATGCTCAAAGGGAACCACCTACACCACAACTGCCAAGGTAAACATTTGTTCCTATTCAACTGTGAGTGTCATTTCGAGGCTGAGACAAACAGATATACGTTTGGAAGTGGCATGTTCTGTAGGAGAGAGAATGTTAGTTATAGTGGAGAGTTTATAACGCATCACTGTGTGAATATCTGGATCTGTGAGTGGGAGAGTGTCTGGGGAATGGATGTGCATCAAGGGAGGAGTGATATGGTGTGTGTGGGTGTATGATAGGAGGTGCATGTGTAAAGGACGTCATGCTGCTTGCGAGTACCACTTCCTCCCGATTCGGCACATACCTGGCTCGAACCCGGGTCCTCTGCTTCACAAACACACGTGACTATCCTCCCTCAAACGTCTCTACTGGTGAAGCCACTAAAAAGGTAGCTCTTGAGTGGCACAAATATAGACACTTAAGGTTGAGGAGTACGTTTCACACATCTCCATGTGCTACATTCACCCCTCAAGCATACTCAACAGTGACCCCAGCGTTGAGCTGAGCGCAACTGTAGATCCGGGTCATGGCACCACTGTAAAAGACGTCATGCTGCTTGATTAGTGAGTACCACTTCCTCCCGATTTGGCACATACCTGGATCGAACCTGGGACCTTTGCTTCACAAACACACGTGACCATCCTCCCTCAAGCGTCTCTACCGGTAACGCCACTCAAAAGCTAGCTCCCACAGCATTTCCTGGAGGAGGACTGATGTGTCTGTGTGTCTTTGTGTGTGAGAGAGAGAGAGAGAGAGAGAGTGTGAGAGAGAGAGTGTGTGTTTGTATGTGTCTCTGTCACTGCCTATGTATAATGAGAGGTGCATTTGCACAAACACACCACACTCATCACAGACTGGTGTGTGTGTCCATCTCTGTCTGCGTGCGCCAGTCTCAGTACACATCAGTCTCTCACCAATATTGATCCACTGTGGGATGCTGTGTGTGCTGTGTCTCTCTGATTAACACTGACTGAATATGCATCCTAATCGATGAAGGCCCGAAGGGGCCAACGATGGCCACCCATCCCAACACAAGCTGCCCCATTAGTGTGTGTGTGTGTGTGTGTGTGTGTGTGTGTGTGTGTGTGTGTGTGTGTGTGTGTGTGTGTGTGTGTGTGTGTGTGTGTGTGTGTGTGCATGCATGTCTGTGTGTCTGCAAATATGTGTGTGTATGTGCGTGTCTGTGATTGTGTGTGTGTGTGTGTGTGTGTGTGTGTGTCTAGCACAGTCTCCCCACCAACAAATTACCCAGACTCTGCCATTGAGGGAGCTGACGGGGCTGAAGAAAACTCTGTAATCCTCCAATAATTATGAGAGAATTACCAGCAATCATCATGATCCTAATGTGTCTGTGTTTTTAGAGTGTGGCTAAAGCTTACCTGAAATGCTCGGGGCGCCTATTTATTTGCATTGAAAATGACTGGAGATTGGGGATACTCAGGATAGCTGGGTTAACGATACAGTTGTATAGACAGTATATGGAGCAAATAAAGAGCGTCAATGTTCTACTTATGAAGTGAAGAAAATATATGCATTTGCGTGAGCTTACACACACTTATTTATAATACTTTCTTGAATGATACTTTACAAATATATGCCTATCCATATTAAGAGCCGTGCATCAATATGGTACATATGAAATGAGAATAAGAGAATGTGTACATACACACACACAAACAAGGTCATGTTTGGATTACACAAGCACATCTTGAGTCACACATCTACACACACATAAGATACACATACATTCATTTCATTCAGCAAACCCGCCAGTCTAACATTTTCTTCTCACATCCTCCTGTGGTGCAGAAAGTCCCCATGGTCTGTACTCTAATTTACCAGAGAGTGGCCTAAGCACGATTCCACGGGCACACACAATTACTATCCCCACCATCTGTCTGTGTGCTCTGTACAGTCACCCATCCATCTCCTCCTCACTACCTCCTCTCTCTCTCTCTCTCTCTCTCTCTCTCTCTCTCTCTCTCTCTCTCTCTCTCTCTCTCTCTCTCTCTCTCTCTCTCTCTCTCTCTCTCTCTCTCTCTCTCTCTCTCTCACACACTTAATAATAACATGCACAATCTGAAATTACAGCACATATTATGAAATGAGTCGAATACGAGAATGTGTACTCACACACAAACAAGGTCATGTTTTGATTACACAAGCACATCTTGAGTCACACATTTACACACACATACATTCATTTCATTCAGCAAACCCGCCAGTCTAACATTTTCTTCTCACATCCTCCTGTGGTGCAGAAAGTCCCCATGGTCTGTACTCTAATTTACCAGAGAGTGGCCTAAGCACGATTCCACGGGCACACACAATTACTTTCCCCACCATCTGTCTGTGTGCTCTGTACAATCACCCTTAAACTCTCTCTCTCTCTCTCTCTCTCTCTCTCTCTCTCTCTCTCTCTCTCTCTCTCTCTCCACACACACACACGTCCAGTACGCTAGACGGCCATCTCTCTGTAGCCAAAGCCAGACATCCCACTCCCCATAAACATCAAGGTGATCCGGGTCAAAGCGATCTACGCTGCCGGCGTCTACCTAACCCCCCCCCACGTCATCACCATCAACACAAATCCCACCACCAGTCAGCTAATTTATGTACCGTTCTGTGTCAAGTCGTTTAAAGGATTGTGGAGTCTAGTGGGTTGTGTTTGCGTATGCTATCCAAGGGTCAACGTGGAGGGTCAGCTAAAGTGGTCAGCTGAGGTGGCGACTCTGGTACAAGAGGGCCCTGGGGTGTGCAGGTTTTTGATCAAGTCTAGCTGTATGTAACACAAGGAATTGTGGTCTAAATGGAAAATTATGATGAATTGGGTGTTTGAATCACGTGTGTCAGTGCTGGATAGAACAAATGCCTGCACACACAGTGGAAAAGCACCACTTAAGGTTCCCATGGAAGAAATTATACAGAGGGAGAAGATTTACCTATCAGCCCCACTCTCAACATCACAAGGGTCATGTTCATTTGGCACCAAACGGAACAAACCAGACTGAAACAGGGAGGGACTACTTGGCCTTGACGGACGAGAACCGCTCATTTCCGTTTTTTCGTTCCAATTCGTTTTCAAATGTTTTCTGTTGCATTACCTTATTATAGCTGTTGCATTACCTTATGAACCCAGGCAAGCACTATCCTGCAACCCACAAGGTTTAGCGAACAAAAGGGTGCCCACTGAACGAACATATGCTGACTAAATTCAAGACAGACATAAAGAAGAAGATACAGCACACAACAAATCAGAGAAAATTGACTGATACAATGGAAAGAGGCATCAAAAGAAAGAGGGATAACCATGAAAGGGTATCAAAAAAGTAAACCACACTCAACAATTCCAACTGAGTCTGATGACTATGATTGACAGAGAATGAGAGAGAGAGAGAGAGAGAGAGAGGATAAAAAAAATATATCTTACAAACAGGTTGACTGTGTGCAACAATGGACTGGCAGGAGGGGGAAAGGGGGAGATGACTGTAAAATCACCTTGCCCAAGGGTACGCCACCGCTTCAAACAATCAATAGCCCTGAGGATTGATGTCAGAGCCCAGATGCATGCAGGGAGGGATACAGTATATCTGCGGTGGCTCAGAGTAACAGGCAGAGAAACAGGAAATAGCACCCCGTCTGCCAAAGCATAAGACACCTATTATATACATTTTAGTCATTTAGCAGATGCTCTCATACAGAGCGACTTACAGTTAGTGAGAAATCCACTGAATGGCCGAACTCAACTGTAGCTTTTTGAAGTGTTCCAGGTAGAAACACATTTGTAAAGCTGGAGTGTTTCTTCACGTCTGACAATATTTCAAAGATTTGTGATTCAGATGGCGAGATAAGTGATTCAAGCTGATATGTAAACTAATGAGTTTGATTGAAGTTCAGTTGGAATGAGAACTCTACTCCAGTGATTTTTTTATTTTTATTTATTTAACCTTTATTTAACTAGGCAAGTCAGTTAAGAACAAATTCTTATTTACAATGATGGCCTACACCGGCCAAACCCGGACGACGCTGGGCCAATTGTGCGCTGCCCTATGGCCTGGAATCGAACCAGGGGGTCTGTAGTGACGCCTCAAGCACTGAGATGCAGTGCCTTAGACCTCTGCGCCACTTGGGATTAAGGTGATATTGAAGGTTGAATTAATTCCTGATTGGCTAGCGGGAGACAGCCTCTGGAACCGTGCCTCCCACACCAAAAGCAATTCACTCTCTAAAGATTTTCCCCACCATTATCACCCTCCCCACACATACTCTGTCTTTCTCTCTTCTCCCTTCTCCCCGCTATCAATTTTCCCCTTGCTCTAATGCAGACATTCCACATTGTGTAATCGTTCCCTGACTCCAGGCCATTTAAAGACGGTGAGAATATAATTGTACCTTTGTACATAATTGTACCTTTGTCTCTGACAAGTGGGAGCTATAATATACTGAACAAAAATATAAACGCAACATGTAAAGTGTTGGTCCCATGTTTCATTAGCTGAAATAAAAGATCTCAGAAATGTTCCATTTGCACTAAAATACAGTGGGGAGAACAAGTATTTGATACACTGCCGATTTTGCAGGTTTTCCCACTTACAAAGCATGTAGAGGTCTGTAATTTTTTTATCATAGGTACACTTCAACTGTGATAGAAGGAATCTAAAACAAAAATCCAGAAAATCACATTGTATGATTTTTAAGTAATTAATTAGCATTTTATTGCATGACATGAGTATTTGATACATCAGAAAAGCAGAACTTAATATTTGGTACAGAAACCTTTGTTTGCAATTACAGAGATCATACGTTTCCTGTAGGTCTTGACCAGCTTTGCACACACTGCAGCAGGGATTTTGGCCCACTCCTCCATACAGACCTTCTCCAGATCTTTCAGGTTTCGGGTCAGTCGCTGGGCAATACGGACTTTCAACTCCCTCCAAAGATTTTCTATTGGGTTCAGGTCTGGAGACTGGCTAGGCCACTCCGGGACCTTGAGATGCTTCTTACACTCCTTAGTATACTTAAATACTTGATCTCCCCACTGTATATTTTCTCTAAAATGTTGTGCAAAAATGTGTTTACATCCCCGTTAGTGAGCATTTCTCTTTTGCCAAGATAATCCATCCACCTGACAGATGTGGCATATCAAGAAGCTTATTAAAAAGCATGATCATTACACAGGTTCACCTTGTGCTGGGGACAATAAAAGGCCACTCTAAAATGTGCAGATGTCTCAGTGCAATTGGCATGCTGACTGCAGGAATGTCCACCAGAGGTGTTGCCAGAGAATTTGGCAGTACGTCCAACCGGCCTCACAACCGCAGACCACGTGTAACCACGCCCAGGACCTTCTTCACCCGCAGGATCATCTGAGACCAGCCACAGCTGATGAAACTGTGGGTTTGCACAACCGAAGAATTTCTGCATAAACTGTCAGAAACAGTCTCAGGGAAGCTAATCTGCATGCTCATCGTCCTCACCAGTGTCTTGTCCTGACTGCAGTTCGGCATCGTAACCGACTTCAGTGGGCAAATGCTCACCTTCAATGGCCACTGGCACACTGGAGAAGTGTGCTCTTTACAGATGAATCCCGGTTTCAACTGTATCGGACAGATGGCAGACGGTTTGCAGATGTCAACGTGAACAGAGCGCCCCATGATGGCGGTGGGGTTATGGGCAGGCATAAGCTACTGACAACGAACACAATTCCATTTTATCGATGGCAATTTGAATGCACAGAGATACCGTGACGAGATCCTGAGGCCCATTGTCGTGCCATTCATCAGCCGCCATCACCTCATGTTTCAGCATGATAATGTACAGCCCCATGTCGCAAGGATCTGTACACAATTCCTGGAAGTTGAAAATGTCCCAGTTCTTCCATGGCCTGCATACTCACCAGATATGTCACCCATTGAGCATGTTTGGGATGCTCTGGATCGACGTGTATGACAGTGTCTTCCAGTTCCAGCAAATACCCAGCAAGTTCGCACAGCCATTGAAGAGGAGTGGGACAACATTCCACAGGCCACAATCAACAGCCTGATCAACTCTATGCAAAGGAGATATGTCGTGCTGCATGAGTCAAATGGGGATCACCAGATACTGACTACCGTTATTTAAAGGTATCTGTGACCAACAGATGCATATCTGTATTCCCAGTCATGTGAAATCCATAGATTATGGCCTGATGAATTTATTTCAATTGACTGATTTCCTTATATGAACTGTAAAATGTTGCGTGTTGCGTTTATTTATTTGTTGGTACATTAATCTATCTCCTTTACCATTCATGATGTCATGTCATTCCCATGAATTCCCATTCCCGTTCATATAACAATGAACAGCACTATTCAAGCTTTCACCATTTCTCCACCGTTGCTGACATTACATTCCATTCCGATCAGCAATAATGACGACATTCACTGCAGTGGTAATTATGATAACACTTGGAACCCAGGACACGAGTTCCAACAAGTGTGGCTGAGGTGAAAGCCTGTCAGAGCAGCAAGCAGCCAAGTGTCAGCCGGCGTCACTCAATGCACCATCAAAGGGAGATTAAAATGCCAGGAGTCTGATTCCTGTACATCGCCTTACCTGACCCGCTACCATGATGGCAAGAGGGGCCTGGGACCTTAAAGTTGTCTTAATGGGAGTGTGTTCCGCTTTGGTAACGTTATCATCAATGAGGTATATGTAGTTGTCAAGGCCAAAGGTTGATGAGAATGTCTAATGATGAGGATGTTGTGTCGGTGAGTAGGCAGCAGTAAATTATGCATATACACACTTACAGATGCGCAAACACACATACACTCAGTGAACTCACTCACATACTGTATGTGCACTCAAACTGACATGCACATTCACAAGCTCATGTATTCACACACGTATACAGGAATGTTGGACATTCAGTACACATAGAACTTATGGTACCAATCCCATGGTACACACATACACACACATACACAGACAAGCCTTCAGTTGAACACATATGAGTGTACTCACACACACACACATACAGTAGTCAAATGCAAAATGAGAGAAGATGGGTCTAGCTAGGTACCAAGGGGCTCACCGAGGGCTGTGTCAGCGTTGGACTTGAGTAGCAACAGAGTGCTCCATTATACGTGCAACAAATTGCCTGGCAAAAAAAGAAAATGGTTGCCTATATGCTGGGCCTCTGTGTGATGTAATTGAACCTGTTTGCTCCCTCTATGAGACTGGTAAGGAGTTAGGTCTGAGAGTCAAAAATAGTCTCTTTGGGATTTTTTACACATTCGCAGGCACCCAGACATTTCTAAGCCACCAAAATCAATATGTGGCTTCAAAGCCTCGTTCTGAAATAACAGTATTAAAAGGTAGGCTAGTATTTAAAAAATATATATATATGAAGAGAGAGAATATAATGCACTATGAAAATCCTGACTTTCTACATACACTTGAACTTATATATATAGTATAATTATTAGGATTGAGGAGTATAAACACGGTCCACAGTACTATTGTTACTTCTTACTTGCAACATTGTGTATAACAGGAAAGTTGGCCAGTGCATAAGAACAGTACAAGTTTCCTTCACCCCTTTGTATTTTCCTAACTTCCCTCCAAACACTTTTCTCTTTCTCTGTCTCTCCTGTCTCTCCAGATGCAGTGCACAGTCTCGCTGAAGCCAACTCATCATGGGCGGACATCTACTCTCGCCCATCTAGACCCCTTCAAACTCTTCAGGAAAAGGAGGAGGAAGAAGAAGGAGAGCGGTAAATTAAGTGAGAGAGGAGGAAACAGATAGACAAGTCCACCATATACTGTATACAGAGAGTTAGCGATTAGCAATTAGCTCAATTAAATGCAATGCAAAGGACACAAAATTAACGGCGTCTTTAGATGGATGCTTATTTTACATTTCCTGTCTCTTTTAGTTGGGCTGTAAGAGAAAACATCCATGGCGGGGGAATATGGGGGAATACAGCACCATTGGCCCAAAAGTGTTGACAAGCTCTCTGTAATTCCAGCGGTATGTGTAGAAATCCACCAAAATTAAAGAAATTAATCATCCGAGTTTGTTTCTGAAATGTGTCCTGGCAGAGTGTGTTATGGTGAAATTAGGAAATTTCCATGAGCGATGTCCTCGCAAATAATATTTATTTGTTACCAAACAGCAGGGTTGCCCAAACCTGTTCCTGGAGAGCTACCCTCCTGTAGGTCTTCGCTCCAACCCCAGGTGTTACTAACCTGATTCATCTTATCAACCTGCTAATTATTAGAATCAGGTGTGCTAGATTAGGGTTGGAGCAAAAACCTACAGGACGGTAGCTCTCCAGGAACAGGGTTGGGCAGTCCTGCCATGCAGAGTGCAATGGTAGAATATTAATATTAGGATATGTACAATATCTCATTTCTCACAGAGCAAAGATAATAAAATAATATGTTACTTTGTGGTGGATGTATACAGATGTAGGATCTTAATTTGATCACTATTTTGTTTTTGAGAATATTCCTGCAGCACAGGAAATGCAGATGAGCTTTGTGATTTACATAAATTCACTTAAAACTCGCACTAACACACGGTTATATTAACAGTATTCCTCTAATTTTGACCATCTAATAGCCTAACCACTAATCATGCAACATTATGGACTAAACGTTAAAATCCTGTTGTTGCAGGATTATTTTGCTGCAACAACACAGATCAAATTAAGATCCTACATCTGTATACGTGTCAGGCTTTATGCAAACATCATACTGCACTGTTGTTGTTCTGTTCCTGCTTCAGTACTGCAATAATAATCAATCTGTTCCAATTAAAAGCGATAACCCAAGTATTCGGACAAATCCCATTTCCATACTATATTTTGGCCCTAACAACTCACCTAGTCCTACAATTTGGAATTTTGGGGGAATGTAGTCCTAATTCTAGACCCTTATGCCCAATGTTGACACTTAAAAACACTATCACCCATTCCTTTTGAAGGGAATAGCCTATCCTTTTCTAGGGCATTACATGACTAGCGTCCCCACATGTAACCCAGCTTGGTGTTTACTGAAGCCTGCTGCCTGGCCCACATCCTCTCCCTTGGAGATCCAGAACTGGCCTGCATTCCTATAGCCCAGGTGTGGACACACACTACCAACCCCAAGATCACTAGGCTGTGTCCTCATAAACCACCCTTCCACTGCCATCCTAAACTCCCACCATCTGATCAGCCATTTCAGCCAGTGAGGGACAGAGTTCCCTGCCTCCACGGGGAGACTGGAGTCCCAGGGAGTCTCCGCTGTGAGGGTGGGGACAAAACATCGCCCGGCGCCTAGTGCCCTCTTGTCAGCCCTAAAACCATTGACTTGTCAAACAATTGCTCCTAGCAGCTGTTCCCAGATCTGCCTGCTGGGCCAAGAGATGCGCGGCGGCAATTCCCCGCACTGCTGCGACTCGTCTTCCACTCAGACACCATACGGATGGCCATAAGAGCGCCTCCACCGTGTCACTAGTGAAGCCTAAACAGCCTGACAGCTCCATTCGTTACCATAGGAAAGAGGAACCCTCAGAGTTTCCAAGCGCCGCCCGAGATAACATATTCATTCATTATTCATCCAAAGGAGCCGCAGGCACAGCAAGCACTGTAATTTCTGGCGAGGAAATTACGACACTTCGTTCGACCTCCGCAATTGTGATGAACATTCAGTACCAGTCAAAAGTTTGGACACACCTAATCATTCAAGTGTTTTTCTTTATTTTTACTATTTTCTACATTGTAGAATGATAGTGAAGACATCAAAACTATGAAATAACACATATGGAATCATGTAGTAACCAAGAAAGTGTTAAACAAATCAAAATATATTTTATATTTGACATTCTTCAAATAGCCACCCTTTGCCTTGATGACAGCTTTGCACACTCTTGTTACAATTCAATCGCCACTCATAACAATCCGAATAATAGCAATAATGATATTAATAGTGACGGCAGACAAAGTGTAATGTTTTTAGTATGATTGGGAATGTAAAGAGTGAGGTGAAGGACCACTGATGCATTATAAGGTACATTGGAGCTTTTGTATTAACTTCAAGGAAGTGTGTCTTTACCTCAAACTAACTACATGGGCAGCCGATATCACTCATATTTACTGTCTCTACATAGAGAATCCATGAGGGATACAATCAGGAACAGATTCAGACCCAGGACACCAGGTGAGAGGACTGTCTGGCGAGTAATCCATCCAGTAATTACCAGGGAAAGAAGAGAAGCAGCAGTGCTGCTGACCTCAAAGCTAGGATTTGAGGAGCCCTGCTATACAAGGAAGAGGGAGATGATAGGGGGGAGGAGATACATTTTACATTTTACATTTTCGTCATTTAGCAGATGCTCTTATCCAGAGCGACTTACAAATTGGTGCAATCACCCTATGATAGCCAGTGGGACAACCACTTTACAATATATATATCTATATCTTTTTTTTTTGTTGGGGGGGTGTAGGGGGAGGGTAGAAGGATTACTTTTATCCTATCCCAGGTATTCCTTAAAGAGGTGGGGTTTCAAGTGTCTCCGGAAGGTGGTGAGTGACTCCGCTGTCCTGGCGTCGTGAGGGAGCTTGTTCCACCATTGGGGTGCCAGAGCAGCGAACTGTTTTGACTGGGCTGAGCGGGAATTGTGCTTCCGCAGAGGTAGGGGGGCCAGCAGGCTAGAGATAGGAAGGAGCTTAGACGTCCATCTTGAACACATAGATTTTTTTTTAAATTAGGTGTCCTACAAATACTCCCACTACACTACTTGTTTAACGAACACTTGCTGTAAACTACAGGAAAATATACTTTACCCCATCTGATAAATATACTTTACCTCAGATTTACCCCTCTGGCTAAATATGAGTTTATGCAAACAAAGTTTTGTGGCTCAGTTTTCAATTTCAACCTCTCTATCTAATTTTCATCCCCCTCCATCTTTCTTTTGCTACATTCAAACCCCCTCTATCTCTCTGTCTTTTTTCCATTCATTTACATTTACATTTAAGTCATTTAGCAGACGCTCTTATCCAGAGCGACTTACAAATTGGTGCATTCACCCTATAGCCAGTGGGTTAACCACTTTACAATTTATTTATTTATTTATTTTATTTTTTTTTTAAATTGGGGGGGGGTTCCACATACACATCTCAGCTAGCTCTCACAGTCTCACGTCAGAATTAGACATCCATGTTTCCCAGACCTCAAATTCCGAAGTTCTTCCAAACGTCAAATTTTGAAGAGTTAAAGGTTAAGTTTAGGCATTAACTCTGGAATCTTAAGGTTAGGCATTAACTCTGAATGGTTAAGGTTAGGGTTAAGGTTTGGGATAGGCTTAAAACAAAAATCTATATTTTTAAAAATCTATGGCTAGATTAAAACATGCAACCTTCGGCACCAGAGGCAGATGCTTACACCCATCCGCCTCCACAATACCCTATCAAAACTAAAACCTACTTGAAGGTAACAGCGCTCATTGTTTCCCCTAGTGGCCGGCTGACACATCTACCCATCTTCTCTAGCCTCCTATCTCAGCCAGTGGAGGCTGCTAAGGGGAGGACGGCTCATAATAATGGCTGGAACGGAGCGAATAGAATGGCATCAAACCATGTCTTTGATGTATTTGATACCATTCCACTCATTCCGCTCCAGCCATTACCACGAGCCCATCCTCCCCAATTAAGGTGCCACCAACCTCCTGTGATCTCAGCCTTTCTCCTCCTCTAACCTCCCTCTCTCTAGCCACTATCCATTTCTCATTGTTTCTCTTTCCTGACATTGTCTCTTCTCTCTTTCTCTTTCATTCTCATTCCTCTCTCCCCGTACATCTCTTATCTGTTAGTCTTCCTCACTCTTCTTCTATCCCTATTGATTGGACGGCGGGCAGGCATTTCCGAGCTAATTCCACCTTGGATGGGTGCTTAATGTTGAACAGTATTTTAGAGAGGAACCCTCTCCAGAACGTGGGGAGATTCCCTCAGTGCTAATGGCCTGCTGTTCCAAACACTAGACCAGCAGAAGGGAGGCTGTACCCTGCACCTGACGGGGGGTGGGGGGTGTGTTTGAGTGATAATGCGCTAGAGATTTACTATACACTATGCTCCCGTACACAGGAAGCCGTGGCGGAGGGGGGGGGGTGTTGATGTAGTCACTACAACCGTCTGAGCTTGGACATTGCTATCCCTACCTTGTCCCATGTTTATGCTGTCATATTACGAGAACGTGCATTGGTTAGATAGCTCGCTATGTGTTAACATTGTGAATAATGTATTGGGAGCAGCTATTGTGGAACACTCTGTAAGTACTCATGAATGATTGGTGGTACTTCAGAGGTAGTCAGCTGGTGTTCTGCCAGCTACCGCCATTGGAATTTCAGATAAAAATGCTTAGGTTCATGTTGCATTAATAATGGGTGCCGAATGCCATGGTCTTTTTTTCTCCACTTATCATTGGTAGAGCAGTTGACAGTTAGGTTTTGGCGCCTAGCTAAAGGTCAAAACAAAACATTGATTTTACTTCATGTGAAATGTGAACCTTGCGATCCTCTGGGCATTGAACATTTCTGGTAGGAACAGGTTGTTATCAGCAGCATCAGTTCGGATGGGTGCAGAGGTGGATGTCGGCCTTCCCACGCCTGTAAAACGTTAAAACACTTTTTAAAACGTTCTACATGGTAAAATGGTACCTATATTTGATTACAAATGCTACCTTTCAAACTATACTTTCACATACTGTTTTGTATTTCTGCACTAATGGCGTTATCTGCAGTAAAATTTGGGCGAGAATTGCCACACAGCAAATTCTCCAGTGTTAAAAAATATACACTGACCAGGTGAATCCAGGTGAAAGCTATGATCTCTTATTGATGTCACTTGTTAAATTCACTTCAATCAGCGTAGATGAAGGGGAGGAGACAGGTTCAAGAATAATTTAGAAGCCTTGAAACATTTGAGATATGGATTGTCTATGTGTGCCATTCAGACGGTGAATGGGCAAGACAAAATATTTAAGTACCTTTGAACGGGGTATGGTAGAAGGTGCCAGGCACACTGGTTTGTGTCAAGAACTGCAACACTGCTGGGTTTTTCACGCTCAACAGTTTCCCGTGTGTATCAAGAATGGTCCACCACCCAAAGGACATCCAGCCAACTTGAGTCAACCTGGGCCAGCATCATTGTGGAACACTTTCGACACCTTGTAGAGTCCATGCTCTGACAAATTGAGGCTGTTCTGGGGGCAAAAGGGAAGGTGACTCAATATTAGGAAGGTGTTCTTAATGTTTTGTACACTCAGTGTATTCAGAATGACTGTCAGGGTTGGGAAGGGTTGGGAAGACTAAACACATAAACTGGAACAACCATTTCAGTAACAGGTGCAATAAGTAACATATTTAATTAGTTTAGAAAATGTTTCTAATTTATACATGAGTATCTGCATCTGACGTTTCTCCCTTTCTACTCACTTTTGTTTTGGTTAGCCTTTGAGGGGAGAAATACTGAGTCACTTCTGGGCTTTTGATTGCTGCTACTTTCATAAGCATGAGAAGTGATACATTTCAAAGCCTTAGTCAACACCTATTCAGTTATTCTAAAAGCTTTTGGACCATTGTAAAGGGACTCATAATTGTATCCAATTCTTACTCTCTGTCTTCTAAAGCGAGGGTCACTCAGACAGGCCTCTCTGCTATGCAATTGTCTTCCGGCTATTTCCCAAATAATCAATATGAGATGCCATTGTTTCGCTCATCGCAACAGGCAGAAGTGCCAAGTTGTAGTTTAGCGCTTTTATCTGACAAAATGAGAGGCTAGTATGGAAAGAGTGTTTAAAAAAAGGATGAGTGGGGATGTTTTCCAGGCAATGCTTCATGCCAATTTAAACTCAGCAAAAAAAAGAAACGTCCTCTCACTGTCAACTGTGTTTATTTTCAGCAAACTTAACATGTGTAAATATTTGTATGAACATACAAGATTCAACAATTGAGACATAAACTGAATGATGATCAGCTGTCCGTCCTGTCTCCCTGTAGTGCTGTCTTAGGTGTCTCACAGTACAGACATTGCAATTTATTGCCCTGGCCACATCTGCAGTCCTCATGCCTCCTTGCAGCATGCCTAAGGCACTTTCACGCAGATGAGCAGGGACCCTGGGCATCTTTCTTTTGGTGTTTCTTAGAGTCAGTAGAAAGGCCTCTTTAGTGTCCTAAGTTTTCATAACTGTGACCTTAATTGCCTACCGTCTGTAAGCTGTTAGTGTCTTAACGCCCGTTCCACAGGTGTATGTTCATTAATTGTTTATGGTTCATTGAACAAGCATGGGAAACAGTGTTTAAACCCTTTACAATTAAGTTATTTGGATTTTTACTAATTATCTTTGAAAGACAGGGTCCTGAAAAAGGGACGTTTCTTCTTTTGCTGAGTTTATTTCCAAGAAACACTGACCACGTTTACATGCACACCAATATCCTGTTATTATTCAGAATTCTCAAGTACTCCGTTTTTGAGTTGACTCATATAAACATCATATCATGTTTACTATAACCCGAAAAAGCTTGTATCCCGGTTATGAGAAACTCGGATAAGATTCCTGGGATATGCTGATCTTAGACAGGATACTGTGGCATGTAAACCTCTTATTCCATTTACTGTTGTTTTTCGCGGTCTGCGCAGGCTCAGTTTCACATATCATGTGTGATGATGTTTTCATCTGATTGTCAAACATATCTCTTCAGGATACCTGCACAGTTCGATCCACAACAATTTATTTTACTGATACTCTGCACTGGACCTGTCACGACTTCCTTCGAAGCTGTCTCCTCTCCTGGTTCGGGCAGGCTTCGGTGTTCGTCGTCACCGGCCTTCTAGCCAATGCCGCTCCTCATCTCATCATTCCATTTGTTTTGGCTTGTTTATTACACACACCTGGTTCATATCCCCTCATCAGTACCTGTATAAGTGTTCCCTCTGCCCGCTTGTCTTTGTGTGTGATTGTTTATTGTGAGGAGAGTAAAGCTCGGTTGAGCTCCTTGTATTTTGTATTGCAGGGTTACTTTCCCCGTGTGCCTTGTTGGTTCCAGTGTTCCTGTTTTGCGCACTGGATTGTTTTGACGCATTACTGCGTAACTCTGTATTCCGGTATAAATTCTGTTATTCTGTGATTTACCCTCCTGCACCTGACTCCTTCAAATCACCAATCACAGGACCATATAGCCTACTGGCTACTTTCACCCGTAATTTAGACACGTTTTCTGCTTATATTTTCCGACATTTGGTAGGCCATTGTTTGTCAGCTATAGTTAGATACATGCAGCTTTTCTTCTGTCATAACTTGTTGCCCCAGAGGACTAAATAAAGTGGTACTCACCAGAACAATTTCTTACGTCGATAGAATGAATGCATTAGCAAACTAGTTAACACAGGTAAAGTTGTCTGTTTTGTTTAGGGACTGGGGAGAAAACGCAATAACTCCAAAACAGTGGAAAGATTGGTCCAGTGCAAAATATCAAGATGTAATCAGTTCAACTGGTTTTAAGGAAATGAAATGCTGAGAAAACGATTAAACACATTTCTGACAAGACTTCAGTTCGTCTTGGGTGCATAACCTATTTTATGTGGTTTAAACACTGTCTCCTTGCATAACAGTGTCATAGATAACACATTACACGCACATTCACATTTAACGGATACAGGGATACTAGTAAGCGGGATATCAAAGGTCATGTGAACAGCTTATCCCAAATAAGACCTTAACCTCTTAAGGATCCGACCCTTTTTTTCCCCATTTTTGCCTAAAATGACATACCCAAATCTAACTGTCTGTAGCTCAGGACCTGAAGCAAGGATATGAATATTATTGATACCATTTGAAAGGAAACACTTTGAAGTTTGTGGCAATGTGAAATTAATGTAGGAGAATATAACACATTAGATCTGGTAAAAGATAATACAAACAAAAAAACATGCGTTTTCTATATATTTTTTTGTTCCATCATCTATATCCTGGAAAGTTTGCTGTTACTTACAACAGTCATGCTAATCACATTAGCACATGTTAGCTCAACCGTCCTGTTATACGGGACACCAATCCCATGGAGCTTAATATGGAATTGGTTCCCCCCTTTGCTGCTATAACAGCCTCCACACTTCTGGGAAGGCTTTCCACTAGATGTTGCTGCAGGGACTTGCTTCCATTCAGCCACAAGAGCATTAGCGAGGTCGGCACTGCTATTGGGCGATTAGGCCTGGCTTGGAGTCGGCGTTCCAATTGTCATGCTGAAACAGGAAAGGGCCTTCCCAAAACTGTTCCCACAAAGTTGGAAGCACAGAATCATCTAGAATGTCATTGTATGCTGTAGCGGTAAGATTTCCCTTCACTGGAACTAAGAAGCCTAGCCCGAACGATGAAAACAGCCCCAGACCATTATTCCTCCTCCACCAAACTTTACAGTTGGCACTGTAAATTGGGGCAGGTAGCATTCTCATGGCATCCGCCGAACCCAGATTCGTTCGTCGGACTGCCAGATGGAGAACGTGATTCATCACTCCAGAGAACGCGTTTCCACTGCTCCAGAGTCCAACGGAGTCGAGCTTTACACCACTCCAGCCGACACTTGGCTTTGCGCATGGTGATCTTAGGCTGCACGGCCATGGAAACCCATTTCATAAAGCTTCCGACGAACAGTTCTTGTGCTGACGTTGCTTTCAGAGGCAGTTTGGAACGCGGTAATGACAGACGATTTTGACGTGTTACGCGCTTCAGCACTCGGCGGTCCCATTCTGTGAGCTTGTGTGGCCTACCACTTGGCGGCTGAGCCATTGTTGCTCCTAGACGTTTCCAGTTCACAATAACAGCACTTACAGTTGACCAGGGCAGCTCTAGCAGGGCAGAAATTTTATGAACTGACATGTTGGAAAGGTGGCATCCTATGACGGCGCCACGTTGCCACGCTGAGCTCTTCAGTAAGGCCATTCTACTGGCAATGTTTACCTACAGAGATTGCATGGCTGTGTGCTCGATTTTATACACCTGTCAGCAACGGTGTGGCTGAAATAGCCAAATCCACTAATTTAATGGGGTGTCCACATACTTTTGTATATATAGTGTACAGTATTCCAGAACTGGAATGCTGAGTCAATCTGCGTCGCTGGGAAAAGATGATTAGATATTAATGGTGAGAAGCAGCTTGCTTGTTTAAGGCTAAAGTGATTTTGGAATTGGGACCAGATTTTAAGGGACTTCTTGACAATGGGATTCAAAACATGGGTGCCGAGGTTCATAGGCAGTTGGGAGCACAGCAACGAGACAGTTGGAAGGCTTGACTGTAACTCCATGATAGCCCAAGATGGACCATCCTTCTTATCAAATATAGAAACCCAGTAAACACATTTAGATATATTTGCTGACGTGTAGTAGTGTAAAACATTGGGAAGGCCCAGCCCGTTTCTATTTTTCTAATGGTTGTCAAGTCCTTTGGTTCTTATTTTCCACTGTTCTCATCACTGTCTGTCCTGTGAAACTATTTGCAATGCATCAGTGCTACAATGTTATCATTACAGGCGAAAGGTGATTTTCTCTTCTCAACATTCCACGACATGCATTTTCTATGCTGTAGGCCTGTTTTTCCTTCAGCGATTAGCATGACCAAGTCTGCTTCATTCCCCGAATTGGCTATTAGGCCTAGTATATATATATATAAAAGTATATATATATACTTTTTTTATGTCCTATAGCTTTTACTATAGCTTTTCCTGGGATTTCACGAGAAGAGGAATGGCTTGCGTTGCCAGGGGTATGAACCCTGTTCCTGGAGTTCAGCAGGTACTGCAGGATTTGGTTCCAAATAGGCACCACACCTGACTAACTAAGCTAATTGATTAGTTCAATGATTGCCTAAATTCAACACACCTGGTCTTCCAGGTCGGTTAAATCAAAAACATGAAGTGCCTACGGCACTCCAGGACCAGAGGCTAGTGATGTGTAGCCGAAGTACAAAGTTAAATATTAGGCCATTTATTAGCTAAATGTTAGGGCTATAGGCTAAATATTTACCAGTCAAAGTCCAAGAAAAAACAAAATGGTTATGAAATGGCAGATATGTAGTGCGTTCCTTCAGGCTGCGCTCTGTGGTCCTCGGACACGCAAAGCTCCACTATCGATTAGGCCTACGTTTGTTGACAAGAAAATTACTATACCTGGGCTACAACAACAGAGTGCAATGTGGAATGTAATATTGTTAGCAAGTGAGTACACAATTATTGTAAACTGCAGTGATGCAGGCTAATTTGATTAACCGCTCAAATGTCCAGTTTTGTTTCATGCCGAAATGAATGCATAGGCCCACAGCCTGTTCCTGTTTATGCAACCATTTGGATCAGTTTGGGTGTATTCCCGACAGTTTAGAAGTTCCAGAAAGGTACATTAGCATGCCACTCATATTATGTATTTTGTCAGGACGTAGCCCAGTGTTAAGATTGGCATATTGGAAAATATGTATTTTTTATTTAATACATTTTTGAATATGGCTATAACGTAAGAAAATGTGGAAAAAGTCAAGGGGTCTGAATACTTTCCGAATGCACTGTACGTCGAAATAGGTGTCCAATAAGCTTTTGTAGTCTGGCTTTTCCAGGGATTTAAAAGGAATAGCCGTGGCAGTGGAGCCCAGGTTCGTAATTGCGCAACAGAACAAAGACAGACAGGCTCGAGATGTAGCATTCAGCCTAAGTTAGAAGCCTATGCATATTAGCCCATACTTCAAAAGATCAATGTTAGGCTTCTTACTGCAGTGAATATATCCAGTAAATTTACTCAGCGAAAAAAAAAAAAAGTTGATCAGATAACAAAATCATAGGTAGCCTACACTATGGGCGCTCTCTAGACTGCGCTGAGTGCGATCCCTCTCAGTCCCCGGGTACCAGCTCGTTTATTAAGGAAAATGCATATAGCCTTCCAAGGCTACAACAACACAATGTAATGAAGAGTGTTATTAATGTTTTCAAGTGAGTACAAAACTCTAGTATAGGCTGTAAACTGCAGTGATGTCATTTGAATAACTGCTCAAAAGCCTGGCATTTTGAATGCATATTCATTTCGAAATAACAGCACCTAGCCTGCCTGATTGGGCAACTAAGTGGATCAGTTATGGGATTCTTCTGGGCAGTTTAGCCTACAAGGTCCAGGTACATTAGTAGGCCAGTAATATGGTGTCTTTTTTCAGGATGTACAGTGAGGAAAAAAAGTATTTGTACGTTTGCCCACTGACAAAGAAATGATCAGTCTATAATTTTAATGGTAGGTTTATTTGAACAGTGAGAAACAGAATAACAACAAATAAATCCAGAAAAACGCATGTCAAAAATGTTATAAATTGATTTGCATTTTAATGAGGGAAATAAGTATTTGACCCCTCTGCAAAACATGACTTAGTACTTGGTGGCAAAACCCTTGTTGGCAGTCACAGAGGTCAGACGTTTCTTGTAGTTGGCCACCAGGTTTGCACACATCTCAGGAAGGATTTTGTCCCACTCCTCTTTGCAGATCTTCTCCAAGTCATTAAGGTTTCGAGGCTGACGTTTGGCAACTCGAACCATCAGCTCCCTCCACAGATTTTCTATGGGATTAAGGTCTGGAGACTGGCTAGGCCACTCCAAGACCTTAATGTGCTTATTCTTGAGCCACTCCTTTGTTGCCTTGGCCATGTGTTTTGGGTCATTGCCATGCTGGAATACCCATCCACGACCCATTTTCAATGCCCTGGCTGAGGGAAGGAGGTTCTCACCCAAGATTTGACGGTACATGGCCCCGTCCATCGTCCCTTTGATGCGGTGAAGTTGTCCTGTCCCCTTAGCAGAAAAACACCCCCAAAGCATAATGTTTCCACCTCCATGTTTGACGGAGGGGATGGTGTTCTTGGGGTCATAGGCAGCATTCCTCTTCCTCAAAACACGGCGAGTTGAGTTGATGCCAAAGAGCTCGATTTTGGTCTCATCTGACCACAACACTTTCACCCAGTTCTCCTCTGAATCATTCAGATTTTCATTGGCAAACTTCAGACGGGCATGTATATGTGCTTTCTTGAGCAGGGGGACCTTGCAGGCGCTGCAGGATTTCAGTCCTTCACGGCGTAGTGTGTTACCAATTGTTTTCTTGGTGACTATGGTCCCAGCTGCCTTGAGATCATTGACAAGATCCTCCCGTTTAGTTCTGGGGTGATTCCTCACCGTTCTCATGATCATTGCAACTCCACGAGGTGAGATCTTGCATGGAGCCCCAGGCCGAGGGAGATTGACAGTTCTTTTGTGTTTCTTCCATTTGCAAATAATCGCACCAACTGTTGTCACCTTCTCACCAAGCTGCTTGGCGATGGTCTTGTAGCCCATTCCAGCCTTGTGTAGGTCTACAATCTTGTCCCTGACATCCTTGGAGAGCTCTTTGGTCTCTCTGGTCTTGGCCATGGTGGAGAGTTTGGAATCTGATTGATTGATTGCTTCTGTGGACAGGTGTCTTTTATACAGGTAACAAACTGAGATTAGGAGCACTCCCTTTAAGAGTGTGCTCCTAATCTCAGCTCGTTACCTGTATAAAATACACCTGGGAGCCAGACATCTTTCTGATTGAGAGGGGGTCAAATACTTATTTCCCTCATTAAAATGCAAATCAATTTATAACATTTTTGACATGCGTTTTTTTTTTATTATTTTGTTGTTATTCTGTCTCTCACTGTTCAAATAAACCTACCATTACAATTATACACTGATCATTTATTTGTCAGTGGGCAAACGTACAAAATCAGCATGGGATCAAATACTTTTTTCCCTCACTGTATCTCCTAACAGAAACATGCTAATGCAGGGATGTCTAGTGGAGTGCATATGAATTATGATAATGTGCGGAGGAAGTTGTATCTATAGTTTGGTTGCCCTGTTTTAAACGCATTTGAAAATGAGGTGGATACTGCCTGTAGGCTATTATCTAAGACTGCAATGCAAACACAGAAGGCAGGAGATCGGATGAGTCATGTTCACACTGTGTATGTCAATATTTATTCTAAGCAACATTTTTTACATTTTAGTCATTTAGCAGACGCTCTTATCCAGAGCGACTTACAGTTAGTGAGTGCATACATTTTTCATACTGCAACAATATTTATTCACAGCTTACTATATGCAATGTCTCTCTGCTTGTTGTTTTTTTCACTAACCATTCATGTCTAATGCAGACCTGTGTTTGATGAGTTATGTAACTGCTTTGTTTAGGATTGAAGAGTTTTTGGATTAACAATCCATTAACAATAAGACATGGCTGCATTTTAATGTATGGATAAACAGCATTAAACTAAAGTGACTGTGGTACAATGGAGGTTGAGTGGTGCCATTTCAGCACAATGGACAGCTCTACTCATTTCAGCACCACACTGGCAAGTATGAGGCGGTAGGTAGCCTAGCGGTTAGGAGCGTTGTGACAGTAACCAAAAGGTTTGAATCCCCGAGCCAACTAGGTAAAAAAATATGTTGATGTGCCCCTGATTGCTCCTAAAAGTCGCTCTGGACTAGAGCATCTGCTAAATAAAAATAAATCAAATAAAAACAGCGTCGAAGCTATGAGGTTCAGCAGTGCCTTTTTAGCACCGTGGTCAGCTCCACTCATTTTAGCATCACACTAACAAAGCAGAGTAGTGTCACTTCAGCACCATGGACAGCTCCATACTGGCAAGTGACAGCATCAAAGCTATGACCTTCAGTGTTGCAATTTCAGCACCATGGACTGCTCCACACATTTCAGCACAGCACTCCTACAGCATAATGCCATGCCGCTCACACAGCAAACCTGGGGTGTAGCTTATTCAGTTAGGAGCAATGTTCAGAACATCTACATCTAGCAAATGCATTGCTAACTGAACATTTTGTAATGTTGCACCCTTCTGAACAGGACCCAGTGCTGCATTGCTAATACCCAGCTACAAGGCATTGCCCTAATCACCTCAGTGGGTCTGGAAGAGCAGCTTGAGCCACACAACAGTGGAGCAGATGCTACGTCTATTTTTCATAGACTCCTCAGAGAGACTTGCATTGGTTTATCCAGGCTCATATTCATTAGTGCACACCATAGCAAAACGTTTTTTGGAACAGAAGATGAAAACAATTGTTTCTTATTGGACACATTCAGGAAGGTCCCTCCCCATTTGCATCAGTTTAGTTTCTAATGAATACGACCCAGGAGACACTGCATCGCTGGCCGGCAGGGATGTAGCTCAGTTGGTAGAGCATGGCGTTTGCAACGCCAGGGTTGTGGGTTCGATTCCCACAGGGGGCCAGTATGGGAAAAAAACAAAAAAACATGTATGCACTCACTAACTGTAAGTTGCTCTGGATAAGAGTGTCTGCTAAATTACTAAAAATGTAAAATGTAAAAATGTAAATCTACTTTGTGCATGACACAAGTCATTTTTCCAACAATTGTTTACAAACAGATTATTTCACTTATAATTTACTGTATCACAATTCCAGTGGGGCAAAAGTTTACATACACTATGTTCACTGTGCCTTTAAACAGCTTGGAAAATTCCAGAAAATTATATTATGGCTTTAGAAGCTTCTGATAGGCTAATTGACATCATTTGAGTCAATTGGAGGTGTACCTGTGGATGTATTTCAAGGCCTACCTTCAAACTCAGTGCCTCTTTGCTTGATATCATGGGAAAATCAAAATAAATCAGCCAAGACCTCAGAAACACAAGTCTGGTTCATCCTTGGGAGCAATTTCCAAACGCCTGAAGGTACCATGTTCATCTGTACAAACAAGAGTACGCAAGTATAAACACCATGGGACCACGCAGCCGTCATACCGCTCAGGAAGGAGACGCGTTCTGTCTCCTAGAGATGAACGTACTTTGGTGCGAAAAGTGCAAATCAATCCCAGAACAACAGCAAAGGACCTTGTGAAGATGCTGGAGGAAACAGGTACAAAAGTATCTATATCCACAGTAAAACGAGTCCTATATCGACATAACCTGAAAGGCCGCACAGCAAGGAAGAAGCCACTGCTCCAAAACCGCCATAAAAAAACAGACTACGGTTTGCAACTGCACTTGGGGACAAAGATTATACTTTTTGGAGAAATGTCCTCTGGTCTGATGAAACAAAAATAGAACTGTTTGGCCATAATGAGCATTGTTATGTTTGGAGGAAAAAGCCGAAGAACACCATCCCAACCGTGAAGCACGGGGGTGGCAGCATCATGCTGTGGCGGTGCTTTGCTGCATGAGGGACTGGTGCATTTCACAAAATAGATGGCATCATGAGGAAGGAAAATTATGTGGATATATTGAAGCAACATCTCAAGACATCAGTCAGGAAGTTAAAGCTTGTTCGCAAATGGGTCTTCCAAATGGACAATGAACCCAAGCATACTTCCAAAATTGTGGCAAAATGGCTTAAGGACAACAAAGTCAAGGTATTGGAGTGGCCATCACAAAGCCCTGACATCAATCCTATAGAAAATGTGTGGGTAGAACTGAAAAAACGTGTGAGAGCAAGGAGGCCTACAAACCTGACTCAGTTACACCAGCTCTGTCAGGAGGAATGGGCCAAAATTCACCTAATATATTGTGGGAAGCTTGTGGAAGGCTACCCAAAACGTTTGACCCAAGTTAAACAACTTAAAGGCAATGTTACCAAATACTAATTGAGTTGTTTGTAAACCTCTGACCCACTGGGAATGTGATGAATGAAATAAAAGCTGAAATAAATCATTCTCTCAACTATTATTCTGACATTTCACATTCTTAAAATACAGTGGTGATCCTAACTGACCTAAGACAGGGAATTTTTACAAGGATTAAATGTCAGGAATTGTGAAAAACTGAGTTTAAATGTATTTGGCTAAGGTGTATGTAAACTTCCGATTTCAGCTGTATGTAGCAACATTTGAAATTGTGGTTTTTACATCGGATAAAAGTAGAGACTCAGAGCTACAAAATGGTATATCATACACTACAGGTGAGGAACAATGGGAAAGTAATTTTGCATTGAAAGTTAATAAACTTCTGAGAAAAGGTACTACTACTGGAGAGCCCTTCTTTGTCTACACCCATTCAGCATCGTTCACACCCTCTTAAGCTTTAGCCTCACCCATCTCTTTAAGGGTTGATCCGAGCATTCTGTACTAACAACAGAAGTCAAGCACCCAAGCTAACTTGCTAGCTACTTCCTGTCATGAATTCAGCCGAGGCTGCCCCTCCTCCTTGCTCAGGCAGGTTTCGGCGTTCGTCATCACCGGCTTACTAGCCACTACCGCTCCATTTATCATCACTCCATTTGTCTTGTCTTGTCTTGTCTTGTCTTGTCAATCACACACACCTGGTACTCATTCCCTCATTAGTCTGTGTATAAGTGTTCCCTCTGCCCCCTTGTCCTTTGTGAGTGATTGTTCATTGTGAGAGTGAGTAGCTTGGTTGAGCTGGCCAGCTTGGGGGAAGCGATGGATCGGGTTCTTCAGGTCTTCCAACGCCTGGAGGGAAGAGGAACCGATCCAACGAGACCAGCTGGCCAACCGGATCAGCCACCTACATCACAGCACCCGGAGGGATCCAGATATCTCAACCATGGGCGTTCGATGGGACGCCGGCTCTATGTCAGGCATTCCTTTTCCAACTCAAGCTGTACTGCTCCAGTGTCAGGCCGGCGCCATCAGATCAAGAGCAGGTGCCGTCCTCATTTCCTGCCCTTCGGGGAAAGCCCTGGAGTGGTCCAACACGGTTTGGAGAGAAGGAGGAGCCGCGTTGGAGGACTACAGGGAGTTTGCCCGCCTATTTCGGGCAGTTTTCGATCACCCGACCGAGGGTCGAGAGGCTGACAACCACACGTTGTCATCAGCGCTCTTTTGGGTCAGTAGGTGGCCGGCAGGGCACTCTCACATCACCCCAGGTATTGAGCACCCACGCTTGTTCAGAGCCCTCTGCTGCGCACTGTACCATACCCATATACTTCCCTGATTACATGAGAGTTCCCAAGTGTAAGGCGCTAGTAGATTCAGGTGCAGCTGGGAACTTTATGGATAAAACTTTCGCACGCCAACAGGGCATTTCATTAGTTCCCCTATCCATTCCACGCCCCATCAGAGCACTTGATAGTTGACCATTAGGGTCTGGGTTGATAAAATAAGTCACGGCACCAGTCACCATGATCACACAGGAGACGCATTGGGAGCAGGTCACTTTTTCCATCATTGAGTCTCCTGCTTTCCCTGTGGTGTTAGGTATTCCATTGCTAGCACTCCACAACCCCACTTTCTTATGGCCACAGAGGGTCTTCCAGTCCTTTGTGAACAAGGTGTTTTGAGATATGCTTGGTCGCGGTGTAGTGGTCTACATCGATGACATCTTGGTGTATTCTGCTACGCGCGCCGAACATGTGTCCCTAGTTCACAAAGTACTGGCCCGACTGTTGGAAAATGACCTTTATGCCAAGGCAGAAAAGTGTATGTTTTTTTTCCAGCAGTCCGTCTCCTTCCTCGGATACCACATTTCTACCACAGGTGTGGAGATGGAGGGCGACCGCATTGCAGCCTTGCGTAATTGGCCGACTCCCATTACATCTCTGTTGAAGGGTGGGCTGTCCCGGCTCCGCTGGTCTGCTGAGGCTGACAGGGCCTTCAGTAACCTGAGAGAACTGTTCACCTCGGCCCTGGTACTGGCCCACCCCGATCCATCACTACTGTTCGTAGTGGAGGTGGATGCGTCCGAGGTTGGGATGGGAGCAGTCCTGTCTCAACGCTCGGGCACGCAACCCAAGCTCCGTCCCTGTGCGTTCTTCTCAAAGAAGCTCAGCCCGGCAGAGCAGAACTACGGCGTTGGTGATCGGGAGCTGTTGGCTGTTGTCCGAGCTCTGACCGTGTGGAGACATTGGTTCGAGGGGGCAAAACACCCATTCCTCGCCTGGACGGACTACCGTAACCTGGAGTACAGCCGGGCAGCGAGGAGGCTGAACCCTCGCCAGGCCAGGTGGGCCCTATTCTTCACCCGGTTTGATTTCACACTGTCATACATTCCGGGTACGAAGAACGTGAAGGCAGACGCACTGTCCCGGCTGTATGATACAGAGGAGAGACCCAGGGACAATACCCCCATACTGCCAGACTCATGCATTGTGGCGCCGGTAGTATGGGCGATGGACGCGGATATAGCGCAGGCACTACGCACAGATCCATCTCCACCGCAGTGTCCAGCTGGACTGCAGTGCATGCCTGCGCTTAGCCGTGATCGTCTGATCTACTGGGCACACATGTCACCCTCCTCTGGTCACCCAGGTATCGGTTATACAGTGCGCTGCCTGACCGAAATGTACTGGTGGCCTACCTTGGCTAAGGACGTGAGGGTGTATGTTTCCTCCTGCTCAGTGTGCGCCCAGAGTAAGGCACCTAGGCACCTCCCAGCGGGTAAGTTAAAACCTTTACCAGTTCCACAACAACCATGGTCTCATTTGAGTGTTGATTTTTTAAACTGATCTGTCTCTCTCAAGGGAACACCACCATCCTGGTCGTTGTGGACCGCTTTTCGAAGGCCTGCCGCCTCCTTCCTCTGCCCGGTCTCCCCACGGCTCTGCGAAAGCTCTGTTCAGATTTTAGTCATTTAGCAGACACTCTTATCCAGAGCGACTTACAGTTAGTGAATACATTATTATTATGTATATTTTCTCATACTGGCCCCTCGTGGGAATCGAACCCACAACCCTGGCGTTGCACACGCCATGCTCTACCAACTGAGCTACATCCCTGCCGGCCATTCTCTCCCCTACCCTGGACGAATTGAGCGCTGCCCTATGGGTCTCCCGGTCGAGGCCGGCTACGACAAAGCCTGGATTCGAACCAGGATCTCTAGTGGCACAGCTAGCACTGCGATGCAGTGCCTTAGACCACTGCGCGACACGGGAGGTACACCCGTCTTCCGGCACTACGGGGTACCAGAGGATATAGTGTCTGACCGAGGTCCCCAGTTCACGTCAAAAGTCTGGAAGGCGTCTCATGGAACGTCTGGGAGTCTCGGTCAGCCTGACCTCTGGGTTCCACCCTGAGAGTAATGGGCAGGTGGAATGGGTAAATCAGGATGTGGGTAGGTTCCTGAGGTCCTATTGCCAGGACCGGCCGGGGGAGTGGTCGGTGTTCCTGCCATGGGAAGAACATGCCCAAAACTCTCTCCGCCACTCCTCTACGAACCTAACGCCATTTCAGTGTGTTTTAGGTTATCAACCGGTTCTGGTACCGTGGCACCAGAGCCAGACCGAAGCTCCTGCGGTGGATGACTGGTTTCGGCGCGTGGAGGAGACGTGGAACGCTGCCCATGTTCACCTCCAACACGATGTGCGTCGTCAGAAGGCCAACGCTGACCGTCACCGCAGTGAGGCCCCCGTCTTTGTACCGGGGGATCGGGTCTGGCTCTCTACCCGGAATCTGCCCCTCCGCCTGCCCTGCCGGAAGCTGAGCCCGCGGTGTGTAGGGCCGTTCAAAGTCCTGAGGAGAATCAACGAGGTCACATATAGGTTATTACTCCCCCCTGATTACCGTATTAACCCCTTGTTTCATGTGTCTCTATTCAGGCTGGTGGTGGCTGGTCCGCTCCAGGAGTCTGAGGTGCGGGAGGTCCCTCCACCTCCTTTGGACATCGAGGGGGCGGCAGCATACTCTGTCCGTTCCATACTGGATTCGAGGCGCCGGGTGGGGGGCCTTCAGTTCCTCGTGGAGTGGGAAGGGTACGGTCCAGAGGTACGGTGCTGGGTCCCAGTGAGGGATATCCTCGATCCCTCTCTGTTGAGGGACTTCCATCGTCGCCATCCGACTCACCCTGCTCCGCATCCTCCTGGCCGTCCCCGAGGCCGGTGTCGGCGCGCTGCTGGAGCTGCGCGTCAAGGGGGGGGGGGTACTGTCACGAATTCAGCTGAGGCTGCCCCTCCTCCTTGCTCGGGCAGGTTTCGGCGTTCATCGTCACCGGCTTACTAGCCACTACCGCTCCATTTATCATCACTCCATTTGTCTTGTCTTGTCAATCACACATACCTGGTACTCATTCCCGTATTAGTCTGTGTATAAGTTTTCCC
This sequence comes from Coregonus clupeaformis, assembly GCF_020615455.1. NCBI lineage: Eukaryota > Metazoa > Chordata > Actinopteri > Salmoniformes > Salmonidae > Coregonus > Coregonus clupeaformis. The sequence continues at coordinate 51,744,852 of NC_059220.1, forward strand.
TCTGCCCCCTTGTCCTTTGTGAGTGATTGTTCATTGTGAGAGTGAGTAGCTCGGTTGAGCTACTCTTTCCTTGTATGTAGCCAAGGTGGATTTTTCCCTTGTGCTAGTTTCGTTTTGATGCTTGCTGCGCTTTATTCATGTACACTGAATAAACTCTGGATTTCGGTGTTTTACCACCTGCGCCTGACTCCGTCATTCACACCTCATCACACTTCCAGACACAAATGATAGAAGAGCTCACTGAACATTACTCGCACTAGCAGAGCTGGTTAGGCTGTTATGTTATCCAGAGCACTGGTGACTGCAACTGAGCTGTCAGATTGACAGTTCATAAATTCAAAAAGTGTCGCTCTCGGATCATTCAGAGTGCACACCGGATGCTCTGGCCAATGAGTGAGGTTGATCCGAATGTTCTGACCTCACAACGGCAGTCAAGCACCCAAGCTAACTGGCTAACATTGGCTAGCTACTTCCAGACACATAATGAGAGAACACCCCACTTTGACCATTTTACTCACCCTAGCAGAGCTGGTTAGGCTGTTTTCATGTTATCCATTGGTGACTGTAACTGTGCTGCTGGCAACAATTTAATTACTGACACCGGTCATATTCAACGGGTGTTGAGCGTTCATATATTCATCAGTTATTCTGCACTCTGACACATTCAGACGAGAGTGCTCTGAAATCAGAGTAGATGGCCAGATTGAAATTATGAATGCACCCGAAATGGTTACTTGCATAGTGGAGTCTTTTTTAAAGACATGTAGCTAGCTAGCTAGCTAGGTAAACCATGAACCATAATCACAACTCATGACGTTACTACCCTACATGAATCTGCAGGTAGCTAACCAACCAGGTTCAATGTTAGCTAGCTAACATTAGGCTATATCTAGCTAAGCAAATGGCTCTGAGATATGAATAATAAGGTCATACATGTAACGTTAGCTAGCGAGCCAGCCAGCTAATGTTAGCTAGCTAGTTTGATAAACAGCGAACCATAATCACAACTCATGACGTTACTACCCTGCATTAATCTGCAGGTAGCTAAACAACGAGGTTCAATGTTAGCTAGCTAACATTAAGGTATAGATAGCCAAGCAAATGGTTATTTCTGTCAAAATTAGAAACGTGTAATATCTGAAAATGTAGCTAGCTAGACTATCTTACCCGTATACATCATTAATGGATGGACGCGTCTTCTGTCGGATGCCATGGTTGCCCTTAGTTTGAAGATGTAATACAGAGACAGGTGTTTTCTCCATCTCCTTAGCTATCATAGTCCATGTCCACTGATTTCAAAACTCGATCCTCCAGAAAGTGGAGAGCAACACTTATGCAGTTTTAATACATAATCCATGTGTTTTAAAGCAGCGTTAGACAGGATTACCTAGACATCCTGACCAGCTGAAATAGACAGAAGCGTGCTATATGGCAGACTAATCCAAACTCATCTCTCGGCATGTCCAGCCCACTCATTGTCTCAGCCAATCATGGCAAGTGGGAAGGTTGCTGTCTTTTTCTTTGGCAATTTAACAATTGTATTTTGTTATTAAGATACATGAAAGTTCACATGTTCGAGATGGCATTTCTGCCAAAAAAATCGTTTTGACAACAACAAAAAAAGTTTACGTTCAAACGGCTCTCCTGTGAAGTAGTGACCCGCGACATACACCTAGTTTCCTGAAACAGGTCACAAACATCATCCCTGAAAATATAGAGACCCTTACATTATATACAATCATAAGCTTTACAAGATTTGGACAAGACGGCGAGCTAGCAGCGAGGCAAATGCTGTTGCATTCGCCGGATGCTTGGTAACATTCTGATCTAGGGGAAGTACAAAAAAGATAGCAGTGAACGGGTTGGGTCTAATAGTTTTGTTCCACATATGTGAGAATGTCTCAAGAATGGGGTCCCAGAAGCCACACAAAGATTGGGATGACCAAAACATGTGTACCACAGTCGCTGGACTGTGATGGCATCTCAAACACTTGTGGTCAACATTTGGATATACAGTATTTTTGCCAATCTGTCATTTGAGTAACGGTGCAAAACTTTGAACTGAATGAGCAAAATGCAAAATGATGAGGTGTGCATACGCTCAATACTATGTTGCTAAATGTCATCGGGTAGCTCGACACCCATGTCTCGCTCTCATGCAGATTTTGTATTTTCCCAGGAAGGCGGATTAATGTTCTGTATTATGTCATGCAATCTGGAGATTGTGCCCTTCAATCCATTCACCCCATAGTAACAGACTCTCTCATTTTAGGTGAGTATGTGAACAGAAATTCAAAGCACATGCAGTTAGAGCAATGTGGTGACACTTCTCTCTTTCACAGGGTCCTTTTGCGGTCTCATCTTCCAAGGCTGATCTGGCCAAGGCTGCAACTTTAGGAGAAAAGTAGAAGGACTCTGGGTGCTGAATGGAATCAACACAGACACACACACACAGACAAGAGAAAGACTAGGGATGTGGGTCACCATTCAGCATTCAGCATTACCTGAACAAGGCCCAATTGACCTCCAACACCACTTCATTGTTTGAGCAAAATGGGAACAAATCCATGAAGGGCATGTTTACTCGAAATGGGAAAATGTAGTGGTCATGCCTTATTTCAAATGACCACTTATGTTGCCACCTGCACCTTTCCAAGGGCACTGCCAAGGTTCAAGCCAATACAAAAGTCTGAGAACAGAAGGGAAGGTTAGCAACAGTAGAAGAAATGTGTTCTTTCTACAGTGAAGGACATATGGGTCACACACACCATAACATTTGCGTGTGAAGCTACTTTTAAAGGAACAGTCTGAGATCTAAGAGTCTGTTCAATGGTAATTTTAATTATTGATATTTAGCCATTAATTCTTGAAGAATATACAGTGAGGGAAAAAACTATTTGATCCCCTGCTGATTTTGTACGTTTGCCCACTGACAAAGAAATGATCAGTCTATAATTTTAATGGTAGGTTTATTTGAACAGTGAGAGACATAATAACAACAAAATAATCCAGAAAACGCATGTCAAAAATGTTATAAATTGATTTGCATTTTAATGAGGGAAATAAGTATTTGACCCCCTCTCAATCAGAAAGATTTCTGGCTCCCAGGTGTCTTTTATACAGGTAACGAGCTGAGATTAGGAGCACACTCTTAAAGGGAGTGCTCCTAATCTCAGCTTGTTACCTGTATAAATGATACCTGTCCACAGAAGCAATCAATCAATCAGATTCCAAACTCTATACCATGGCCAAGACCAAAGAGCTCTCCAAGGATGTCAGGGACAAGATTGTAGACCTACACAAGGCTGGAATGGGCTACAAGACCATCGCCAAGCAGCTTGGTGAGAAGGTGACAACAGTTGGTGCGATGATTCGCAAATGGAAGAAACACAAAGAACTGTCAATCTCCCTCGGCCTGGGGCTCCATGCAAGATCTCACCTCGTGGATTTGCAATGATCATGAGAACGGTGAGGAATCAGCCCAGAACTACACGGGAGGATCTTGTCAATGATCTCAAGGCAGCTGGGACCATAGTCACCAAGAAAACAATTGGTAACACACTACGCCATAAAGGACTGAAATCCTACAGCGCCCGCAAGGTCCCCCTGCTCAAGAAAGCACATATACAGGCCCGTCTGAAGTTTGCCAATGAACATCTGAATGATTCAGAGGAGAACTGGGTGAAAGTGTTGTGGTCAGATGAGACCAAAATGGAGCTCTTTGGCATCAACTCAACTCGCCGTGTTTGGAGGAGGAGGAATGCTGCCTATGTCCCCAAGAACACCATCCCCACCGTCAAACATGGAGGTGGAAACATTATGCTTTGGGTTTTTCTGCTAAGGGGACAGGACGACTTCACCGCATCAAAGGGACGATGAACGGGGCCATGTACCGTCAAATCTTGGGTGAGAACCTCCTTCCCTCAGCCAGGGCATTGAAAATGGGTTGTGGATGGGTATTCTATCATGACAATGACCCAAAACACACGGCCAAGGCAACAAAGGAGTGGCTCAAGAAGAAGCACATTAAGGTCCTGGAGTGGCCTAGCCAGTCTCCAGACCTTAATCCCATAGAAAATCTGTGGAGGGAGCTGAAGGTTCGAGTTGCCAAACGTCAGCCCTGAAACCTTAATGACTTGGAGAAGATTTGCAAAGAGGAGTGGGACAAAATCCCTCCTGATATGTGCAAACCTGGTGGCCAACTACAAGAAACGTCTGACCTCTGTGATTGCCAACAAGGGTTTTGCCAGCAAGTACTAAGTCATGTTTTGCAGAGGGGTCCCTCATTAAAATACAAATCAATTTATAACATTTTTGACATGCATTTTTCTGGATTATTTTATTGTTATTCTGTCTCTCACTGTTCAAATAAGCCTACCATTAAAATTATAGACTGATCATGTCTTTCTCAGTGGGCAAACGTACAAAATCAGCAGGGGATCAAATACTTTTTTCCCTCACTGTAACATGAATGCGTCATGAGCGCTGTCTATATGAATTTGTTTTTCAAATCCCAGAATGTAGCTTTAAAGAGAGGTGGAAGGAAAAAAGAAAGGAAGAAGCAAGAAAGAAATGCACATAATGTGAAGGTCAACTCAGAAATAAAAGGAATAACAGAGATTGAATTCTTGGCACAAAAAAAAAAGTTACAATGTTGTTACAAGTCAGTCCAGTCAATCTCCTCCTATTGATTTGTTACTGCAATTCACATTCTGTCCACTCGCTGTTTTCCTTCCCCATAAAAAGTACAGAGTGGCAAACCTCAAAGGACATGCTGCATTATCTGCTCATTGTCCCTCGCCGTAAGTAAGAGGAGTTATGTAGGAGTGGTACTGTACAATTCATTGGGAAACAAAGGATGGGATTTTGAATGACTTCAGATTAGGTACAGTTGATGTATTCATTAATTGTTTCAAATGAGCCACTCATAGTTCTATTGATGTAAGACAGTTTGTAACGATCAAGCTTAAACTAACAATTTTATACCTCGACTTGTTTTCAAATCCCTATTTAGCTTTTTTTCCAAAGCAAAGTTAGATGTCCCATCTTTTTACTTTCGCGTCAACATTTCTCACAAGCCATGTTGCAGAAACTCCTGTATTACCTTTACTATGCAGTTGAGGATATGTTGGACAGTGGTACACCCAAACACATCATCAAATCAATTCCACCACCAGAGCAGTGCCACTAGCTACCTTGTTTTTTTAGTAGAGTTCCTTTTTCTAAGTCTTGTGCTTTACTGAGACAGCAATAGAAACAGAGGGGGGAGACAGAAGACAGAGAGTAACAGTGGGAAGGGTGGACGAGGGGAACTCTACCACAGGCTCCTTACCCACTAGCTTGTTTACATATCTGTAAAAGGAAAAGCAACCGCGCATATCCAGGCCTCGTCAACAGTCATGTTATTGAGGATGAACGAGGAGACATCAATCCATCCGGGAGAATTTGAGGGCTGCATCCATGATGGCACCCTATTCCCTCTGTATTATAATACTTTTGATCATAGGGCCCTAGAGAAAAGTAATGCACTATATAGGGAACAGGGTGCCATTTGGGACACTCCCAAGACATCTCTTTGAATGATCTGTTAATTTCTTCCGCTTCGAACATATGACCCACTTTGAATGTAGTGACGAGACGTAAAGAGGAAGGAAGGGGTGTCCTACTGGGATAATTCAGGTGAGTCAGATGTAGAGGTGGTGATTCTCTCTCTCTCTCTCTCTCTCTCTCTCTCTCTCTCTCTCTCTCTCTCTCTCTCTCTCTCTCTCTCTAGCAGGTCATGCCTTTCCTACATTTCCTGTTCCTCAATCACGCAGCCTGTCGCCAAACCAACGAAAGAAAAATCTAATGTGGGTTGGGGCTTTTTTTTGTGGGGCGTATACCTCATTCAGAAAGGCCTGCCCTTGGGGCGCAGAAAGAAGAGGAGAGAAAGAGAGAAGCTCCAGATCAGTTGCAATACACGTGGAAAATTAATATGGAACAAGCATTGCTAAAAGTAAACACAACTGGAGACACCAAGTCATTTTTTAAGACATGTAATTGATAAGTTAGCGCAACAGCAGTTAGCAAAATACTATATGAGCAGTAACTATCTAAAACCACTAGCTGACTAACAAAACATATTGATTTGCTAACTGTGGGGCAAAATATCTCTTTGCCAGCAGGCGTCTCCAGTCATTTTCACTTTTAGACTTTTGTGACATCTCCACTTTCCAAGCGTACTGACACCATAAACTATTTTCCTCCAAACTCTTCCAACCGAATCTTCCCGTTCATCAAAACATAACAGTTAATTAATTTCCGATTTGAATACTGTTGATTAAAAAACATAGTTCTTCTCAGTCTGTTCTTTCAATTACTGCTCGAAACTGAATGAAGCCTTAAATAAAGCAAAAAGCAGAACTTCTTCACTCTTCAAGGCTTAAAATTTTAATTACACTGAAAAGGCATTATTTGGGGAGAACTGTACATGTTGAATAGAGACACATAATCACATCTTGAAGCCCACATGATATCAGAGCTTACTATTTCTTAACATTTAATTCCACAATTAATGTTTGAATATTGGCACAATCAAAATGGTTCAAGCAGCAGACACTCAAGAAATCCAATCTACCCAGACCCTCCTTATGGCAACACCGGTCGCAACACCATTAAAATGAAGACATGACAATGTCATTCGGAGCATTCAAGAAGCAAAGCAAAACAAATATAGAGCACAGTCGGTCTAGTCATGCTTATTAAACCGTATCAAATCGATGAATGGTCACACACTGCGTTTCCCAGACACACTAGCGGTGGTAGACCCAGCCAAGCGGTGAAATGCATGCTGGGAAAACAGGCAACCTGAGGTAAGTCTTCGGCTTGAGTTGATCTCGGCACCCGTTGCAGTACATCTCACTTCGCAATTGGCGAACCATCAGACTTGGCGCCCCTCCCCTGGCCCTGGTGGCTCCCCTTTACTACTCTCTGTTATGTACGAGATAACATCTGTCCTCGGTCGCCCAGCCCAGACAGATGGCAAACAGGGGGAGCTGGCCGGCGGTAAGAGAGACCGAGGAGAGAGAAAGAAAGCCTCGGGGGGATTTAGCTGGTGGGGCCTACACTGTCTGTTTTCTCCCTGCTGCACATTCCTCTTGATGGCGGAAACGAGTCTGGGGAGCCTCGGGAGCGTGTCTGAGAACCAGGGCATGTAGGATGTCATTATTCAACGGATAATGACATTGATTCCAGAGGAAACCGGCATAAATAACAACAACAGAAGAGCAGTTTTAGAGGTTACATAGAAAAATGTATTGGGTATAGTAGACTTATCTCCCCTTCTTCAATGGGCATCACGTTGTATTCATTGATGTTGAAGGCTAGAGTAAATTAATATAATCTACTCTGTTGTTGAAGTACAGTAGATCAATAAAGCTACAGTACTATAGCAGTAGTTAAGCTGCTTATGCTGAAAAGCCTTATTAGTGCATAGGTCAAATAAGCTTTGGAATTACCTGTCTTTATCGGCTTCCGCCAAAAAATAATATGTCACTTAAAACAAAAAACTAAAAAAAGAAATCCATTTTTTTCCCCCAGGTCTGATAATAGCACAATTCCTGCCACCAAACATTATTACTGTGCATTATAACTATTTGAAATTAGACCAACTGTAAAAAGGTCTTACAATTACAAAACTAGTTTATGAACTACATAATGATTGAAATGTGCAACATTTGCATGAAATTAATACATTTACAACATTACCTAACTTCCCCCATGATGGATTTTCTGAATACAATCACAGGCAAATGGCGTTGTTAGGCCCAACGTGATAGCGAAGGCCAGTAAACCTATTTACCTGATTATTTGATTGTTTGTTTATTTGGATTCCCATTAGCAGCTACTCTTCCTGCCAGCCGTGTTGCCCTGTTCTGAGCCAATTGCAATTTTCCTAAGTCCCTCTTTGTGGCACCTGACCACATGACTGAACAGTAGTCCAGGTGCAACAAAACTACGGCCTGTAGGACATGCCTTGTTGATAGTGTTGTTAAGAAGGCAGAGCAGTGCTTTATTATAGACAGATTTCTCCCTATCTTAGCTACTGTTGTATCAATATGTTTTGACCATGACAGTTTACAATCCAGGGTTACTCCAAGCAGTTTAGTCACCTCAATTTGCTCAATTTCCACATTATTCATTACATGATTTAGTTGAGGTTTAGGGTTTAGTGAATGATTTATCCCAAATAAAATGCTTTTAGTTTTTGAAATATTTAGAACTAACTTATACATTGCCACCCATTCTGAAACTAACTGCAGCTCTTTGTTAAGTGTTGCAGTCATTTCAGTCGCTGTAGTAGCTGATGTGTATTGTGTTGAGTCATCCGCATACATAGACACACTGGCTTTACTCAAAGCCAGTGGCATGTCGTTGGTAAATATTTAAAAAGTAATTGGCCTAGACAGCTGCCCTGGGGAATTCCTGATTCTACCTGGATTTTGTTGAAGAGGCACAAAAGTCTAACAAAACAGCCCCCACAGTATTTTTATCATAGATTTCTCTCAGCCAATCATCAGTAATTTATGTAAGTGCTGTGCTTGTTGAATCAAATCAAATCAAAATGTATTTACCACATGTGCCGAATACAACAGGTGTAGACCTTACAGTGAAATGCTTACTTACAAGCCCTTAAACAACAATGCAGTTTTAAGAAAAAATAAAAATGTTAAGTAAAAAATAGATAAGTAAATAATTAAAGAGTAGCAGTAAAATAAACTAACAGAAGGGAGTCTATATACAGGGGGTACCGGTACAGAGTCGATGTGCTTAGGCACCAGTTAGTCGAGGTAATTGAGGTAATATGTCAGTTAAAGTGACTATGTATAGATAATAAACATAGTAGCAGCAGTTTAAATTAGTGGGTGGGGTGGGGTGGGGTGGTGTGGGGTGGAGGGGACAATGTAAATAGTCTGGGTAGCCATGATTAGCTGTTCAGGGGTCTTATGGCTTGGGGGTAGAAGCTGTTAAGAAGCATTTTGGACCTAGACTTGGGGATCCGGTACCGCTTGCCGTGCAGGAGCAGAGAGAACAGTCTATGACTGGGGTGGCTGGAGTCTTTGACAATTTGTAGGGCCTTCCTCTGACACCACCTGGTATAGATGTCCTGGATGGCAGGAAGCTTGGCCCCAGTGATGTACTGGGCCGTACACACTACCCTCTGTAGTGCCTTGTGGTCGGAGGCCGAGCAGATGCCATACCAGGCGGTGATGCAACCAGTCAGGATGCTCTCGATGGTGCAGCTGTAGAACTTTTTGAGGATCTGAGGACCCATGCCAAATCTTTTCAGTCTCTTGAGGGGGAATAGGCTTTGTCATGCCCTCTTCACAATTGTCTTGGTGTGTTTGGACCATGATAGTTTGTTGGTGATATGGACACCAAGGAACTTGAAGCTCTCAACCTGTTCCACTTCAGCCCCGTTGATGAGAATGGGGGCGTGCTCAGATGGGGGTGTGCTAAGTCCGCTTTTATTTCCTGTAGTCCACAATCATCTATTTTGTCTTGATCACGTTGAGGGAGAGGTTGTTATCCTGGCACCACATGGCCAGGTCTCTGACCTCCTCCCTATAGGCTGTCTCATCGTTGTCGTTGATCAGGCATACCACTGTTGTGTCGTCTGCAAATTTAATGATGGTGTTGGAGTCGTGCCTGGCCATGCAGTCATGAGTGAACAGGGAGTACAGGAGGGAAATGAGCACGGACCCCTGAGGGGCCCCCGTGTTGAGGATCAGCGTGGCAGATTTTTTGTTACCTACCCTTACCACCAGGAGGCGGCCCGTCAGGAAGTCCAGGATCCAGTTGCAGAGGGAGGTGTTTAGTCTCAGGGTCCTTAGCTTAGTGATGAGCTTTGAAGGCACTATGGTGTTGAATGCTGAGCTGTAGTCAATGAATAGCATTCTCACGTAGTTGTTCCTCTTGTCCAGGTGGGACAAGGGCAGTGTGGAATGCAATAGAGATTGCATCATCTGTGGATCTGTTGGGGCGGTATTAAAATTGTAGTGGGTCTAGGGTTTCTGGGATAATGGTGTTGATGTGAGCCATGAACAGCCTTTCAAAGCACTTCATGGCTACAGACGTGAGTGCTACGGGTCGGTAGTCATTTAGGCAGGTCATCTTAGTGTTCTTGGACACAGGGACTATGGTGGTCTGCTTGAAACATGTTGGCTTTACAGACTAAGTCACGGACATGTTGAAAATGTCAGTGAAGACACTTGCCAGTTGGTCAACGCAAGCTCGGAATACACGTCCTGGTAATCCGTCTGGCCCTGCGGCCTTGTGAATGTTGACCTGCTTAAAAGTCTGACTCACATCGTCTACAGAGAGCGGGATCACATAGTCATCCGGAACAGCTGATGCTCTCCTTCATGCTTCAGTGTTGCTTGCCTCGAAGCGAGCATATAAGTGATTTAGCTTGTCTGGAAGGCTTGTGTCACTGGGAAGCTCGCGGCTGTTCTTCCCTCTGTAGTCTGTTATATTTTGCAATCCCTGCCACGTCGGAGCCGGTGTAGTACGATTCAATCTTAGTCCTGTATTGACTCTTTCCCTGTTTGATGGTTCGTTGGAGGGCATAGCGGGATTTCTTATTAGCGTCCGGGTTAGTGTCCCGCTCTACCCTTTAGCTCAGTGTGGATGTTGCCTGTAATCCATGGCTTCTGGTTGGGGTATGTATGTACGGTCACTGTGGGGACGACGTCATCGATGCAATTATTGATGAAGCCTCTGTGCGTGGAGTAAAGGTGGCCTAGAGTTTTCTTTCCTTTGGTTGCACATTTAACATGATGGTAGAAATGAGGTAGAATGGATTTAAGTTTCCCTACATTAAAGTACCCGGCCACTAGGAACACTGCCTCTGGATGAGCGTTTTCCTGTTTGCTTATGGCCTTATACAGCTCATTGAGTGCAATCTTAGTGCCAGCATTGGTTTGTAGTGGTAAATAGACAGCTACGAAAAATATAGATGAAAACTCTCTTGGTAAATAGTGTGGTCTATAGCTTGTCATGAAATACTCTACCTCAGGTGAGCAAAACCTTGAGACTTCCTTAGTATTAGATTTTATGCACCAGCTGTTGTTTACAAATATACACAGACCGCCACCCCTTGTCTTACCAGAGTCAGCCATTCTATCCTGCCGATGTAACGTATATCCTGCCAGCTGTCTGTTGTCCATGTCGTCGTTCAGCCACGACTCGGTGAAACATAAGATATTACAGTTTTTAATGTCCCGTTGGTAGGATAACCTTGATCTTAGGTCATCCAATTTATTTCAAATTATTGAGCGCTGGCTAATAGGATTGATGGAAGAGGCAGTTTACTCGCTCGCCGTCCGATCCTTACAAGGCACCCGGACCTACGTCCACGATACCTCAGTCTCTTTCTCATGCGAATGACAGGGATTTGGGCCTTTTCGAGTGTCTGTAGAATATCCTTCGCGTCCGACTCGTTGAAGAAAAAATCTTCGTCCAATACGAGGTGAGTAATCGCTGTCCTGATATCCAGAAGCTATTTTTGGTCATAAGAGACGGTGGCAGAAACATTATGTACAGAATAAATTACAAATAACGCGAAACAACACACATAATATTAAAATTGGTTAGAGGGCCGTAAAATGGCAACCATCTCCTCCAGCGCCATGTCCTTCCCTATAAGCGTGCTGAAAGTCTCTTGTCAATTTGTTTACTGTAAAATAAAATTGTATCTGTCAAACACTATTTTTTCCCCAAAAGTTTACTAAGGGTTGTTAACAGGCTGATTGGTTGGCTATTTGAGCCAGTAAAGGGGGCTTTACTATTCTTAGGTAGAAGAATGACTGTTGCTTCCCTCAAGGCCTGAGGGCACACACTTTCTAGAAGGCTTTAATTGAAGATATGTCAAATAGGAGTGGCAATATCGTCCGCTATTATCCTCAGTCAATTTCCATCGAAGTTGTCAGAACCTGGTGGCTTGTCATTGTTGATAGAGAACACTATTTTTTATACGTCTTCCACACTCACTTTACGGAATTCAAAATGACAATGCTTGTCTTTCATCATTTGATCAGTTATACTTGGATGTGTAGTGTCAGCGTTTGTTGCTGGCATGTCATGCCTAAGTTTGCATATATTGCCAATGAAAAAATAATTAAAGTAATTGGCAATTTCAGTGGCATCTGATTCAATGAATGATGGAGCTGAGTTTGCCGTTTTGCCGAACATTTCATTTAAGGTGCTCCTGAGCTTTTTACTATCATTCTTTATATAATTTCTTTGTTTCATAGTATACTTTCTTCTTTTTATTCAGTTTAGTCACAATTTCTCAATTTGCAGTACGCTTGCCAATCGGTTATGCAGCCAGACTTCTACATACAGTTTTTAAATTCCTCATCAATCCACAGGGATTTAACAATTTTTACCATCATTTTCTTAATGGGTGCATGCTTTTTAGTAAATTGAATAAGCTATTTCATAAATGTGTCAAGTGCAGCGTCTGGTGGCAACTGATTACAGACCACAGACCAACACATATTCTTTACATCAACAACATTGGAATCACTACAAAACATATTGTATGACCTCTTATACACTACATTATGCCCAGCCTTTGGAACTTTGGTTTTCCTAGATATGGCTACTATATTGTGAACGCTACTGCCGATGGATCTGGATACAGCTTTCAAGCAAATTTCTGCAGCATTAGTAAAGATGTGATCATTACATGTTGATGATTTAATTCCTGTGCTGTTTGTAACTACCCTGGTAGGTTGACTGATACCTGAATCAGGTTGCAGGCACTGGTTACAGTTTGAAGCTTTTTCATGAGTGGGCAGCTTGATGAAAGCCAGTCAATATTTAAATCACCCAGAAAATATACCTTCTGTTGATATCACATACATTGTCAAGCATTTCACACGTTATCCAGATACTGACTGTTAGCACTTGGTGGCCTATAGCAGCTTCCCACAGGAATGGGCTTTAGGTGAGGCTGATGATCCTTTAGCCATATTACATCAACAGTATTGAACGAGATCGTCTCTAAGCTTTACAGGAATGTGGTTCTGAATATAAACAGCAACACCTCTGCCATTGGCATTTCTGTAGATGTTATAACCATGCTTTGCTACCACTGTATCATCAAAGGTATTATCTAAGTGAGTTTCAGGGATAGTCAGAATATGAATGTCATCTGTTACTAGCAAGTTATTATTTTCTTAAGCTACATATGTTAATGTGGGCTATTTTTAGCACTTTTCTGGGATGCTTGATTGTTTTCATTGCTTTACTGGGAAGCTTAGCAGAAGTAGACATGCAGGAGTTATTTATGTTAGTACAGGGTGAGCTGCACAAAGTGGACTTCCTACCAGGGCACACCACCTCAGTGCTAACAGTATAACTCTGGTTCATAGGCACATGATTACTGCATACAATAGCTGTAGGATCAGGAGAGGCATTCAGGGCAGTTAGAGGGACATACATTAGGTTACTTACATTGTGTCTATCAACACCCTGGTATAATGTACATTTTCTGAAGCTTTACGACAACTCAGCGACACAATGGTAGGGATTAACTGAACTGGGCTTAGGTCATTGATAATTCATTGTCTCAACGCAGCATTATAATGCTGTGAAAGGATCCAGGAACCCAAATTATTTGGGTGGATCCCATCCTTTTTTTTTTTTCTCCAAAAGGTATTGAAATTGTCAACAAAAGTTACACCCATTGAGCTGCAATAATCATGTAGACAGTTGTGAAGAGAAGAAATCCTGCAAAAGCGTTCAATGCCACGATTCAGAGAGGGCACAAGGCCAGATATGATGGGTCTTGTATTAGTGTCTAGCAGAGAATCAGTTAGCTCTTTAAAATCCAGTTTCAACTGTTCAGAGCTGCCATTAAAATAATGTAATTAAAACCCACAGGTACTATGATAGAATATATTTTCATGTCTTGGTGTAGAACATTCGGGAGAAGCTTAGTAATGTTATTTACTCGAGCTCCGGGATAGGACATTGTTTTTGCACCAGGAACAGTCACATTTCTTACCATGGAGCTGCCCAAAATCACGGCTGGAGAGAAGGACAAGGAAATCCGCCCACTCCCATGCTTCACAGTATTCAGAGAACCGTTTAAGGACAGGCGAGAGGCAGGATAGGTTGAGCCTGTAGTTCCTGGTGCCTGGTGCAAGCCTCCAACAGATGGAGATGCCCCGCTCGATCCAGAGCAGGGACGGAAGTTTGCCGACGTCGACTTCGAAATCGTAGGGGAAGGAGTAGGCACAGCGGCCGTAGACACAGGTACCCCCAGCGACAAAGGTGCAGGAAGATCAGGCTCCATGGCGGCGAAACTATTTGTTGTTTATATCCACTCCGGGCCTCTCATTGGGAGTGTAGCCTGCTTTACAGGAGGCTGCTGTCTTCGGCTTCTACGGCTCGTGACACGTGTCCCCTCACAGCCCCCGCCGTTCCATGAGATCTTGTTTAATCTGTTTTTGAAAGGTAATTTTGCCATTATTTGGATCCTGGATGCTGATTAGACTAGCAGTGTTTCAAGCCATGCTGTTTTGGCCGTCACAGGCACACCATGCCTGCTAACAGTTCCATCTGAATTACCACTGCGCCTTCATAAGAATATCATAATGTTCATGTTACTGCCTGAATCACCTGTGACTGTATTCATGATACAGCACTGCCTCAAGTGCCTTATTGCTTTCATAAAACGGTTACCAACATATTAAAATAACTATTAATTACATATTTACATCTTCCTAAGTCTGAGGGTGGTTTTAACCTTCCAGACTTGGAATTGTGTAAACTCGCCACCTACGGCTTTTACTTGCTACATACAGTGGATATAAAAAGTCTACACACCCCTGTTAAAATGGCAGGTTTTTGTGATGTAAAAGAATGAGACAAAGATAAATAATGTCAGAACTTTTTCCACTGTTAATTTGACCTATAATGTGAACAATTCAATTGAAAAACAAACTGAAATCTTCGAGGGGGAAAAATGAAAACCTTATAATAACCTGGTTGCATAACTGGGGATGTGGCTGTGTTCAGAATTAACCAATCACATTCAAACTCATGTTAAATAGAAGTCACTACGCACCTGCCATCATTTAAAGTGACTCTGATGAATCACAAATAAAGTTCCGCTGTTCAAGTAGGATTTCCTGACATTTTCTTAGTTGCATCTCAGAGCAAAAGCCATGGTCCGCAGAGAGCTTCCAAAGCATCAGAGGGATCTCATTGTTGAAAGATATCAGTCAGGAGAAGGGTACAAAATAATTTCCAAAGCATTACATATACCATGGAACACAGTGAAGACAGTCATCATCAAGTGGAGAAAATATGGCACAACAGAGACATTACCAAGAACTGGACGTCCCTCCAAAATGTATGAAAAGACGAGAAGAAAACTGGTCAGGGAGGCTTCCAAGAGGCCTACAGCAACATTAAAGGAACTGCAGGAATTTCTGGCAAGTACTGGCTGTGTGCTACATGTGACAACAATCTCCTGTATTCTTCATATGAATGGGCTATGGGGTAGGGAGGCAAGACGGAAGCCTTTTCTTACAAAGAAAAACATCCATGCCCGGCTGAAGTTTGCAAAAACAAACATCAAGTCCCACAAACGCACGTGGGAAAATGTGTTATGGTCTGATGAAACCAAGGTTGAACCTTTTGGCCATAATTCCAAAAGGTATGTTTGACGCAAAAACAACACTACACATCACCCAAAGAACACCAAACCCACAGTGAAGCATGGTGGTGGCAGCATCATGCTTTGGGGCTGTTTTTCTTCAGCTGGAACCGGGGCCTTAGTCAGGGTGGAGGGAATTATGAACAGTTCCAAATACCAGGCAATTTTGGCACAAAACCTTCAGGCGTCCGTTAGAAAGCTGAAGATGAAGAGGAAGTTCACCTTTCAGCACGACAACGAACCAAAGCACACATCCAAATCCACAAAAGCATGGATTCACCAGAAGAAGATTAACATTTTGGAATGGCCCAGCCAGAGCCCAGACCTGAATCCAATTGAACATCTCTGGGGTGATCTGAAGAGGGCTGTGCACAGGAGATGTCCTCACAATCTGACAGATTTGGAGCGCTTTTGCAAAGAAGAGCGGGCAAACATTGCCACGTCAAGATGTGTCATGCTACTAGACTCCTACCCAAAAAGACTGAGTGCTGTAATAAAATCAAAAGGTGCTTCAACAAAGTATTAGTTTAAGGGTGTGCACACTTATGCAACCAGGTTATTGTGAGTTTGTTTTTCAATTGAATTGTTCACATTATAGGTCACATTAAAGGTGGAAAAAGTTCTGACATGAATTATCTTTGTCTCATTCTTTTACATCACAAAAACCTGGCATTTTAACAGGGGTGTGTAGACTTTTTATATCCACTGACACACAGCTCGGACACCCATGCATACCCCACAAGACATGCCACCAGAGGTCTCTTTATAGTCCCCAAATCCAGAACAGACTATGGGAGGCGCACAGCACTACACAGAGCCATGACTACATGGAACTCTATTCCACATCAAGTAACTCATGCAAGCTGTAAAATTAGATTTAATAAACAGATAAAAATACACCTCATGGAACAACGGGGACTGTGAAGAAACACAAACACTGGCACAGACACACATACACATGATAAGACATGCACGCTACACACATGAACACATGGATTTTGTATTGTAAATATGTGATAGTGGAGTAGTGGCCAGAGGGAACACACTAAATGTATTCGGTAAAGTGTTATGAAATAATAATGTAATGTCATGTAATTTTTTAAATTGTATATAACTGCATTAATGTTGCTGGACCCCAGGAAGAGTAGCTGCTGCCTTGGCAACAGCTCATGGGGATCCTTAATAAATACAAACACAAATGTAGATTGCGTTGTACAAGTATTCAGACCCCTTGGATTTCTTCTGATTTTATTGTGTAACAAAGTAGGATTACATTTTTTCTACACAAAACACTCTAAATGAAAGTTTTAAGATTAATAAAAATCGAATAACTAAAATATAGTTGTTGCATAAGTATTCAGCTCCCTGAGTTAATACATTTTAAAACACCTTTGGCATCGTTTACAGCTGTGAGTCTTCTTTGGTAAGTCTATAAGAGCTTTGCACGTGTGGTTTGTGCAATCTTTGCCCATTATTCTTTTCGAAAGTCTTCAAGCTCGCTCACATTGTTCGGGATCATTGCTAGACAGCAATTCAAGCAGATTTATGTAAAAACTGTAACTTGGCCACTCACAAACGTTTACTGTCTTCTTGGTAAGCAACTCCATAGCAGACTTGGCCTTGTGGTAGGTTATTGTCCTCCTCCAGTCTCTGGTGTAAAGCAGACTGAAGCAGGTTTTCCTCTAGGATTTTGCCTGTGCTTAGCTCCATCCCGTTTCTTTTTATGCTGAAAAACTCCCCAGTATTTGCCGTTGTCAAGCATACCCATACCATGATGCAACCACCACCATGCTTGAAAATAAGGAAGCAGTTACTCAGTGATGTGTTTAGGCCAAAAAGTGTATTCCTTTGCTGTTTTTCTATTTTTGTATTACTTTAGTGGCTTGTTGCATACAATATGCATGTTTTGAAATATTTGTATTCTGTACTTTTGTATTCTTCTTTTCACTCTGTCATTTAGGTCATTATTGTGGAGTCACTAAAATGTTGTTAATCCATCCTCAGTTTTCTCTCATCACAGCCATTGAAGTCTGTCGCTGTTTTAAAATCAGCAATGGTAACATCCCTGAGCAGTTTCATTCCTGTCCTGCAGCTCAGTTTAGAAGGACGACTATATCTTTGGGTGGTTTAATACCTAATCCACAGCATAATTATTAGCTTGATTATGCTTAAAGAGATATATTCAATGTATGATTTGTTATTATTACCCATCTACTAATCACTCCCCTTCTTTATGAGGCTTTCGAAAAGCTCCCTGGTCTTTGTAGCTGAATCTGGACCTAACAGATGTTATATATATGGGGGACAGAGGAAGGGTTAGTCATTCAAAACTCATGTCAACCCCTATTATTTCACACAGAGTGAGTCCATGTAACTTATTATGTGATTTGTTAAGCCAGATTTTACTCTTGTATAAACTCAACTTCCTTGACAACTTCCTTCACAACAGCTCTGCTGTGCTCCACTTACCACAAGAAGTATGAATGCCCTGACTTCTGCAGAGGCCGCATCGCAGTAAATGCTGTATGGCCAATACAGAACCGGATTGACCATAAATCGGCTTTTATACCCATCTAAGCAGAGCCGAAGACAATTATCTTCTTGGAAAAATAATGAACATTTGTGAATTGCATAGGCCTTTGTCTCAATTTCAGAATTTTTCAATACATGAACTGAATTTCCATCTCATTACCTCAACTGGCTGCATTTGAAAACAAAATGGACCCCAACGACCGTGGGCTTGATCATTATAGGCATAGCACTGGCCCACACAGTTCAGCATGCTGGAGAATACAGAAAGCTAATTTGTCCTACAAGCTGTTGTATACAGTATATCCTTTTATCTCTGTCCTCAAAAGGCTTTGCTGTGCTGTGTGAGCCGGAGTAAGACACCCTCCTAAACCTTTGTTAGAAGCACAGTGATAAATTGGAAAGACCGGGATTGGTAGTACCACCTTGAGAACAAACAGAGGTACAGTATGACTTGGATAATGAACACTATCCAGCACACCTAGTCACTTGTACCAAGCAAACACCCATGCCTTTCTTAGCCAAATCTTGTTGTCACTCAATCTGACAGAACAATCTGAATGGACATCTGATGCGTATTAGCTTGACAAATTGTTTGTTTGTTTTCTCCCATGCAAGTCTCTCTCTACCTTCAACCCCCCCTCCCTTCAGTGCCTCTCTCTCTCCTTCTCTCTCCCTTTAGTGCCCCCCTCTCTCTCTCTCTCTCTCTCTCTCTCTCTCTCTCTCTCTCTCTCTCTCTCTCTCTCTCTCTCTCTCTGTCACAACTTCAGTTCTTCTCTCTCTCCCCCTCGCTCTTCCTTCAGTCCCTCTCTCTCTCCCCCTCTCGCTTCAGTCCATCAATCATTTCCAGGCAACTGTTCGAATACAATGTTGGCACATTTCTCCATGCAGTCCTCCCAGCATCAGGATTATGCTAGTAGGAGTACTCCTTTTCATTCCAATCACTAGTAAACGTCTAAGTAAACTACCAGAATTTTGGTAAACGTCAAGGTATTTTTTGGAATTTTAAAAGGGAAGTCTGTAGTTGCTACATCCACTTCTGGTTCGGGCAGGCATCGCCGTTCGTCGTCACCGGCCTTCTAGCCACTGCCGCGCCTCATCTCATCATTCCATTTGTTTTGTCTTGTTTATTACACACACCTTGTACCTTGTCCATATCCCCTCATTAGTACGTGTATAAGTGTTCCCTCTGCCCCCTTGTCCTTGTGGGTGATTGTTTAGTGTGAGGAGAGTGTAGCTTGTTTGAGCTCTGTGTATTTTGTATTGCCGTGGTATTTTTTCCCTGTGTGCCTGTTTGGTGCACTGGACTGTTTGATGCAATTCTGTGTAACTCTGTATTCCAGAATAAACTCTGTATTCTGTGATTTACCCTCCTGTGCCTGACTCCTTCAAATCACCCATCACAGAATCACCCACCCTATATGGAGTCAGCAGGAGAGGAGCGCATGCCTGGATTCGTGGCACGGGTCCAGGATAATTTTGACGATGCTAGCCAGCTTGGGAGAAGCGATGGATCGGGTTATCCAGGTCGTCCAACGCCTGGAGAGGAGAGGACCCGATCTGTCGGGACCAGCTGGGCGACCGGATCCAGCCACCCACACCCCAGTGTAAGGCGCTGGTCGATTCCGGTGCAGCTGGGAACTTTATGGACACAGTCTAGGCATTACATTGGTTCCCCTATCCATTCCACTCCCCATCAGAGCACTTGACAGTCGACCATTAGGGTCCGGGTTCGTTAGGGAGGTTACAGCACCAGTCACTATGGTTACCCACGAGACTCATCGCGAGTAAGTCACTTTTTTTATTATTGAGTCTCCTGCTTTCCCTGTAGTGTTAGGTATTCCTTGGTTAGCACTCCACAACCCCACCTTTTCATGGCAACAGAGGGTTCTCACGGGGTGGTCGCGAGAGTATCAGGGTAGGTGTCTCGGTGTTTCCTTTGGTGCAACAACGGTGGAAAGTCCAGACAATACCTCCACCGTGCGCATTCCCCCCGAATACCTCGATTTGGCGCATGCGTTTTCCAAAACGCAGGCGACCAAGTTACCACCTCATCTGGCGGGGGATTGTGCATATAAACCTCCGGGTAGACGCTGTGCCTCCCAGGAGTCATGTGTATCCCCTGTCACAGGCTGAAATGGAGGCAATGGAGACATACATCACCAAGTCCCTGCGCCAGGGGTTTATACGTCCCTCCACTTCACCCGCCTCCTCAAGTTTATTTTTTGTGAAGAAGAAAGATGGCGGTCTGCGCCCTTGCATTGATTATGATCACTGAACAATGGGACGATACGATTTAGTTATCCTCTCATTCCTTCTGTGATTGAGTCAATGCATGGGCACGCTTCTTCACAAAACTAGATCTCCGGAGTGCGTACAACCTGGTGCGTGTCCGAGAGGGGGACGAGTGGAAGACAGCATTCAGCACAACCACGGGGCATTATGAATACCTGGTGAGGCCTTACGGTTTGATGAATGCTCCATCCGTCTTCCAGTCCTTTGTGAACGAGGTGTTTTGGGACATGCTTGGTCACGATGTAGTGGTCTACATCGATGACATTCTGGTGTGTTCCGCAACGCGTACCGAGCATGTGTCCCTGGTTCGCAAAGTGCTGGCCCGACTGTTGGAAAATGACCTTCATGCCAAGGCAGTAAAGTGTCTGTTTATCCAACAGTCCGTCTCCTTCCTTACCGCATTACCAACCACGGTAAAGGAGGTGCAGCGCTTTATTGGCTGCCAACTACTATCTGAGGTTTATCCGTCTTTGGCAAGGTCGCAGCTCCCATCAAATGATTGTGGACTACAGGGAAAAAAAGAGGACTAAGCACGCCCCCATTCTCATCGACGGGGCTCTAGTGGAACAGGCTGAGAGCTTCAAGTTCCTTGGTGTCCACATCACCAATAAACTATCATGGTCCAAACACACCAAGACAGTCGTGAAGAGGGCACGACAAAGCCTATTCCCCCTCAGGAGACTGGAAAGATTTGGCATATGTCCAGCCACCCTAGTCATAGACTGTTCTCTCTGCTCCCACACGGCAAGTGGTACCGGAGCGCCAAGTCTAGGTCCAAAAGGCTTCTCAACAGCTTCTACCCCCAAGCCATAAGACTCCTGAACAGCTAATCATGGCTACCCGGACTATTTGCACCCCCACCCCATCTTTTTACGCTGCTGCTACTCTGTTAATTATTTATGCATAGTCACTTTAACTCTACCCACATGTACATATTACCTCAACTATCTCAACTAGCCGGTGCCCCCGCACATTGACTCTGCACGGGTACCCCCCTGTATATAGTCTCCCTACTGTTATTTTATTTGACTTCTGCTCTTTTTTTCTCAACACTTTTTTGTTGTTGTTGTTTTATTTGACTTTTTATTAAGAAATAAATGCATTGTTGGGTAAGGGCTGTAAGTAAGCATTTCACATTAATGTCTACACCTGTTGTATTCGGCGCATGTGGCAAATCAAATTTGATTTGATTTGATCTCTGTTGAAGGGTGGGCTGTCCCGGCTCCGCTGGTCTGCTGAGGCTGACAGGGCCTTCAGTAACCTGAGGCGTCTGTTTACCTCAGCCCCGGTACTGGCCCACCCCGATCCATCACTACTGTTTGTACGTGCCTGCTCTTGTCCGTGACCGTCGGATCTACTGGGCTTACACACATCCCCCTCCTCTGGTCACCCAGATATTATCACACTGACTGAATTTACAAAAATAAACCTGTCGTCTGGGAAAATGTTGGGGTATTATGTACTGTATCTGTACTTGTAAATGCCAGTGCCCTTATGCTGTATGTGAAATATGAAGACACAAATGCAATCTGACAGGTGTATAGGCATAGGCAAATTGCCTTTACACGTTTTGCAGTAAGCAAGATAGCAGGTAGTATGTGATAATAACTAATTTTGTGCATTTTCTTTGTGTAGACAAATTAAGTGAGCAACACCTTCTGGTCATTTTTGTATCATAAAAAAAAGAAACTGACTTAATAAGATCTTATTATTAACCTTTTGACACGTACGAACACACGGCTGTGATCATTCTACAGTGGTACCTGCAGCGTACGCTCAAACTGGTAAGATTAGAACACTTATTTAGAACGGCCAGTTATGATTGATGCAACAGTCAGGGTCAGACATTCACAGAAGTAGTGACAGTATAACACAGTTGTCATCCAAACTGGAAAATGTAGGCTACATTAGTCGTTGTGCTGAGGAAAGAGAGCTAACACAAGCAGTCATATTTAGCTAACTCTCGGCTGACAGAAACCATAATATGAATTAGCTAATAACAATTACTATTTACAATTCATCACATCACGGGTGAGCTCACCAGTGATCGAAGTAATTAAGTAAAAATCAAAAGTAATCCGACGATCGGTATTTTATGCGCATCGCCATGTTTGTTTTTCGCGTCAACAAAAGATAAGAGGTGACAAGCTGAGTTGGGTCTGTTTGCAGTATGCATGTTGAAGGGGGTGTGTCGTCTACGATCATTCACTTCCATCATTCACTTCCGGAAATTTACTCGAAAGACCACCTTGTTTTGTTTTAACATCTTTGGTCTGACAGACGTTGACAAGACAACCAGAATGCATTCTATGATGTCAACAAACATGGTGCCACATAGAGCTGGCAATTGGCTTAGCATTAGCTCATTATAATCAGTACAACCTTCAAAAAAGTATTTTACACACATCACATGTGTCCATTAAAATCTATGCAAGAATCGGTATGCATGATTTGTCACCAGTACTTGAAAACGTGAATAAAACAGTAAATACGTTATGCTCCATACATACATATGGTGTACTACAGTAGAAACGACAACAGGATATACAGAAACTATAATGATAACGTAATAAGGCACTTACTTTGATAGGAACTTACACCTGTCCAAAGTTATTATTAGTTAGGAAAACAACAACGAAGGCAATGCGGGCGCCAGCCGGAAAATGTGCCAGGGTGAAAATGTTAGTGCAAGTTCTGAAATTCTGTTCTGACTCGAGATGTGCAAATATCTGCATACTTGATCTGGGGAAACACTGGGGAAGTTATTGAGCTCTCGTCGAAGAGAGACGTTTTTCAGGCTCAGTAATGCCTGAAATGTAAATTGTCATCAACAGTGAAATGGGCTACTTCTATGTAAATTAATTATTTAAAATAATAATAATTAGAAATTGACAAGTTGAAACATAGCCTATAGATAATTGGCAGTCATCGTGCCTTGGTTTGAGGGCAGCGTGGGTTAACTGTCCTGTTGCGTAACAATCACATTTTGGAACAATGAGTGCATTCTGACATTGCGCACATAAATAATCTCACGCGTGAAAATGTTAAGTCAGCCTACTAGCTGTTTTAGCCTCTGTCAAAGTGTTATCAACCAAATCGATCCAAATCGAAGTCAATAACGCAACAACATACACTGAAGAAAAAAAGTATTTATCTCAAATTTTGTGCACAATTTGTTTACATCTCTGTTAGTGAGCATTTCTCCTTTGCCAAGATAATGCATCCACCTGGCAGGTCTGGCATATCAAGAAGCTGATTAAACAGCATGATATTTGCACAGGTGCACCTTGTGCTGGGGACAATAAAAGGCCACTCTAGAATGTGTAGTTATGTCACACAACACATTGCCAAAGATGTCTCAAATGTTGAGGGAGTGTGCAATTGGCATGCTGACTGAAGGAATGTACATTTAATGTTATTTTCTCTACCATAAGCCGCCTCCAATCTCATTTTAAAGAATTTGGCAGTACGTCCAACCGGCCTCACAACCGCAGACCACATGTAACCAAGCCAGCCCAGGTCCTCCACCTCCGGCTTCTTCACCTGCTTGATCGTCTGAGACCAGCCACCCAGACAGCTGAAGAAACTGTGGGTTGGCACAACCGCAGAAAGCACAAACTGTCAGAAACCATCTCAGGGAAGCTAATCTGTGTCCTCATTGTCCTCACCAGGGTTTTGACCTGACTGCAGTTTGGCATTGTTACGGACTTCAGTAGGCAAATGCTCAGCTTCGATGGCCAATGGCACACTGGAGAAGTGTGCTCTTCATGGATGAATCCCGGTTTCACCTGTACCAGGCAGATGGCGTGTGGGCGAGCGGTTTGCTGATGTCAACGTTGTGAACAGAGTGCCCGATGGTGGTGTTGGGGTTATGGTATGGGCAGGCACAAGCTACGGAAAATGAACACAATTGCATTACATTGATGGCAATTTGAATGCACAGAGATACCGTGATGAGATCCTGAGGCCCATTGTCGTGCCATTCATCCGCAGCCTTCACCTCATGTTTCAGCATGATAATCCATGGCCCCATATCGCAAGGATCTGTATACAATTCCTGGAAGCTGAAAATGTCCCAGTTCTTCCATGGCCTGCATACTCACCAGACATTGAGCATGTTTGGGATGCTCTGTTCTAGTTCCCACCAATATCCAGCAACTTCGCACAGCCACCGAAGAGGAGTGGCACAACATTCCACAGGCCACAATCAACAGCCTGATCAACATGGTGGCGCATGATGGTCACACCAGATACAGACTGATTTTCTGATCCACGCCCCTACCTTTTTTTTTTAAAGGTATCTGTGACCAACAGATGCATATGGATTCCTAGTAGTGATATCCATCCATCCAAATCTTAGGGCCTAATTTATTTATTTCAACTGACTGATTTTCTTATATGAAATGTAACTTAGTAAAATCTTTGAAATTGTTGCATGCTGCATGTGATCATGCTCTCCGTAGCCGATGTGATTAAGACCTTTAAACAGGTCAACATTCACAAGGCCGAAGGGCCAGACGGATTACCAGGACATGTACTCCCAGCATGCGCTGACCAACTTGTAAGTGTCTTCACTGACATTTTCAACCTGTCCCTGACTGAGACTGTAATACCAACATGTTGCAAGCAGACCACCATAGTCCCTGTGCCCAAGAACACTAAGGTAACCTGCCTAAAAGACTAGAGACCCGTAGCACTCACGTCTGTAGCCATGAAGTGCTTTGAAAGGCTGGTTATGGCTAACATCAACACCATAATCCCAGAAACCCTAGACCCACTCCAATTATGCATACCGTCCCAACAGATTCACAGATGATGGAATCTCTATTGCATTCCACATAGCCCTTTCCCACCTGGACAAAATGAACAACTACGTGAGAATGCTATTCATTGACTACAGCTCAGCATTCAACACCATAGTGCCCTCAAAGCTCATCACTAAGCTAAGGACCCTGGGACTGAACACCTCCTACTAAAACTGGATCCTGGACTTAATGACAGGCTGACCCCAGGTAGTAAGGGTAGGTAACAACACATCTGCCACGCTGATCCTCAACACAGGGGCCCCTTAGGGGTGCGTGCTCAGTCCCCTCCTGTAGTCCCTGTTCACCCATGACTGCATGGCCAGGCACGACTCCAACGCCATCATTAAGTTTGCCGACGACATAACAGTGGTAGGCCTGATCACCGACAACGATGAGACAGCCTTTAGGGAGGAAGTCAGAGGCCTGGCCATGTGGTGCCAGGATAACAACCTCTCCCTCAACTTGATCAAGACAAAGGAGATGATTGTGGACTACATGGAACAGGAGGACCGAGCACGCCCCCATTCTCATCGACGGGGCTGTAGTGGAGCAGGTTGAGAGCTTCAAGTTCCTTGGTGTCCACATCACCAACAAACTATCATGGTCCAAACACACCAAGACAGTCGTGAAGAGGGCATAACAAAGCCTATTGCCCATCAGGAGACTGAAAAGATATGGCATAGGTCCTCAGATCCTGAAAAAAGTTATACAGCTGCACCATCGAGAGCATCCTGACTGGTTGCATCACTGCCTGGTATGGCAACTGCTCGGCCTCCGAACGCAAGGCACTACAGAGGGTAATGCGTGCGGCACAGTACATCATTGGGGCCAAGCATCCTGCCACCCAGGACCTCTATACCAGGCGGTGTCAGAGGAAGGCCCAAAAATTGTAAAAGGCTCCAGCCACCCTAGTCATAGACTGTTCTCTCTGCTACCGCACGGCAAGTTTCTTCTTCTTATTGGTTTAGTAGTGGTTTCTTTGCAGCAATTTGACCAAAAGGCCTGATTCACACAGTCTCCTCTGAACAGTTGATGTTGAGATGTGTCTGTTAGTTGAACTCTGTGAAGCACTTATGTGGGCTGCAATTACTGAGTCTCATAACTCTAATGAACTTATCTTCTGCAGCAGAGGTAACTCTGGGTCTTCCTTTCCTGTGGCGGTCCTCATGAGAGCCAGTTACATCATAGCGCTTGATGGTTTTTGCGACTGCACTTGAAGAAACTTTCAAAGTTCTTCACATTTTCCAGATTGACTGACCTTCATGTCTTAAAGTAATGATTGACTGTCGTTTCTCTTCGATTATTTGAGCTGTTCTTGTCATAATATGGACTTTACCAAATAGGGCTGTCTGCTGAACTTTTAACAATGCACACCTGTTGGTGACTACCACATGAATCTGGTTGAGAAAATGCCAATAGTGTGCAAAGCTTTCATCAAGGCAAAGGGTGGCTATTTTGAAGAATCTCAAATATAAAATAGATTTTGATTTGTTTAACAATTTTTTGGTTGCTACTTGATTCCAAATGTGTTATTTCATAGTTTTGATGTCTTCACTATTATTATACAATGTAAAAAATAGTTAAATTAAAGAGAAACCCTGGAATGAGTAGGTGTGTCCAAACTTTTGACTGGTACTGACATATTACCTCAATTACCCCGACTAACCTCTGCCCCCGCACATTGACTCTGTACCGGTACCCCCTGTATAAAGCCTCGCTACTGTCATTTTACTGCTGCTCTTTAATGATTTGTTCTTTATTTTTATTTTTATTTTTTACTTAACACTTATTTTTCTTAAAACTGCATTGTTGGTTAAGGGCTTGTAAGTAAGCATTTCACTGTAAGGTCTACAACTGTTGTATTCGGCACGTGACAAATAAAATGTGATTTGATTTGATTTTGCGTTTATATTTTTGTTCAGTGTATATCTAGAAAATCTGAATTTAATACACTGAATTGAACATGATTGCTTCAAGCATCTTGTGGAAAAATTACAACATGAGAGAACAGAATGGAAAACAGCCTAACCCAAGCCACAATGCTACAGTGTGCAAAGGCAGTTCTTCCCTCAGAGAAAGCTACAACACAAACTGTAACACAGTATTCTATGTGACTGTGCGCCACAATAGCTTCACAGAAGCTGAATACCATTTCTGATTCCCAGCTGAATCCTTTTTAATGTCATGGAAGGATGAAATCAGGGTCGTGTTGATTAGGGCATGCAACAAAAAAAACACTTTTGGGATGTGTAATGAGTGTTTTATTAGAGTCGCTCCCACCCTGTTGGTTTCAATCAATTTTATTCAGTTTGGTGCCAAATGACCACAACCCAGAAGTGGGGTGACAGGGATTCCTTGAAGCATGACCACCTGTGTAGGGAAAACTCAAAATTCCTCTGTGGGAGTACTCACCACTCTGATTGGTCATTTGGCCAATTAGACCAATCACTCCACTATGATAGGGCTAGACCAGGGGTGGACAACCCTCCTCCTTCCTGGAAAGCTACGGTCTTACTGTTTTGTTCCAACCCTAGTCTATCATACCTGATTCAACTAATCAACCTGCTCCTGTGGACTTTGATTTGCTGAATCAGGTGTGTAAGGGCAGTGATGGAGCAAAAATCTGCAACCACCCCCACTGTGCTCCTGTACTACATAACCACAGGTAATGTATATAATTTACACTAACACTAACATTCTCATTCACAGAGCAAGCTTTAAAGTTTCTGATGATATAGATTAATTTTATTTAAAGTCGCTGACACCATGAAGATGAATGTGCCATCCGCTGTGACTTCAAAGGAGCGAGAGGACTCAATCATGGAGAAACATTTCAAAGACAACCAAAGCCACCCTGCTGATCCCTGGTAGGGAAGTCACTGTCATCACAAACTCCAGGATGTTTTGGATTTGTGTGTTTGTTTGTTTGTTTGTTTGTTTGTTTGTTTGTTTGTTTGTGTGTGTGTGTGTGTGTGTGTGTGTGTGTGTGTGTGTGTGTGTGTGTGTGTGTGTGTGTGTGTGTGTGTGTGTGTGTGTGTGTGTATGTGCGCGTGTGAGCGAGAAGTCTGTGGGGGCGTGTGGAACCGACACAATGATGAAAAGGAAAATAATGTAGATTCCTTTACTTCGCTGCCTTTACATTTCCATCCATCCATCCATCCATCCATCCGCTATTTTTACAGATCCACAACTCTACCTTCAGGATATCCATCACCAGATATCAATTTATTTTCTAATCCCTCCTGAATCTGAAAACGATTTCCCAATGGTGCAACGCGAGTTTGGTCTTAGCCTACCAATTTAGCACTGTTACACAGGCTGATTCGGTGCATAATATTAACGCAAGACAAAATAGCTTTTACGCAGGAGAAAAGAGCTGGCTGAAGGCTGTGAGTAGGGTGATTAAACTAATTCTGTCCAATGGCCCATGCTATCCATGGCACGACGCAGGTCTACATTTTGACTGACAGCATAATAATAAATGATTGGAGCTGTACAGTATGAAAAGGCCTATGGGTAATTTATCCCGATGGGTGGCCAACTGGAAAATCAACTGGAATATATCACCAAACTTTACAATACACGAAAAGAGCACGTTTTAATCTGTAAAACAAGTAGTATGATGGCCTCGACATTTTATATGTTGCATACAGACCTAGATTTAAATAGTATTTGTTTCCTTATCGAAAGCTTTGAGCATTTGATTGAACCTGTCTGGAGTGCCAGATGGGAGGGTTTGGGACTATCCAATTGTTTTATTTTGCTGAAGCTAGTGCTGTTACTTTGTTCACTTTCTGATGAGACTATGCCATTTAGGAGGAGGAGACTCTGAAACCCCAGTTAACACTCTGTCCTTCATCTTTGCTTTTACAGTTTTTCTCAGTCGCTTTGGTGCATTTCTTAGATCAAAAGTGCAATTCTTGATACTACTTGTACAAATTCCAAATCATCTAGTCACTTGTGCACATCATTAAAGCAATTTCTTATTCCTTTGAACAAATTGCAAT
This sequence comes from Coregonus clupeaformis, assembly GCF_020615455.1. Lineage (NCBI taxonomy): Eukaryota > Metazoa > Chordata > Actinopteri > Salmoniformes > Salmonidae > Coregonus > Coregonus clupeaformis. Next base: position 51,774,200 of record NC_059220.1, read on the forward strand.
TGCTTTTGTACATATTGCAATTGATAATGTACAAGTGTCAGCTTTTTTCCACATTTTCAATTGCTCATGTCATGTTGATCAAAATATAGTAGATGGTTCTCTGTTGAATAGTCTTACCCCTCAAAACATCTAGGCATTAGTTCCTTGCATAAGCCATTACATGCAAAATTGTTGAACTATTTGTCATAAACTGTCAAGCATAGTTTTACACATTTCTATTAGACCTTTTGTACAAAAACGTAAATTGCTGAATCGTGCAGGTGAAATTAACCCTCACTCATGAAGGAATGTAAAGTGTTAGTTCAACCAACAATCAACCAGTTGTCTAAATTGCTCAAAGGTGCATCTCATGAAGAATCAATTGGCAAGCATATATAGACAGACCACAACACAGAGTTGCAATTTTCCAATAATGGATGGACCAGGAAACGAACAGGGTCAACAGCCAAGAGGAGGAAGAAGAGGAGCAAGGATGCGTGGTGGAAGGCAAAACAGAGGAAGAGGCAGAAGAGGACATAGGTGCATATCTGATGACATAAGGGCCACTATTGTAGACCATGTTGTCAATCATGGCCTTACAATGGCTGAGGCGGGTCGAAGGGTGCAGCCGAATATTGGGAGATCAACCGTGTCCTCAATAGTACAAACGTTTCGAGAGAGAACAGGTATGTCCACCAATGTACAGTGCACTGTTACTGTATATAAGCAGTATACTGTATACTTCCTACAATGCTTCATATTACAGTAGTCCACTTGTATTTCACAGCATACAGAAATATACTCTATACAGATACATACTGCACCTTACATGCACCCACCTGTATGTTTTACAGTAAAATGTGTGTTCGCATAGTTTTTGTCTATGTGAAAGTGTGCGATGCATCACTGCATTTTTCCACACATAGGACTGCAAGATTACCTCAAACCGGTGGCAGAGGACGCCTTTTCACACCTCAACAGGAGGAGGCTATTTGCACCATGGTCCGAGCAAACAATGCCATGAGACTCAGGGAAATACAAAGGACCATTATAGAAGACAACGATGTCTTTGAAAAACATCCATACGGTTAGCATCTCAACCATCGACAGGGTGCTGCATAGAAACCAGATGAGTATGAAACAGCTGTACCGTGTACCATTCCAAAGGAATGAGGACAGAGTTAAGGAGCTACGGTACCAGTATGTACAGGTAAAACATATATCTATGTAACTACTTTACAGCAACATTTTATAGTGTTACATAGTACAGTAAGCATAAACTGCACACATTTCCATTGCTGTGGAAGGAACATGCAATATATGTACATTTTATGTCACTCTTCCTTACCAAAACAAATTCAACTGTGTGTTCTGGGATATAGCGTATAATGGAGTTGGAATCAAGTGAACCCTCTCACAACTTTGTATACGTGGATGAGGCTGGCTTCAACCTGACCAAATGCAGAAGGCGGGGTCGGAATATCATCGGTCACAGAGCTACTGTGGATTTGCCAGGCCAACGGGGAGGAAATATCACCATGTGTGCTGCTATTTCGGAGCATGGTGTCCTAACCCATATCCCCCTTTTAGGGCCATACAACACCCAGCATCTACTCAACTTTTTAGAGACTCTCTACAGGGCTCTCATCCCTGATGATGAGAGGGGTCTGTTTAGAGAGGATTTGCCAAAGTATGTGGTCATTTGTGATAATGTGAGTTTCCATCGATCAAACATCATAAGGCAATGGTTTGTGACCCACCCGAGGATGCTCATAGAATTCCTCCCACCTTATTCACCATTCCTTAACCCAATTGAGGAGTTATTTTCAGCATGGAGGTGGAAGGTGTACGATCGTCAGCCACACACACAGATGACCCTGCTGGCTGCAATGGATGCAGCATGTGAGGACACCACAGTAGACGCCTGCAGAGGATGGATAAGGCATTTCAAAAGATTCTTTCCACGTTGCATTGGAAGGGAAAATATCCGGTGTGATGTGGATGAGAATATGTGGGCTGACAGACAGGAACGTCTGGATGTGTAGAGACAGCACTAGAACAGTGCTGTGGGCAAAGTTGTGCCTTAGGGGTGGTTTCCTGTGTTTCTTTCTAATTTAGTTTTTTTTCCTTTGTGCCCCTTGGGTTGTCCAGTCTCTTTCAATCAATAACCCACATACAGTAATATGTAAATAGTACTGTTGAAATTGATATATGCCATAGAAGTGCAGCCTTGTGCATTTTCAATACAGTAACTGTCATCCAAACTGTAGCCTAAGTTTACATCAGGTAATACTGTCAAAGTACACAGTTCCATTGACAACATGCCTAAACATTTTGACAACCTTGTTCGTGAACAATGACTCAATGACTTATCATTCTGATGACACTGACATGATCATTGGCATGAATATTTACTTTTGAGAGATGTACTAAGGATTTTTAGTGACTGACTAGCTTTAGAAACATATCTATTGTATATTGCAGTTTGTACAAATTGTTCTGAGAAATGCACTTATTATTTTGCACATGTTAGGGATGATGTGAAAAATGCACCAAAGCGACTGAGAAAAACTGTAAAAACACCATGGTTAACTCCATTGTGTTAGCTCAATTTGCCCAGAGGCATCAGTGTCAATGATTGCATTTATTTAAGTCGTGGAACGTATGGTCAGCCTACAGCAGCCAATTATGAATTATAGATGAATAATTCAGTCCCCTTTTTAAAAGAATGAAACCGTGGAGCCCTCAGTGGAGCCTCAGAAATGCATGGTGTCTGACTGACTGACTGCTGACTCTTTTGCCAGATAGATAGATAGATAGATAGATAGATAGATAGATAGATAGATAGATAGATAGATAGATAAGGCAGATCTAAAAGGCAAAACTGATCCTAGATCATCACTTCTACTCTGAAACCCTTGATAAATACGGGCCATGGTATTTACAGTCCAGGAGAAAAAATGATTGCCTTTTTCCCATTTTAGGAAAGGAAGTATCTGTTGAAGTAAGTTTTGGTGGAATTTTGTCTCGGATTGTGTTGGAGAGTGTAATGGAATCTGCCAAATCTAACTTAGAGAAGCACCTTAAAGTACAAATCAGCTTTCTCAGGTGACATACCAAACCGCTACATTTGCTCATTCATTACAATCATGATACAATTAAGATGAGCCTTTACTGGCATTATTAAGTCTACACTCTGCAGCAGAAGTAGTAACACAGACAGAGGCCCCACACATCAACCCTGCGAGCTTCCAACAATACATAACAGTGCTCATGGCTGCACGACTCGTTAAACTTGACACGACAAATCATTTGTGAAGACCAATAGGCATGCGGCAATGGCGTCCTCTTCGCGCAGGCTGGAGGAGTGTGTACCTGAGCATCGCTAATAATTTACATGCGGCAATTACAAAAGCAGTTTTAAACGAGGAGACAACAGAGAGACATTAACATTTCAGTAATCTTCGCTGAGGCGGGATGATGGGAGCTTCGGTATAAGCACCGAACAGAGGCATTTTCCATTTGAAAATGCCGATATGTAGGATGAGAATCACCGGTTTGGTTTAATGCTCTAATTTCCCAAAGGTGCCGGCTGGATAGATGAGGATGGAGGCGAACGCAGACATGCAAACAATTAAAAGTCTATTTAACCTTTTGTGCTAGGAAGATAGGATTAGTTAAATGGCATACTTAGCAACTAGCTCTCACAGTCTCACACCAGAATTAGACGTTCATCCATGTTTCTCAAACATCAAATTTCAAAGTTGTTTCAAATGTCAGATTTTGAAGTCTTTAAGGATAAGGTTAGGCATTAACTCTGAATGGTTAAGGTAAGGGTTATGGTTTGGGATAGGCTTAAAATTAAAATCTCAAAAACTACTTTCTATCACTGGATTCAAACATTTGGCACCAGAGGCAGATGCTTATGCCCATCCGTGTCCACAAGACACTAGCAAAATCGAAACCTACTTGAAGAGGTTACAGCGCTCACTGTTACCCTTAGTGGCTGGTTTCCATTTCATCTTCCGACGTTCTCAGCCATGGATGGACGTCCAATACTGACTTCTATCACAGGTGACCTGGCTGTACGTAGAGGCATGGGAGTGGGTTGAGGTGGGATGGGGTAATGATTAAGCTATACATGTAAATTCCTACATATCAACATGTATTCTTCCATTTGCACAAGTCGCTATTACTCAGCTGACAACCGAACAAAGACATAATGAGGCTTTCGCAATGTCACATCGTGTTTTCTTTAAAAAGAGTGGTTGGAAGAAACGGAGGAGTCATATACAAGAGTAAAATGAGAGGTTGGTTTATTGCGACAGTAATATGTTACAGTGAGGTGGTGCCGACTGTAAAAATGTATCAATGGGGAGAGGGATTTGGTGTGTTGGCTCTTCTTAAAAGAAGATTCATATTTTCTAAAGAGCGCTCACACAACGTGTGCAGGGAAGCTCAACAGGATTTCATGGCAGTAAAATGAGCATTTTATCCCTTGGCTTCTTCTCAGTGCCAATGTGTGAGATGCTACCACAATGCAGGAAATGGCAGAGAAAAGAGGAAGGTGTTTTTGGTGTTTTGCTAAATTGTCTCTTCTCTCAGCAATTTGCAATGTCAGAATTCTGTTTTGGCAGAGAGACTAGAGGGAATGTGTTCATTATTTGGATTTTAGTAAATAAATCATATTTGTTCTACCTAATCTTTTCTGGCCAAATGTTGCCTCCATGCGTAAACCATTATACCCACCTGTCCCCTCCCTGGAAAAAAAGAGAACTTTGAACCACATTTCTACAGATGCCCTCTGTCAACCTATACAACAGTCAACAGTTGTGTCTGGTTAAGTAATTAATAAAAGGTTTGTATCTAAATATCCTTCAAGTAAATTGCAGTCGTCGTCGTCGGGTGAGGTTGTGTCTCTCTCTGGCGGGAGGTAAGCTTGGCTCATATGGCTTATATACATAGTTTGGGCTTTGTCGAGTAAAGCTTAAACTATGTATTTAGATTATAGTTAGGTATTGTAGTTAGTTATCGTGGGTTGTTGTATGTAATTATTGTAGGTTAGTATTGTAATCGGCTGAGCCCGGTGAAGCACGAAGCTAGCTAACCCTCTACCTGGACTAGCTGGCGGGTAGCTACTGGTAACTATTACAAACTGTGGATAGTTGTTTCACGCCTGAGAGTGCCTGTAATTACGCCAGCTAGCTGCCTACAATAATGCCTATCATTCAGCTGTTTTCTAAATTCATTGTCTGAAGCGTTAACGTTAGGTAGTAAGTGGCTACTGTGCTTGAAATTTAGCTAGCTTGTTGCTACCTGGATAGCTACTAGTAAACAATAGCTGGAAAGACCTAGCGAACAGACGCGAACTGGCTGAGTCAATTCAGTGTCTAGCTTTGCACTTGGCTAGCTAACAGTAGCTGCTAGGGGTAAGTTATAACCTACATTTGTGTTTTGTTTTTACATACTGGTAGCCAGAGTTGTTCAAGGGAATTCGGGACATGGGTGACTAGTTAACGTTAGCTTGGCTCTCTCTGTGTGTTCGTGCCGAGGGAGGAGGGGTTTCTTCTTTGTCTGAAAGCAATGGCTAGCTAGTATGCTAACTATTCTAGCTAACTAACTGGCTGAATAAGTTGACGACGGACTCGCTCAAGCTGTCGGGACAAACCCACAACGTTAGACACGGACACAAATGATCTGCTTGGCGTGTTGACACACTGGTGGTTTGTTGTGGCCGAGTATTGGTGCTACACCGTGTTGTTGGAGTCCGGCATGCTAGCTGGCTGTGGCGTCATATGACTAGGTGCCCTGGATGATTTTCATGGAAGAATACTGTACCAAGTTAGCTAGCTGAATAAACTAAGTTAGAGTCTATTCATAGAAAACATTGAACCGCTGTAGTTTACAACAATTATAGTTTCTGAGGTGGAAGTTGGGAGAGTTATATTTGGGTGTTTCAGTGAAACATACGTGAGGGAGGCCCCGCTCTCTCCTTTCCCAGATGTTTAGTTCATTTCATTCCGATCTCCTTTGCATTATTGTAGCCATTTTCTGTAGCCTGTCAACTATGCCTCTGTCTATCCCTGTTCTCTCCTCTCCGCACAGGCTATACAAACGCCTCACACCGCGTGGCTGCTGCCTCTCTAACCTGGTGGTCCCTGCACGCACCACCCACGTGGAGTTCCAGGTCTCAGGCAGCCTCTGGAACTGCCATTCTGCTGCCAACAAGGCAGAGTTAATCTCAGCCTATGCTACCCTCCAGTCCCTCGACTTCTTGGCGCTGACGGAAACATGGATTACCACTGAAAACACTGTTACTCCTACTGCTCTCTCCTCGTCTGATCATGTGTTCTCGCATACCCCGAGAGCATCTGGTCAGCGGGGTGGTGGCACAGGAATCCTCATCTCTTCCAAGTGGACATTCTCTCTTTTTCCCCTGACCCATCTGTCTATCTCTTCTTTTGAATTCCATGCTGTCACAGTCACTAGCCCATTCAAGCTTAACATCCTTGTCATTTATCGCCCTCCAGGTTCCCTTGGAGAGTTCATCAATGAGCTTGACGCCTTGATAAGTTCCTTTCCTGAGGATGGCTCACCCCTCACAGTTCTGGGTAACTTCAACCTCCCTACGTCTACCTTTGACTAATTTCTCTCTGCCTCCTTCTTTCCACTCCTCTCCTCTTTTGACCTCACCCTCTCACCGTCCCCGTCCCCCCCCCTACTCACAAGGCAGGCAATACGCTTGACCTCATCTTTACTAGATGCTGTTCTTCTACTAATCACACTGCAACTTCCCTCCAAGTCTCCGACCACTACTTTGTATCCTTTTCTCTCTCGCTCTCCTCCAACACTACTCACTCTGCCCCTACTCAGATGGTAATGCGCCGTCGCAACCTTCGCTCTCTCTCTCCCGCTACTCTCTCCTCTTCCATCCTATCATCTCTTCCCTCTGCTCAATCCTTCTCCCTCCAATCTCCTGATTCTGCCTCCTCAACCCTCCTCTCCTCCCTTTCTGCATCCTTTGACTCTCTATGTCCTCTATCCTCCCGGCCGGCTCGGTCCTCCCCTCCTGCTCCGTGGCTTGACGACTCATTGCGAGCTCACAGAACAGGGCTCCGGGCAGCCGAAGCGGAAATGGAGGAAAACTAGACTCCCTGCGGACTCCCACTCCCTCCTCTCTACATTTTCTTACATTTACATTTTATTCATTTAGCAGACGCTCTTATCCAGAGCGACTTACAGTTAGTGAATACATTATTATTTTTTTTATACTGGCCCCCCATGGGAAACGAACCCACAACCCTGGCGTTGCAAACGCCATGCTCTATCAACTGAGCTACATCCCTGCCGGCCATTCCCTCCCCTACCCTGGACGACGCTGGGCCAATTGTGCGCCGCCCATGAGTCTCCCGGTCGCGGCCGGCTGCGACAGAGCCTGGATTCGAACCAGGATCTCTAGTAGCACAGTTAGCACTGCGATGCAGTGCCTTAGACCACTGCGCCACTCAGGAGCTAGAATTCTTCATCTGTTTCTGCTGCTAAAGCCACTTTCTACCACTCTAAATTCCAAGCATCTGCCTCTAACCCTAGGAAGCTCTTTGCCACCTTCTCCTCCCTGCTGAATCCTCCTCCCCCTCCCCCCCACTCCTCCCTCTCTGTGGATGACTTCGTCAACCATTTTGAAAAGAAGGTTAACGACATCCGATCCTCGTTTGTTAAGTCAAATGACACTGCTGGTCCTGCTCACACTGCCCTACACTATGCTTTGACTTCTTTCTCCCCTCTCTCTCCAGATAAAATCTTGCGACTTGTGATGGCCGGCCGCCCAACAACCTGCCCGCTTGACCCTATTCCCTCCTCTCTTCTCCAGACCATCTCCGGTGACCTTCTCCCTTACCTCACCTCGCTCATCAACTCATCCTTGACCGCTGGCTATGTCCCTTCCGTCTTCAAGAGAGCGAGAGTTGCACCACTTCTCAAAAAACCAACACTCGATCCCTCTGATGTCAACAACTACAGACCAGTATCCCTTCTTTCTTTTCTCTCCAAATCTCTTGAGCGTGCCATCTTTAGCCAACTCTCTTGCTATCTCTCTCAGAATGACCTTCTTGATCCAAACCAGTCAACTTTCAAGACTGGTCATTCAACTGAGACTGTTCTTCTCTGTGTCACGGAGGCTCTCCGCACTCCTAAAGCTAACTCTCTCTCCTCTGCTCTTGTCCTTCTAGACCTGTCTGCTGCCTTTGATACTCTCCACCCTCTCCGAGCGGGGCATCTCCGGCGTGGCTCACTCTTGGATTGCGTCCTACCTGACCGGTCGCTCCTACCAAGTGGCGTGGCGAGAATCTGTCTCCGCACCACGTGCTCTCACCACTGGTGTCCCCCAGGGCTCAGTTCTAGGCCCTCTCCTATTCTCGCTATACACCAAGTCACTTGGCTCTGTCATATCCTCACATGGCCTCTCCTATCATTGCTACGCAGACGACACACAACTAATCTTCTCCTTTCCCCCTTCTGATAACCAGGTGGCGAATCGCATCTCTGCATGTCTGGTAGACATATCAGTGTGGATGACGGATCACCACCTCAAGCTGAACCTCGGCAAGACGGAGCTGCTCTTCCTCCCCGGGAAGGACTGCCTGTTCCATAATCTCGCCATCACGGGTGACATCTCCGTTGTGTCCTCCTCCCAGAGTGCGAAGAGCCTTGGCGTGACCCTGGACAACACCCTGTTGTTCTCCGCTAACATCAAGGCGGTGACCCGATCTTGTAGGTTCATGCTCTACAACATTTGGAGAGTACGACCCTGCCTTACACAGGAAGCGGCACAGGTCCTAATCCAGGCACTTGTCATCTCCCGTCTGGATTACTGCAACTCGCTGTTGGCTTGGCTCCCTGCCTGTGCCATTAAACCCCTACAACTCATCCAGAATGCCGCAGCCCGTCTGGTGTTCAACCTTCCCAAGTTCTCTCACGTCACCCTGCTCCTCCGCACACTCCACTGGCTTCCAGTTGAAGCTCGCATCTGCTACAAGACCATGGTGCTTGCCTACGGGCTGTGAGGGGAACGGCACCACCGTACCTTCAGGCTCTGATCAGTCCCTACACCCAAACGAGGATATTGCGTTCATCCACCTCTGGCCTGCTGGCCCCCCTACCTCTGCGGAAGCACAGTTCCAGTCAAAACTGTTCGCTGCTCTGGCACCCCAATGGTAGAACAATCTCCCTCACGACGCCAGGACAGCGGAGTCAATCACCACCTTCCAGAGACACTTGAAACCCCACCTCTTTAAGGAATACCTGGGATAGGATAAAGTAATCCTTCTACCCCCCCCCTTACCCACCCCACCCCCCAAAAATTAAAAAAATTAAAACATGTTGTAAAGCGGTTATCCCACTGGCTATAAGGTGAATGCACCAATTTGTAAGTCGCTCTGGATAAGAGCGTCTGCTAAATGACGTAAATGTAAATGTAAATGTAAAAGTCTCTCTGTTTCTCAGTTCGTCCGCTGTCTGTTTTTTCTTTCTTAGTGTGTGTGTGTGTGTGTGTGTGTGTGTGTGTGTGTGTGTGTGTGTGTGTGTGTGTGTGTGTGTGTGTGTGTGTGTGTGTGTGTGTATGTATGAACATACATAGATGGGTGGGGTGTGTGTGATACTGTATGTGTGTATGAGCATACATAGATGGGTGGGTGGTGTGTGATAGTGTGTGTGTATGAGCATACATAGATGGGTGGGTGGTGTGTGATAGTGTGTGTGTGCTTGCATAGCTGCATCATTGGGTTGTGTGTCTCTGATGTGTGTGTATGCCTGTGCTTAGGAACAGGACAATAAAGCTTTGTCATTACTATGACATGGTCCTTGAAAAATAGTCATTATTAACCTTTTCACACGTACCAACAAACGGGTGTGATCATTCTACAGTGGTCCCTGCAGCGTACGATCAAACTGGTTTGATTAGAACGCTTATTTAGAACGTCAAGTTTCGATTGACACAACAGTCAGCATTTGAGCTAGTCACATTGTTTTTTTTTTCACAGAAACATTTCGCACAAACACAGTCCTTACAAAGTTATGTCCTGAATGTGACCAGTTTATTTTTGGATGCAATGTTCAGACATTCACAGAAGTAGCGACAGCGTACACAATCATCCAAATTGGAAAATGTAGGCTACATTAGTCCTAGCGCTAACTGAGGAAAGATTGACATAACAAGAGGTCATATTTAGAGAACTTTCGGCTGACAGAAACCACAATATGAATCAGCTAATAGCAATTACTATCTATAATTCATCACATCACGCGTGAGCTCTCCATTGATTGAAATAATTGAGTAAAACACTTTCTAGAAATCGAAAGTAATCCGACGATGTGTAGTTTGTGCGTGCCGCCATGTTTGTTTTTTCGCCTCAACCAAAGATAATAAGGGGAGACAAGATGTGTTTGGTCTGTTTGCAGTATGTATGTTGAAGGGGGTGTGTCATCTAGGATCATTCACTTCCCTTCATTCACTTCCGGAAGTTTACTCGAAAGATGAGAGAACCATTCCTTCACCTCAGTATAACATCTTTGGTCTGACAGACGTTTACGTGACACCTAGAATGCATTGTTTAATGTCAAAAAACATGGCGCTACACATTGCTTGCAAATAGCTTAGCATTAGCTCATTATAATCAGTACAACCTTCAAAAAAGCATTTTACACACATCATAGGTGTCCATTACAATCTATGCAATAATCAGAATGCATTAGCTGTCACCAGTACTTGAAAACGTGAATAAAACTAAATGCCAGCCAGAAAATGTGCCAGTTCGTGCAAGACTGCGTAAGTGTCTGCAAACTTGATCTGCGGAAACACTAGGGAAGTGCTAGGGCTCTCCTCGAAGAGAGAAGTTTGTCCGGCTCAGTAAAGCCTCAAACATAAATTGTCCGCAACTCTAAAATGGGCTACCTCTATGTGAATTAATGAGGAGGCGGAACACACCTCAATTCAAACTGTTGTTAGAAAATAGAACTTGTTAGAAAATCATTTGAAATTGACAAGTTAAAACATAGCCTATAGATAATTAGCAGGCAGCGCATGTTAACTGTCTTATTGTGTAACAATCACATTTTGGAACAGTAAGAGAGCATTCTGACATCACGCACATAAAACAACTCATGCTGGGGCGACCGTTAGAGATATTTGGAACTCATGTGTGAAAAGGTTAAGGATGTTCATTGTTTTTCATTGCTCATTCTTAAACATGCATTGGAAGTGGCATTTAGGTAACTGCAAATAGTTTAGCAAAATGGCCGCCGTGCATCACCTAGGTGGGTGAAACACAATGGTGATGGATGGTAGGTGAGTTCCCCACCTACAACATAAAGTGCTTTGAGTAAAAAAGCTCTATGTTAATCCATTATCTTAATCAGTATCCATTATGGAGACAAAAAGTTCAAATGGGCAACTACTTTATGGTTTATCCATATTAGGCACTGTTACATGTCCAGAGAAGTTATGTCAAAGTCACTTGGAGTTGGTGTTAGTCACAGAGAGTTGGTGACTCTGTCTTAATATGGACACTATATATTGTAGATTGCATAATGTAAAGTAGGACCCTTTCAATAAAAACAATGAAGGGGACTGGCCATAGAGTATTTTGGGCAAAAGCCAGATGGGCTGGTCCATTTTAAGTCCTGTGGGTGCAAAATGAGCCTAGCAGGAAAGAAATGGGTCAGTTTAAAAAAAAATCCCAGGCTGATTTCTGTGTGAGAAAAGTTGAAGAAAGAAGAGATTTAACAACATCAGTGGGAACACCGTGGGTCTGGTTCGACTTCGCTCGGCTAACCAAGAATGAGGCACATAGTGAGGCTTCCACCCTGGGATGATCACAGGCCTTGTAACTCTTGTCTCCTCGCTGTTAAACACAAACTCTTTTGTTTTTTACTTATTCACGTGTGTGTGTGTGTGTGTGTGTGTGTGTGTGTGTGTGTGTGTGTGTGTGTGTGTGTGTGTGTGTGTGTGTGTGTGTGTGTGTGTTGGAGTGCGGGGCAAGCGTGGATGGGACATGATGTGGAATAAAAACTTCTACTGGAAGCTAGTGGAGTGTGCAGAGGAGCGGGGTGACATGGGAGAACTTGGGATGGTTGCGGGGGTGACATTGGAAAACAACAGGCTGGCTGCGGCGTCCTGGATAAGTTGCAGGGGTTTAATGGCACAAGCGGTGAGCCCAGCCAACAGCGAGTTGCAGTAGTCCAGATGGGAGATGAGAAGTGCCTGGATTAGGACATGCGCCACTTCCTGTGTGAGGTAGGATCGCACTCTACGGATGTTGTAGAGCATGAACCTGCAGGTGCAAGTCACTACTTTGATGTTTGCAGAGAACAACAGGGTGTTGTCCAGGGTCACGTCAAGGTTTTTTGCACTCTAGGAGGGGGACACCGTGGAGTTGTCAACCGTGATGGAGAGGTCTTGGAGTGGGTAGGCTTTCCCCGGGAGGAAGAGCAGCGCCGTCTTCTCGAGGTTGAGCTTGAGGTGGTGGGCCGACATCCAAGCTGAGATATCTGCCAGGTACGCAGAGATGCATGTCGCCACCTGGGTGTCAAAAGGGGGGAAGGAGAAAAGTAGTGTCATCTGCATAGCAGTAATAGGAGAGACCATGTAAGGATATGATGGAGCCAAGTGACTTGGTGTATAGAGAGAAGAGGAGAGGGCCTAAAACAAGCCCTGAGGGACACCAGTAGTGAGAGTATGTGGTGCAGACTAGTGATGTTACGTTTGATACTGGAGATCCGAGGCATGCTTCAAAATCGCTAAGCAGCTAACTTTGAAGCAGTGTGCCGATGCGTGTATCACTTTATCAGAAGTACAGTGAGGGAAAAAAGTATTTGATCCCCTGCTGATTTTGTATGTTTGCCCACTGACAAAGACATGATCAGTCTATAATTTTAATGGTAGGTTTATTTGAACAGTGAGAGACAGAATAACAACAAAACAATCCAGAAAAAACGCATGTCAAACATTTTATGAATTGATTTGCATTTTAATGAAGGAAATAAGTCTTTGACCCCCTCTCAATCAGAAAGATTTGGCAACTCGAACCTTCAGCTCCCATAACAGATTTTCAATGGGATTGACTGGCTAGGCCACTACAGGACCTTAATATGCTTCTTCTTGAGCCACTCCTTTGTTGCCTTGGCCGTGTGTTTTGGTTCATTGTCATGCTGGAATACCCATCCACGACCCATTTTCAATGCCCTGGCTGAGGGAAGGAGGTTCTCACCCAACATTTGACGGTACATGGCCCCGTCCATCGTCCCTATGATGCGGTGAAGTTGTCCTGTCCCCTTAGCAGAAAAACACCCCCAAAGCATAATGTTTCCACCTCCATATTTGACGGTGGGGATGGTGTTCTTGGGGTCATAGGCAGCATTCCTCCTCCTCCAAACACGGCGAGTTGAGTTGATGCCAAAGAGCTCGATTTTGGTCTCATCTGACCACAACACTTTCACCCAGTTCTCCTCTGAATCATTCAGATGTTCATTGGCAAACTTCAGACGGGCCTGTTTATGTGCTTTCTTGAGCAGGGGGACCTTGCAGGCGCTGCAGGATTTCAGTCCTTCAAGGCGTAGTGTGTTACCAATTGTTTTCTTGGTGACTATGGTCCCAGCTGCCTTGAGATCATTGACAAGATCCTCCTGTGTAGTTCTGGGCTGATTCCTCACCGTTCTCATGATCATTGCAACTCCACGAGGTGAGATCTTGCATGAAGTCCCAGGCCGAGGGAGATTGACAGTTGTTTTGTGTTTCTTCCATTTGGGAATAATCGCACCAACTGTTGTCACCTTCTCACCAAGCTGCTTGGCGATGGTCTTGTAGCCCATTCCAGCCTTGTGTAGTTCTACAATCTTGTCCCTGACATCCTTGGAGAGCTCTTTGGTCTTGGCTATGGTGGAGAGTTTGGAATCTGATTGATTGATTGCTGAAACTGAGATTAGGAACACTCCCTTTAAGAGTGTGCTCCTAATCTCAGCTCATTACCTGTATAAAAGACACCTGGGAGCCAGAAATCTTTCTGATTGAGAGGGGGTCAAATACTTATTTCCCTCATTAAAATGCAAATCAATTTATAACATTTTTGACATGCGTTTTTCTTTATTTTTGTGTTGTTATTCTGTCTCTCACTGTTCAAATAAACCTACCATTAAAATTATAGACTGATCATTTCTTTGTCTGTGGGCAAACATACAAAATCAGCAGGGGATCAAATACTTTTTTCCCTCACTGTATGTCATCAATGACATCCGAAGCTTCGTTTGAGCACATGCTTTTTCAAACTGTGTGTTGCAAATGTGATATCCCACAGATTTTGCCATGGTTCTGGTGCTTTCTTCGATTCCAAGCTGCTTTCAAACACTGACCTCTACCGGACACCATACTTGCAAATATAGTTAGGTTTTTGTACTAAAAGTTACTCCTGACTGGTAGCTTAGCAGGTAGAGTAGGGAACTATGGCACATTCAGGGACGTGAGGGTATGTGGTCGACTCCTGTTTTAGACACACTATTTTGAAAACTGTTTTCAGTGAATCCACACTTTCTGCACTGTTGTTAAAAAAAAATGTTTTACTTAGTATAGTATAAGCGTCTGTCTTAAGCATCTTAAATAATGCCATAGATTCCGTTTTTGAAAAATACACTGAACAAAAATATAAACACAACATATAAGGTGTTGGACCCATGTTTCATGAGCTGAAATAAATGATCCCAGAAATTTTACATACACACAAAAAGCTGATTCTCTCAAATTGTGTGGTCAAATTTGTTTACATCCTTGTTAATGACAATTTATCCTTTGCCAAGATAATCCATCCACCTGACAGGTGTGGCATATTAAGAAGCTGATTAAACAACATGATCATTACACAGGTGCACCTTGTGCTGGGGACAATTCAAGGCCACTCTAAAATGTGTAGTTTTGTCACATAACACAATGCCACAGATGTCTAAAGGGAGGGTGGAATTGGCATGCTGACTGCAGGAATGTCCACCAGACCTGTTGCCAGAAAATAGAATGTTAATTTCTCTACTATAAGCCGCCTCCAACGTCGTTTTAAAGAATGTGGCAGTATGTCCATCTTGCCCCACAACCGCAGACCATGGGTAACCACGGTGGGCAATAGATGACAACAATGTTAAGCTTGAGTGAACAAGTGACAGTGGCAGCATGACATTCAAATGAGGAGAAGGGCAGGTGAGTGAAGGAGAAAAGAGAAATGAGCAGCCCTGTGTCACCACTGTGACTACCATATGCTCTCGGGCTATGAGAGAACACGTAGTCAGATGAAGAGAGAGCAGCAGTGTATACTGGGGTGATCCATGTCTCCTTCAGGGCCAAAATGTCTAAGGACTAAACGGCAGCGCACACACACACAGCCCTTTTGCCATATACTGCAAGTGTGGTGAGTAAAGGGTCTGAATACTTAGGTATTGTATGTAGATTGATGAGGGAAAAAGAAACAATTTCATCAATTTTAGAATAAGGCTGTAACCTAACAAAATGTGGAAAAATCAAGAGGTTTGAATACTTTCCGAAGGCAATTTGGCATGTCAAGCACTTAGAACGAAGTCTTCAGAAAGAAAAAGTTAAACTATTTTATGTCCCTTTTGTGCAACTACTTTCCCTTGAGTACTCCTTTTTGGTCTTCTCGTATCACATGTAAAAACGTAATTAGCTAATTTACTTGCAATGATTCCCTTCTGCCTATTTTGCATATCATTTATGCCCCCTTAGTTTCCACTTTACCAATCCTCGGTCTTCTCTCCAAACAACTAAAAATCTATATATTGGTAACAATGTGTTACACTGTTTTTACAGAGTAGCCTACACATGCATATGTAACACATACGTAACACTCTCATGGTATATGATACACATTGTAAAGTGGGACCCATATTTCTTCTCTTACACTGAGGTTTATAGTCTTATTGCCTTTAATTATTGTCTTAAAAATGTATATCATACAAGTACTTCAATTAATCCTTGTTCATTTTCTATGGTACAAAGGGTCAGCGACTTTTATGCTCCCTTGTAATCAATTCAATCTGGGGAAAAAATAAAATAATTGTATGATTAATGTGCACTGAGCAATGTCACATATGCACATGGTTTCATTGAAAGGAACATGGCATTGGCTCTTTGTAAACTGGTTCATTTTACGTTTACATTTTAGTCATTTAGCATACGCTCTTATCCAGATCGACTTACAGGAGCAATTAGGGTTAAGTGCCTTGCTCAAGGGCACATCGACAGATTTGTTCACCTAGTCGGCTCGGGGATTAGAACCAGCGACCTTTCGGTTACTGGCACAACACTCTTAACCACTAAGCTACCTGCCGCCCAGATCCGTTCAAAAGGATGATGGGTTTTTCATTGTTACAATGTCACCCCTCTCTCTTTTTCTCTCCCCCTTTCTCTGACTCATACACAAACAGATCCTTGACGCCTGTACGTCTGAATAGGGCTGTTGCGGTGACCGTATTACACCACACCGGAGGTCACGAGTCATGAAGGTAGTCAAATTCCATGTGACCGTTTAATCATGGTAATTAGGCTTCTCCAAGCTCTGATGCTGCTGATGGTCATTAGTAGCCTACCAAACTTGCTAACTGCCTGGTACTCAGCACTCTATTGTCACTCTAATCACTCTGACATCAATGCAAATGTTTTTGAAAATCTAATCAAACACTTAATGAAAGCCCATGAGCTCATGTTGCGCAACATTTCAATATGCTATGCAATTGCGCGAGAAAACAGAGTTGCGTCCCGATGTGTCTGTCTTCACTTGTCTGTCTTCACTTGTAGCCTGTGAGAAAGACGATCACATGATGGAGCGCGCAGCACTCACGGAGAAGGGTACAACGGCCACTGGATGCAAACTGCATGGATTGTTTTAGGGTGCATTATGGCCACACAAAGGGGATGCCGCTGTGAAATTCTAGCCATTATCAAGTGCTTGTCAAATTGTGAATGAGTGACTGATGTAGTGTGTACAGCCTGTGCAAAAAACAAAGCAGAGCTCATGCCTTTCAAGCAACTTTTTTCAAATCATCATAAGAGTCGCATCATGCAGCCTTACAATGTATTAAAAATCAAAACACATAGCCCAACATTTGTAGAACAACTAAAACAACTAAATTAAACTAATAGGAAACCCTATTCCTTTGTTAACTGCTCAACACAGAATAGCCGCATGCACACCAGTCGCTATGGGCGGGCCATAGGGGGCCGGGCCCGCCCCCAAAAATGCTTGTGCCCCCCCCCCCACTTGAGGCACAGATCACTTAAAAAAATTACTTTAATTTTATATTATAATAGTTGCTAATTTTGTGTTGCATTAATGTTGAATTCTTTATCATTAAAACATAAAAAAAAATAAAAATATTTGATTGATGGGAATCTACACTGCAACAGCCTATCACGGACTTAATAAAAAGAAAGTTAGGCTACGTATGTGAGTTTTTGCTGGCTTAATCGCTTCAGTTCGTCATGGATATCCGTAAGTGGTTGAAAAGCCCATCAACAGTCTCCTCTGCAAAATTGGATACGACACCGACGCCTCCTGATGTTGTAGTTGGAGAAGGAGACCCTGGACGACAGTCTGAGCCTGATGCTAGTAGCATGGAGTCCGACCCTGGGCCTGGCAGGACCTGCAGGTCAAGTGCAACCGCGACTGGGGCAGCATTTGGGCCACAACTGCCTGTTGAATCACTGGGTGTGAGTGACCTCGGCATGGACAAACCCAAACAGGTTGTGTTGAGGAAATATCCAGTCAAAATGTTTGGTTCAAAAAAACTATCATTTTCCTCTAGCTGGTATTTGAACAGGGACTGGCTTGAGTACTCGGTGGAAAAGGACTCCACATTTTGAGTATGCCTGCAGGAAATTCAAATCTGTATCACCGGACGCGACCTTCTCCGTTAAGGGATTTAATGATTGGAAACATGGAATTGGAACATGCAAGGGCTTAAATAAGCATGCAGCTTCAAAAGAACATTTAGCCTGTGAAGCAATGTGGAGAGATTCAGAAAAACGTAGAGAGACAGGAAAAGAGATTTCCACTCTCAGAGCAACTGGCTCGCAACAGATACTACATGTCAGCTGTAATTGATATGCTGGAGTTTTTAGTGGTGAATCAATTGCCGTTACGTGGAGATAATGCTGGTTTTGCCAGTGTGCTAGATGATAATAGCTCAATGGGGCTGTTTTTGTCTCTCTTTGAGTATACCATGTGCAAAGATCCCG
Source organism: Coregonus clupeaformis (assembly GCF_020615455.1). Lineage (NCBI taxonomy): Eukaryota > Metazoa > Chordata > Actinopteri > Salmoniformes > Salmonidae > Coregonus > Coregonus clupeaformis. Next base: position 51,792,462 of record NC_059220.1, read on the forward strand.
AACTGACACGGATTACAAAAACAATCCCACAGAATGCATGCTATACCAGCCCACAGATACAAAACGAGATTATCTAAATCATTTACATTTACATTTACGTCATTTAGCAGACGCTCTTATCCAGAGCGACTTACATTATATATATATTTTTTTCATACCCCCTGTGGGAATCGAACCCACAACCCTGGCGTTGCAAACACCATGCTCTATCAACTGAGCTACATCCCTGCCGGCCATTCCCTCCCCTACCCTGGACGACGCTGGGCCAATTGCGCGCCGCCCCATGGGTCTCCCGGTCACGGCCGGCTACGACAGAGCCTGGATACGAACCAGGATCTCTAGTGGCACAGCTAGCACTGCGATGCAGTGCCTTAGACCACTGCGCCACTCAGGAGACTAAATGATGAGCAAACTCGTGACGGAGGAGATAGTGAGACAAGTCGGCGATAGCTGGTATTCAATTAAAGTGGATGGCACACAGGATCCTTTAGGCCAAGAAAACATATCTGTAGTTGTGCGTTTTGTTGACAAAAACTATGGTCTGTGTGAGCGCCTCTTGGTAATGGCCACATCTGAGAAAGGTGATGCAGAGGCTCTGACAGGTGTCATCATTGATGAGCTCACCAGCGCCGGACTCAGCACGGGCAAAATCCTGAGTCAAGTTTATGATGGCGCATCACTCATGTCTGGCAGGCATGGTGGTGTGCAGAAATTGCTCCAAAACAAGCTGGATCGTAACATACCATATATTCACTGCTTTAAATCACCAACTTCATCTGGTTGTGATTCACGCCATGTCCAGTGAAGCAGCTGTCGATTATTTTTTTGGAGTATGCAACATGCTGTACAACTTCATCAGGAAGTCAACCGTGGCTATTCTGTACAAAGGCGATACCCTGAAACGTCTCTTGGACCAGAGATGGACTGGCCACTTGGCAACGGTCAAAGTTGTGGTGAAGAGTTTTCACGACATATCCACATTACTGACTGAGGTGGAAAACACACGAGGCCTTGGAGCGGAGGTGCGTGTCGAGGCTACGGGGCTGCTTCGTGCCATTACGCAGCGCAGTTTTCACTTCATTGCGCACCTTGTTATGAAACTGTTGTCACTTTTCGAGCCGCCTAACAGACTACTACAGGCCGAAGATATGGACTTGTTCACTGCGGTGACACTTGTGAACAGCGCTTCTGACTGCGTGAAGACACTGCGCACAGAAAACAAGTTTTCTGCACTGTGGGATCTCTGCGCTCCTCCAGCATCGGCCACCGAGGCTGTGCCGGTGACCGACCCTGGTCCAAGCAAGAGAAGACGCACAATTAATAAGAACCTCCGCGGATTTGCAGTTGAAGAAACAGTTGGTCAGCCACAAAGTGACATAGATGAAAAGACTGAGTTCATGAGATTGTTTTACAGTGTTATCGATGCTGTGCAAGGAGAGATGAATGCGCGTTTTGGAGAGCGCAGTAGCGAGCTCATTGGCGCACTGGCTGCTTTGAACCCAGAGGCCGAGGATAATTTCTTAGACCCATCAAAGGTAACCCCTCTCCTGGTATTAGCTGGAACTGATGTGGTTGAATCTAAATATACTGTGGCTCGTGAGTTCCTGGTGAAGAAAATGACTGACATCCCGGTTCCCCCCGAAGATGGAAATGGACAATAGCCAACATCCTCAGCACATTCAACTGTGCACTCCAGGCTATGCCGACTGTTCTCACAGCCTACACACTTGCCCTAACTTTAGGAGCTTCCACAGCAATGTGTGAAAACTCATTTTCCACGCTCAAAAGCGTCTTGTCAGAGCATCGGCGCAGTATGCTGCACAGACGCAAGGCCCAGCTGATTCAGCTTGCTTTTGAAAAGGACCTCACTCACAAGTTTAAGTCAGAGTGGAAGGATACTTTGATGAGGAGGTTCTGCTCGGAGAAACGCCGCCTCCCACTGTACTGACAGGAGGGCCTGGAGAGAGGACAGCGCTGCCTCCACTCAAAGTACCGGTAGGTTGAAAGTCTCTGCGTGTGTGTGTATATGCGTGCATGTGTGTGTGTGTGTTTCATGGCAATGCATATCCCTCTGTTGACAGCTTTAAAAATGCAATGTTTGAGAGCTGCTTCTGGTGTTACATCTAACATGTTGTATAATCAAGTGTTTTATAGATATTCATAACATTGCTTCTATGTAATGTGGTGTAGGCTATAGGCTACCTGGTCATATTGCTGTTGGTTATGTTTAATGTGATGATTACGTGCTGCGCAAATAGAGTATACGATTATTATAAATATACGTACTGTATGCTAATAATAATTGTGCCCTGCCCTCCCATGCAATTCATATGCCCCCTTAAGACTGAGGTCTGGCGACGGGTCTGGCCGCATGTGCGCACTCCCTCAAATCTTTTGGAGAAAATATCCTTTCTATTTTATTCAGCTTTGTTTGATTGTATTCCTCATGCTATAAAATAATGCAGCAGAATTCTAAGCAAATCTTGTCTGCTAAATGAACTAGTGTAGCCCACAGCCATTTGGCATAGCCAGATCAGGCCCTAACATAAGGACAACTCACAGTATGCTATTCTGTTCTTCTGAAATAGACTACATTTTCTTCATACCATGCTTCTTAAGACCTGTCTAAAATAAATAATGGATTTATTGTGAAGGTGTTGGCTATATTACATGGATTTATTAGACTTTTTAAAATGTAGATGTTCCAAAGGTCTGCATCAGTGGCTTGTAGGCTATGTGCGGAAGCCATGAGATGCTAAATGTGTTTATGTTAATTAACGGTCAATTACCGTGAGACCGACAGTTATTTGCTTGACAATCACCGGCTGACTACATTTCATGACCGCCACAACCCTACGCCTGAACACTCAATATTAATATGGAGAGGCATATACACCACTCACTCCTCTGCATACATTACAGTTGTCAGTCATCCATCTCCCTCACCAACCACATCTACAGTGGGGAAAAAAAGTATTTAGTCAGCCACCAATTGTGCAAGTTCTCCCACTTAAAAATATGAGAGAGGCCTGTAATTTTCATCATAGGTACACGTCAACTATGACAGACAAAATGAGAAAAAAAATCCAGAATATCACATTGTAGGAATTTTTATGAATTTATTTGCAAATTATGGTGGAAAATAAGTATTTGGTCAATAACAAAAGTTTCTCAATACTTTGTTATATACCCTTTGTTGGCAATGACACAGGTCAAACGTTTTCTGTAAGTCTTCACAAGGTTTTCACACACTGTTGCTGGTATTTTGGCCCATTCCTCCATGCAGATCTCCTCTAGAGCAGTGATGTTTTGGGGCTGTCGCTGGGCAACACAGACTTTCAACTCCCTCCAAAGATTTTCTATGGGGTTGAGATCTGGAGACTGGCTAGGCCACTCCAGGACCTTGAAATGCTTCTTACGAAGCCACTCCTTCGTTGCCCGGGCGGTGTGTTTGGGATCATTGTCATGCTGAAAGACCCAGCCACGTATAATCTTCAATGCCCTTGCTGATGGAAGGAGGTTTTCACTCAAAATCTCACGATACATGGCCCTATTCATTATTTCCTTTACACGGATCAGTCGTCCTGGTCCCTTTGCAGAAAAACAGCCCCAAAGCATGATGTTTCCACCCCCATGCTTCACAGTAGGTATGGTGTTCTTTGGATGCAACTCAGCATTCTTTGTCCTCCAAACACGACGAGTTGAGTTTTTACCAAAAAGTTCTATTTTGGTTTCATCTGACCATATGACATTCTCCCAATCCTCTTCTGGATCATCCAAATGCACTCTAGCAAACTTCAGACGGGCCTGGACATGTACTGCCTTAAGCAGGGGGACACGTCTGGCACTGCAGGATTTGAGTCCCTGGCGGCGTAGTGTGTTACTGATGGTAGGCTTTGTTACTTTGGTCCCAGCTCTCTGCAGCTCATTCACTAGGTCCCCCCGTGTGGTTCTGGGATTTTTGCTCACCGTTCTTGTGATCATTTTGACCCATACGGGGTGAGATCTTGCGTGGAGCCCCAGATCGAGGGAGATTATCAGTGGTCTTGTATGTCTTCCATTTCCTAATAATTGCTCCCACAGTTGATTTCTTCAAACCAAGCTGCTTACCTATTGCAGATTCAGTCTTCCCAGCCTGGTGCAGGTCTACAATTTTGTTTCTGGTGTCCTTTGACAGCTCTTTGGTCTTGGCCATAGTGGAGTTTGGAGTGTGACTGTTTGAGGTTGTGGACAGGTGTCTTTTATACTGATAACAAGTTCAAACAGGTGCCATTAATACAGGTAACGAGTGGAGGACAGAGGAGCCTCTTAAAGAAGAAGTTACAGGTCTGTGAGAGCCAGAAATCTTGCTTGTTTGTAGGTGACCAAATACTTATTTTCCACCATAATATGCAAATAAATTCATTAAAAATCCTACAATGTGATTTTCTGGAAAAAAAAATCTCAATTTGTCTGTCATAGTTGACGTGTACCTATGATGAAAATTACAGGCCTCTCTCATCTTTTTAAGTGGGAGAACTTGCACAATTGGTGACTCAATACTTTTTTTCCCCACTGTAAGATTTTATACTGTATGGCACCACTTCGGTCTCTAGAACACTTTGGCTGTGTTTAGACAGGCAGCCCAAATAGGATATTTTTTCCACTAATTGATCTTTTGACCAATCACATCAGATCTTTTCATATCAGGTCTTTTTCAGAGCACCAATTGGTGAATAAAAAATAACAGAATTGGGCTGCCTGTTTAAACGCTGCCTTAGTCTCATTGGCTGCATTTACACAGGCAGCCCACGTTTTATCCTTTGCCCAATTATTGGCAAAAGAGCTGATCTGATTGATCAAAAGAATGGTAAAAAAAAAAAAACAGAATTATGATGCCTGTGTAAATGCAGCCAAAGAGTTTTGGCCTTTGTGTGTATGAGGGCCCAGTACACATCAGGGCTGTCAATAAGGTTAAATGAACCCAGCTATTCAGGCACTAACAAGCCTTCCATTAGCCAATGGAAATAGAAAGAGAATAGGAAAAAACTTTTTTTGCTGCTCTTCGTTATTCGCAGCAACATGGAGACCAAATAAATACAGTACACACTCATGAGAGGCTAGAAGCAATGCAGCAGGTCCAGTGGCAGATCAGCACCCCTGGAACAAGTGAGGGAGTGAAGTGCTCAAGGACACAAATGCAGTAGGCCGCACATGAGATTCCGATTCCAGTAACTCTTCCTGTCACCAGCTCACACCCCCACCAAATCTTCCTGTCAGCCCTAGGACTTGAACCGATAACCCTCTGGTAACTCATGCTTCTCTCTAACCTCAAGACTACCGCCACCTGCCCATCATAGCCCTGATATTAAACGGTGATTAATGAAACATTAGCAACCTACCAGAGTCCATACTCTTTTTTCCTGCTGAGGAAAGGAACACTGTTAATTTAATGAGCAGCGGGGGATGTAGACAACAAGAGAGATAATCAAGATGAAACCAATTTGCACATGTCAATGGCGGTAATGTGGCGATAACAAGAACGAAATAGACTGGAGATGGAAAATAATCCAGGGAGTTACTGGGGCTTAGTTTCCATGACTTGTTTTGTTCCCTAAGCATTTTCAACATGCCAATTAAGACCACCATGCTTTGTAATTCGGCAGAGTGATTACGGTGACATCAGTCATATTTAAGGAGGCTAAGACACTTTCGAGGGAGGACCAGTGATGTTCAGACGACCGTTAATTTATTGACGAGGTGACTAATTGACTGACCCCCTCCGATCAGCAAAGTTATTCTGATTCACAATGTTGCCTCCTTAGCGGTAGCTGTTGAAAAGGACTCAGGTCCCAAATCCTTTCTGAAAGGGATTTTCTCCATGCCTCTCCAAAGGCCCTTGCATATCTATGCAGCACTCAGCTACCTGCACTCTCATGCTTCAGTAGCACAGTTAATGGGAGCTTTAGCTTTGTTGATGAAAACTGAAGTAGGAGGGCAGCCCGGCAATGCTAATGTGAACAGGGCCTTAGTCACTGTCGAAACCAACCACCGACCACTATCGATTTATATGACTTTGGTAAACACAAATGGACACCGTAATCAAATGTTTTTTTTTAACATGTTACAGTGGCTTTTATTGCAAGTCACAATAATGGTTTATCGATTTAGTGTGGTTTGGTTCACTGAGGCCAGTTGATGAAGGTGACTTGTGATGGCATATCAACCTCAGTTGCATTCTTCTGCTGATAACACTGCAGATAAACCATTCTTAATGAAAAATTAGCATTCTAGCATTGTCTAGTCAGTGCATTACATTCAATCAGACACAGTCCACAACGCCACACCAGCATAGGCCTATCTGCGGAAACGTTTGCTTTTTCACAGCCTCTTCCTTCACCAATTTGCTAGGAGTCAGTGCCACTGCACTCTATATTTTTAGAAGTCTGATTTTTAAGTGCATCAAGATGGTCCTTAAAGCTTGATGGCTGGCTGGCCATGGATGAGTGGAGGTGGTGGAAGACAGCGTTAGGAGTGATGGAGTGAGAAGGAAGGAGAGAGAGAGGAGGTCACAGCTCCAGGTTTTGGGGGCTGCAGGCTTTGCAGAGAGACCCAGTTCTACTAATCCCTGGTGGTCGAGACTCATTCAGCCTCGGAATCTCACTTCAAATTAGCTGTCTAGGGAGGAGTCAGCTCAGCACCTCTACACACACAGGTACACACACACCATCAGCCCTCTGGGAGAAGTGCCTTACACCACTCGCTTCATCTGCAGAACTTTCCGGACAGTGTGCACATACAGTACTCATGAGAGAGAGAGAGAGCGAGAGAGAGGGACGGAGATAGAGGGAGAGATAATTAGAGAGAGATATAGAGGAGAAATAGATTATGTGAAATACAGTAATCTTTCATTTGAGAAGTTAAAGATGGCGGAGAGATGATTGCACAGTGCAGTGGGTAAGAAAAAAGGCAAACTAATCGGCCTCTATCTATTAAATCTTGACACTTTTCTTTTTAAAAAATAGTGTGTGAGATCCAGAAACACTGTGGCTGGTGGCAACTCAGATGGAAAGGAAAGATAAAATAGTGAATTTGAGCATATTTGACAGTATGTGTGGTTGAGATTATGTGTCCATAGGTGAGTGTGTTTCTACTTTCCAGTGTGTGTGTGTGTGTGTGTGTGTGTGTGTGTGTGTGTGTGTGTGCTCGTGCGTGTGTCTGTGGATGGATTTCTACTCATTTATGTGTTCTAGTTTTTCTGCCCTGAAGACCTTTTGCCACAGTGTGAAAACATCAGCTCACAAATGAGAGGCTCGAAGAAGGCCAACATCCATGGCTGCATGTTGTTAACCACCATAGGGGCCTCTGAAACCAGTCAAATAACATCTAATACTCGCTCTGAAAGACACTGGTTAGTCAAGGTATTCAGATCACTAAAAGCTCTACCCTTCTTCAAAAGCCCAGTTTAAGACCTCTGTCCTTGACTCCGTGCTTAACCAAGACGCCTGGCGAGCTTATGAATAGATTTGTTGAGGCTTATCGTCTTCTAATTGAAAGTGAGTTAATGATCCTTATCCAACAGCGAATGGCAGCTCGCCTCGGCTGTGTCCACGGCGAGGCTAAGACGAACACAGCCAAGTCGTTAGTCCGAATGGCAAGGTACACAATAATCTGGCAGAGAGCAAATAGACATATTGACAGAGGTGGAGAGGGAAGAGACAACGAAAAGTTTATGATGAAAAGGGAGGCAGGGCTGGGGAGGGGGGTGGGGGAGGATTTAGAAGAGAGAGTTGGAGAACAGAGATGCTTGGAATTCTGAAATCATTTTGGACTCGATAAGACTCGGTTGGGGGCTTTCCAAGGTCCATCGATTCCAGAGATTTGACTGAATATATGATTGATGCACAGGTATTTCAGCCAGAGTAATATATACCATTGGCTTGGAGTTTAGTGATGAGGCTATCAGTGCTCTAGACTTGGCGAGGGTACAAGGTGTTACTCGATGGACTATATGAGAGGGTGGAAGTGGTAGAGAGACTGAGTGAGTGGACGTTGAAAAGAAAATTGGCAGGAGAACAAGTTAAAATTTGTCTAGGTCAAGCAATCGACAACCATGTGCCATGTCGAGTGTACAACAATAGGTTTGAGGATAGGGACTGAAATTCATCAACAGAATTATCTATTCCGCAAGGATTTTACATATTTCACTGCACAGAGTGAAACACAACTGATTTATTTTTCCCTCAGTGAAAACCCTGTCCTCCTGCAACTACTTTAGTGCCACTGCAAATGTAGATACTGTATATCATTATAGCTTGCCAGGGCTGCCTATATTACCAGACATTTGTCTCTCTACAGAGCCTTCAGAAACTATTCAAAAACACTTGATTTTTTACAATTTTTTTTGTGATACAGCCTGAATTTAAAATGGAATATATTGACATTTTTGGTCATTGGTCTACACACGATACCCCATAATTTCAAAGTGGAATTATCTTTGTATTTCTTTTACAAATTAATAACAAATGTAATGCCTGAAATGTCTTGAGTTAATAAGTATTCAACCCCTTTGTTATGGCAAGCCTAAATACATTCAGGAGTAAAACATTGCTTAACACGTCACATAATAAGTTCCATGGACTCACTCTGTGTGCAATAATAGTGTTTAACATGATTTCTTAATGACTACCTCATCTCTGTACTCCACACATACAATTATCTATAAGGTCCCTCAGTCGAGCAGTGAATTTTAAACACACAGATTCAACCACAAAGATCAGGGAGGTTTTCCAATGCATCGCGAAGAAGGGCACCTATTGGTAAAAATAAATAATTGACATTGCATATCCCTTTGAGCATGGTGAAGTTATTAATTGCAATTTGAATGGTGTACACCCAGTCACTACCAAGATACATACGTCCTTCCTAACTCAGTTGCCGGAAAGGAAGGAAACCAATCAGGGATATCACCATGAGCCCAATGGTGACTTTTAAACAATTACAGAGTTTAATGGATGTTATAGGAGAAAACTGAGTATGGATCAACAACATTGTAGTTACTCCACAATAGTAACCAAATTGACAGAGTGAATAGGAGGAAGCCTGTATAGAATAGAAATATTCCAAAACATGCATCCTGTTCGCAACAAGGCACTAAAGCAATACTGAAAATAATGTGGCAAAGCAATTCACTTTTTGTCCTGAATACAACGTGTTACGTTTGGGGCAAATCCAATACAACACATTACTGAGTACCACTCTCCATATTTTCAAGCATAGTACTGGAGAGTTTTTCCAGATAAAACAGAATGAAGCTAAGCACAGTCAAAATCCTAGAGGAAAAACTGGTTCAGTCTGCTTTCCACCAGACACTGGGAGATGAATTAATCTTTCAGCAGGACAATGACTTAAACATGAGGCCAAATCTACACTGGAGTTACTTACCAAGAAGACAGTGAATGTTCCTGAGTGGCATAGTTACAGTTTTAACTTAAATCTACTTGAAATTCTATGGCAAGACCTGTAAATGGTTCTCTAGCAGTGATCAAGAACCAATTTGACAGAGCTTGAAGAATTTTGAAAAGAATAATGGGCAAATATTGCACAATCCAGGTGTGGAAAGCTCTTAGAGACTTACCCAGAAAGACTCACAGCTGTAATCGCTTCCAAAGGTGCTTCTACAAAGTATTGATTCAGGGTGTGAATACTTATGTACATTTTATATGTATTTATTTCATTTTCAGCCATGCATAGGAAAGTAATGCAGTTTTTCAATGGTGTCCGTGCTTCATGTACCCGCTTCACTGTGTCTGGACTAGTGAATGCTTGAGACTGCTCAGTAGTGTGTGTGTGTGTGTGTGTGTGTGTGTGTGTGTGTGTGTGTGGACGTGTTTAACTACTCTTGTGGGGACCAGAAGTCGCCACAAGAATAGTAAACAAGCAAAAATTGGACCAACTGGGGACATTTTGTTAGTCCCCAAGAGGTCAAATGCTATTTCTAGGGGGTTTAGGGTTAAGGTTAGAATTAGTGTTAGGGTTAGAATTATGATAAGGGTTAGGGTTAGGAGCTAGGGTTAGTATTAGAGTTAGAGTTAGGAGCTACGGTTAGGGTTAAGGTTAGGTTTTTGGGTTATGGTTAGAGTTAAGGTTAGGGTTAAGGTAAGGGTAAGGGGAAAGGTAAGAGTACGGGTTAAGGTTAGGGTTAGGTTTAGGGTTAGGAGTTAGGGAAAATAGGATTTTGAATGGGACTGAATTGTGTGTCCCCACAAGGTTAGCTGTACAAGACTGTGTGTGTGTGTGTGTGTGTGTGTGTGTGTCTTTCGCTATTGGTGTTTCTGCACCATTAATCACGCAAACACATATTTTTACTACGCAATTGTTTTCTGATGAAAAAGCCTTACTCCCCTATGGTCCTTCCTTTGTTACCAATGGCGATCACATACTGTACACACAGACAACTCTCCTCCCTCTTCTTGCCAGTGGTCAGCATTCGTTTCTTACTGTATGTACAGGACAAAATAGCTAGAGTGAAGGTCACAGACTAAGTCTTAAAGTGATAGTTCACCCAATTTACAAAATGACTGATTTGTTTCCCTACGCTGTACACAGTCAAAGTCTGGACAGGGAGGGACTGCAATCTACATTTAGATATTTTTTACTTTGCCAAAGCCACCAAGCGCTAACTTTAGCATTTTCTAAGCAAAACAAAACAATATACCAGTCAATGTAGCCCAAATTAGCACACTTTTATGTATTTTTGAAAATCCTCTCAAAGTCACTTCAAACCAGTTACTTTGAGACTCATAAAAATGTAATTAATCACCAGAGATCAAGGTATGACTGGGGAATTGATCGTTAACATTTAGAAAAATCCCTAACTGAAAAACAATGTGTTTTTTTCTTCGCAAAATGAAAATCACAGTGCAGTTATGACAAAACCAACACTTACAGGTCCTGATCATCATCATGAAGGGGAAAATGTAAATGAAACAAATACCTTACGCAACAATACTGTAATGTCAGGAGGAGATATGTATCTTTTGCCATGGATATAAAGTGTTCCGCACGTCATCGTAATTAACAGTTGGAAAAATGGCAGAGAGTGAGACAGGGAAGCGACGGACTGGTGCACTTCACAAAATAGATGGCATCATGAGGAAGGAAAATTATGTGGATATATTGAAGCAACATCTCAAGACATCAGTCAGGAAGTTAAAGCTTGGTCGCAAATGGGTCTTCCAAATGGACAATGACCCCAAGCATACTTCCAAAGTTGTGACAAAATGGCTTAAGGACAACAAAGTCAAGGTATTGATGTGGCCATCACAAAGCCCTGACCTCAATCCTATAGAAAATGTATGGGCAGAACTGAAAAAGCGTGTGCGAGCAAGGAGGCCTACAAACCTGACTCTGTTACACCAGCTATGTCAGGAGGAATGGGCCAAAATTCACTCAACTTATTGTGGGAAGCTTGTGGAAGGCTACCCGAAACGTTTGACCCCAGTTAAACAATTTAAAGGCAATGCTACCAAATACGAATTGAGTCTATGTAAACTTCTGACCCACTGGGAATGTGATGAAATTAATTAAAGCTGAAATAAATAATTCTCTCTACTATTATTCTGACATTTCACATTCTTAAAATAAAGTGGTGATCCTAACTGACCTAAGACAGGGAATCTTTACTAGGATTAAATGTCAGGAATTGTGAAAAACTGAGTTTAAATGTATTTGGCTAAGGTGTATGTAAACCTCCGACTTCAACTGTATATGCTGAAAGGCCAGGCGGTTGTAGTGTTAACTACCGTCATTGCTGAGTGGGTGGGGGACAGCAGTAAGGTGAGCGCCGTCTGGTAGCAATGACAGTGGTAGATGGAATTTGGGCTGTTGCGGTGACCGTTTTACCGCCACACCAGCAGTCAGGAGTCATGAAGGCAGTGAAATTCCATGTGACCGTTTAGTCACGGTAATTAGGCATCTCCAAGCTCTGATACTGCTGATGGTCATTAGTAGCCTACCAAACTTGCTAACTGCCTGGTACTCAGTACTCTCTTGTCCCTCCAATCACTCTGACATCAATACAATTGTGTTCGAAAATCTAATCAAACAGCTCATGTTGCGCAACATTTCTATAGGCTATGCAATTGCGCGAGAAAACAGAGTGATAGCCTCTACTAAAAAGAGGAGGATCCCATCAGTTTTCTATAGGCTTGGCCTACCATATTTATTTCTCAACTGTCCTAATATTAAGTACATTGTTTATCTTTACAACAGGAGTATAGCCTACCTGGCTGGCATGAAAATTAACCACTCCATTCGCTATTTAAGTGCATAGATTACATATATTTTTTCCTGCTGCCCCTGTTTCGAGACAGGTGCATGATAATGGTCCATTCTAAATCAAAACAAAATTCACACGTATTATTTAGTATATGTCAAGACAAGATTAAATCAAGAATAGTCTGATGGATGACAATATTAGCCTATCACTTGTGAATTATATATTATCACTTCTGAATGATGCCCAGCATAAGAAACAGCATTTTTTTTGCGACTTTTTCGAATCATAGTTGCACACCTCATGTAGCCTAGCCCATAGGCCTATATGTTTTGATAAGGTTTGTATCACAACTAATGTGGCCAAATAACTTCTTAAAATTAAGCACATAAATCCACTTTACAAGGGGTTTAGAGCCTAACTGGCATACATAAACAGCGTGGGAGTTTCAAGTTTGGGGAAGATAATTTTCAGCATAAAAATGCACGTTTATAATAAAAGCATTACATGCATAATCGCATTTGCGGTCACTTTTGATAATGGTGTTTTCCCACTAATGGAACATTCACACGTATAGCCTACTGCCATGTGCCCATTGCTGTGCTTATAATGTGAAGAAATAGAAATAGCCTAATAGTTTATCAACATTTTAAGCTTAATGCTCTGATCTGTTGCATCAGGCTCATTGCGTCAAAACATTTTTTTTATGCTAGTGGTTGTATTCATTTGGGATCTATCGCATCCCACAAATGTCCCAGACTATGTTTGGAATATTTATTTATCGCACAGAATAGAATAGATCGACTTTTGTACTATGGGGGATAGTAGATTGAAATAGGCTAGGGCTTTTGCCGTTCGTTAGGCCTACTCATCTTGTTGGCTGACGGAAAGTAAATGTGGACAGTTCTTCCAATATCTTCAATATGCACCTCGGAATTGGATAAGGACGCGCGCAGTTGGGTCCCTGATTTGTCTGTCTTCACTTGTAGCCTGTGAGAACGACCCGATCACATGATGGAGAGCCATGTGAGTGAGAGGTGCTTAGGAGCGCGCAGCACTCATGGACCAGGGCACAACGCAGCACTCCGGGCCAAGGGCACAAGGGCCACTGGCCGCAAAAGGCCAGGATTTTTAAAGGGGGTGTGATGGAAATTTGAATGTTGGTGCTTTTCTATTCTATACATTTCTATGTTCTATTCATGTGCTGTTCTAATAACCAATTTCTGTGTTCATGCAAGTGACTGATCGGACGAATCCTCACTTTTCAATATCTACAATTCGGCAGTATGCCCAGACCTTTGTTTTGAGAATGAAAGATATCGCAGTTTCAAGGTCTCAGCTTAGAGAGAAGAAGCCTCGTGAGGTATTGGTCTGTCAGACGTTATGAACCAGTATTGGTCGGTCACAGGAATTAAACAAAATGCTAATGATTAATTACGCTAAATCATGCAAATATAACTTGTCTGTGTATAGCCGTCTATAAGACAACTGCTAAGAGGACTGCCCCAGCTGAGCTCCTGGTCGAGAAGTGTACATATGCTGCATTGAGTTGGTTGGAACCTCTCCAGCGCACTGACAATAAACAATTATTAATTTAATATTGACTTTGAATGTCCCTAGAGGTAATTTCCACGTGTAGAATTTCCACAACAATTTGGCGTCAATGAACAGGATGATTGATTCTGCCTGCAAAGCTTTCCGGTGGGGGTCTGCGAGGAAAACTGGTGGTGCATTTTATGAAGCATGAGGGAAATTCCCGTCTGACCAAAAGAGGACGAGGACCCGCCCAGACAAGACCCTTACTGTGAGCTGCCCAGGAGGAGACACATCTTCTGCAAACAATTTAGTGACAACTGATTTCAGTAAGTCAAATTAAATGAATTTGTATAAAAATATAAAAATATACATAAAACCAATGAAAAGAAACATAAAGATGTAGAAGGAGGTACCACTAGCCTACAAAATAACACAAGGTGTTTTTGAATATGGGCCGTTATTTACCTGTATGGGAAGTGGCAAGACTAGAGAGCCTATAGAGACCATAGCACTTATGATTTTATAAACTACTGAGACTATAGACACTGAGAGACTATAGAGTCGTGAGACTATAGATACTGTAGAGAGTTTAGATACTGTAGAGACTATAGAGGAACCATTGAAGATACATATGACGTGGAAGAAGGCTAGAGCTAGTCTTAGAGAGAAGACTAGAGCGAGGGCAAGTAACGGTACCATGCCCCGCTGACAGCTGTCTGTAGGCATTCATAAGATAAATATCTATGTGGTCTGTAGCCAGCTAGAGAAAAGCATCAGGTGCACTCTGTGCTATTTTATATGCATTGTGAAGATACATACAGTGAGGGAAAAAAGTATTTGATCCCCTGCTGATTTTGTACATTTGCCCACTGACAAAGAAATGATCAGTCTATAATTTTAATGGTAGGTTTATTTGAACAGTGAGAGACAGAATAACAACAACAAAATCCAGAAAAACGCATGTCAAAAATGTTATGAATTGATTTGCATTTTAATGAGGGAAATAAGTATTTGACCCCCTCTCAATCAGAAAGATTTCTGGCTCCCAGGTGTCTTTTATACAGGTAACGAGCTGACATTAGGAGCACACTCTTAAAGGGAGTGCTCCTAATCTCAGCTTGTTACCTGTATAAAAAACACCTGTCCACAGAAGCAATCAATCAATCAATCAGATTCCAAACTCTCCACCATGGCCAAGACCAAAGAGCTCTCCAAGGATGTCAGGGACAAGATTGTAGACCTACACAAGGCTGGAATGGGCTACAAGACCATCGCCAAGCAGCTTGGTGAGAAGGTGACAACAGTTGGTGCAATTATTCGCAAATGGAAGAAACACAAAAGATCTGTCAATCTCCCTCGGCCTGGGGCTCCATGCAAGATCTCACCTCGTGAAGTTGCAATGATCATGAGAACGGTGAGGAATCAGCCCAGAACTACACGGGAGGATCTTGTCAATGATCTCAAGGCAGCTGGGACCATAGTCACCAAGAAAACAATTGGTAACACACTACGCCGTGATGGACTGAAATCCTGCAGTGTCCGCAAGGTCCCCCTGCTCAAGAAAGGACATATACAGGCCCGTCTGAAGTTTGCCAATGAACATCTGAATGATTCAGAGGAGAACTGGGTGAAAGTGTTGTGGTCAGATGAGACCAAAATCGAGCTATTTGGCATCAACTCAACTCGCCATGTTTAGAGGAGGAGGAATGCTGCCTATGACCCCAAGAACACCATCCCCACCGTCAAACATGGAGGTGGAAACATTATGCTTTGGGGGTGTTTTTCTGCTAATGGGACAGGACAACTTCACCGCATCAAAGGCATGATGGACGGGTCCACGTACCGTCAAATACTGGGTGAGAACCTCCTTCCCTCAGCCAGGGCACTGAAAATGGGTCGTGGATGGGTATTCCAGCATGACAATTACCCAAAACACACGGCCAAGGCAACAAAGGAGTGGCTCAAGAAGGAGCACATTAAGGTCCTGGAGTGGCCTAGCCAGTCTCCAGACCTTAATCCCAGAGAAAATCTGTGGAGGGAGCTGAAGTTTCGAGTTGCCAAATGTCAGCCTCGAAACCTTAATGATTTGGAGAAGATCTGCAAAGAGGAGTGGGACAAAATCCCTCCTGAGATGTGTGCAAACCTGGTGGCCAACTACAAGAAACTTCTGACCTCTGTGATTGTCAACAAGGGTTTTGCCACCAAGTACTATGTCATGTTTTGCAGAGGGGTCAAATACTTATTTCCCTCATTAAAATGTAAATCAATTCATAACATTTTTGACATGCATTCTTCTGGATTTATTTGTTGTTATTCTGTCTCTCTGTTCAAATAAACCTACCATTAAAATTATACTGATCATGTCTTTGGTAGTGGGCAAACGTACAAAATCAGCAGGGGATCAACTACTTTTTTCCCTCACTGTATGGTGCATAGCAAGTAACAACAATATAATCATTGACGATGCACATGGGGTAATGAGGGAGATTACCGAGTGTTTTTGGGAATAGTACTAAGTGGATGTGAAAGTTGTGTGATTGTGAGATATGACATATTAAGCTGTTTGAAATTTGGATAACGAGAGCTGACTGATTTGGATATTAAGCTGATTGGAAAATAAGATTGATTGAAGTGTGGAAATTATTACTATTAAGATAGAAATTTGGCTGATTGAAATTTGGAGAATAAATTGATTGAAATTATTACTATTAAGATTGGAATTTGGATAATAAGATTGATTGAGAAATGTAGCTATAAATTACTGAGTGAATGAGAGCTGTCAGGGGACTAGCTCTGGTGTGAAAGAGGATTACTGAGTGCGTGAAAGAATGGATACCCCAGCCAGTTCTGTGAGCAGTGTTTTTAGATCTATAACATTATCTAGGGGTTATGTCCACCACTGCCCATTGATCTACAGGTAGTGAGCACTGACAGGCTGCTGCGCTGTGATTGTTGCTGCGGTGTGGAGGGGAAAACCTAAAGATTTATAACATTATATGTATGGAGATATGAAAGAAGAGAGTACTATTTCCGAATATGCTGTTAAATAGAACACGAGTGAATATTTAAACCCCTGTATGAATAGAACACTGGTGTAGAGAAGGAATTTGTGATGTAACACAAATGTATAATGGGTTACTAGAGATAAAGATCATAATATTAAGTATAATTGGTTATTATGATGATCTGAAGAAGTAACAATAGAAAAATAAGAATAATATACAACTTGCACACCCACACGTAGACGTACGTCAGTGGTGTAAAAAGTATTCTACAAATGTTCAGAGTGGTCCCTTTATGGAACATTCCCTGCTGTCTCAGGTGCCAGACACATTATGGACGGAGCGCGACCTCTACTGGGGACTGAGACAGTGCTAACCCAGTTAATACATATTGATCCCTACAAAGCATTACATATGAATCTTAAAATAATAGACATTTAATAAATATTGAAGCAGAAAGTGGATATCCAACAGAGATTGGTAATACAAAAAATATAGAGTAACTTTTTGAACTTTTATACTAACAATGGCTTCCAATATGGAGAAAGTTATCATGTTTGTTTTGTTTTAAACCTTGCAATAGGGGGGAAAGCAGAACGTTGTTTGAGAGTGTTCCGTGTGTTTAAGCAGTAGTGAGTTGAGGGAAACAGATATGGAGACTAGTGAAAGTAACAAAGTGAATGGTAATTGGCTTTCAGATAGCAATCCAATAATGCAATATCTTAGTAATTTGAAGAAGTAAGACAGAGGGATTGAGCATCACAACTTAAATTAGAGGCCACTCACTCTTCAAGGCCTGGTCCACTGCTCTCGTGTTTAAGCTATCTGGTGTTTGGGTTAAGAGATAAGCTTCCTGTGGAACCACAGATAGCCGCCAGCACACACTGAACTCAAACAGGCTGTAAGAGAGATAGTGGGAAATTTGGGACAGAAGTGAATAATTGAATAAGACACGTTTTTGGCAATGTATTTCTAAATTCTATAGTTTGGGTAGCACCAGGGATTTAAGAGGGGCTCTGGGACTGTTTACTTTAGAAGGTGCCTAATTCAGCTTTAAGAGACGGACACCATATCATCTCATGTGTCTGAAGTATAAATGTGTCTGAAGTATAATTCTGTATACTCATGGGTTTATTAAGACTTTCTGCCCATGATGCAGTAAACTCGATTATGTTTATTTTCTTTCTTCCAGGAATGATGGAATGTCTGCTACCAAGTTTTTTTTAAACGTTTATCAATAATTCTGTATCTCTCCCTTTGAAAGGCTTCCTGAAGCAGGTGCCTTAGGAGAGCAGTCAAAAGCACCCGGATCCAACTGTAAAGGGACCACCCAAATTAAGCAAGGCCTGGCCATTTTGTTTGTGTTTACCCTACAATTTTTGCCACACACATGCCAGCACCCAATCACAACCCACCTGTTAATGAATATTTGTTAGTGGTTAATACTCTGTTTGATTTAGAAGTGTGGGGTCTTTTAATTTTTGTTTTGGTGGGTTTTTCACGGTTTAGAAAGGATGCTGTACACAAATGAAACGTTTTGACGTTTCTATTGTCAGAGTTTTGGGTGCACATGTAGATTCTCTTGATTAGAAAAAAAACCCCAATGTAAACCTGATACACAAAATGTTTGAAATGTTTGAAATATCTTTAAATAATGTCTGAGGTACAGGAAAACAAACACTCACTTAATAGGGCTGACTGACCTCTGACCTCTGTTCTGACTTCCTGGTGAGGCCTGATCACCCTCACTAGAAAGACTGGAGACATTGGGTGAGATTTAAATTGGCTATGTAAACACTGATTAATAGAAGAAGTTTATAATTTATCAATAGTCCCATGTGTGATTCGGACCACGAGAAGGACAGAAAGAGAGCGCTGCCCCTGCCTCTAGTCTATTTTACCATAACCTTATGGGATACAATTATTTCCTTATGGAGTTATCAAGAGTGGTAATTCTAATCTGATTTGTAATTCTAATTTGTTTATTTTTGATTTAACAGGCAGTGTTGTTGTTTTTTTGGAAGCATGCATCACGATGTGAGCCGTGTCCAAAGTGGGAATTACGAGTCCCCTGGGGCCCTTTGGTAAATAAGCAAATTGATTTTGTTCACATTCCTGCCTATAAAAGAAGAAAGATATGTTGGTAATGGTTGACAGGTACTACAAATGGATTGAAGTTATCCCCACCTCTAGTTTTATATGAATTAGTATTGCTGTTGTTGTTATTTAATTTTGTCTTGCTTCAATAACAAATCTCACCAGATTGGGTCTGCTGGATGGTCGGAATTTCTCCCTAAGGATTAGCCCTCTAACTCCCGGACCTGTAACTCTGCAGTGACATCGCCATGATGCTAGGAGGGTATAAGCCAATTTGAAAAAAATTGTTTCAACTGTGTGTTGTTATTCCATTTGACATTTGTTTTAGAAATCAATCAATCAAGTTTTATTTATAAAGCCCTTTTTACATCAGCAGATGTCACAAAGTGCTATACAGAAACCCTGCCTAAAACCCCACACAGCAAGCAATGCAGATGCAGAAGCACGGTGGCTAGGAAAAAATCCCTAGAAAGGCCCTCTTTGCCATGAAAATGAACTTAATCCCCCAAAAAATATTTCCAATGCATTTCAGCCCTGCCACAAAAGGACCAGCTGCCATCATGTCAGTGATTCTCTCGTTAACACAGGTGAGAGTGTTGACGAGGACAAGGCTGGAGATCACGCTGTCATGTTGATTGAGTTAGAATAACAGACTGGAAGCTTTAAAAGGAGGATGCTGCTTGAAATCATTGTTCTTCCTCTGTTAACCATGGTTACCTGCAATGAAACACGTGCTGTCATCATTGCTTTGCACAAAAAGGGCTTCACAGGCAAGGATATTGCTGCAAGTAAGATTGCACCTAAATCAACCATTTATCGGATCATCAAGAACTTCAAGGAGAGAGGTTCAATTGTTGTGAAGAAGGCGTCAGGGTGCCCAAGAAAGTCCAGCAAGCGCCAGGACCGTCTCCTAAAGTTGATTCAGCTGCGGGATTGGGGCACCACCAGTGCAGAGCTTGCTCAGGAATGGCAGCAGGCAGGTGTGAGTGCATCTCCACGCACAGTGAGGCGAAGACTTTTGGAGGATGGCCTCGTGTCAAGAAGGGCAGCGAGGAAGCCACTTCTCTCCAGGAAAAACATCAGAGACAGACTGATATTCTGCAAAAGGTACAAGGATTGGACTGCTGAGGACTGGGGTAAAGTCATTTTCTCTGATGAATCCCCTTTCCAATTGTTTGGGGCATCCGGAAAAAAGCTTGTCCGGAGAAGACAAGGTGAGTGCTACCATCAGTCCTGTGTCATGCCAACAGTAAAGCATCCTGAGACCATTCATTTGTAGGGTTGCTTCTCAGCCAAGGGAGTGGGCTCACTCACAATTTTGCCTAAGAACACAGCTATGAATAAAGTATGGTACCAACACATCCTCCGAGAGCAACTTCTCCCAACCATCCAAAAACAGTTTGGTGACGAACAATGCCTTTTCCAGCATGATGGAGCACCTTGCCATAAGGCAAAAGTGATAACTAAGTGGCTAGGGGAACAAAACATCAACATTTTGTCCATGGCCAGGAAACTCCCAGACCTTAATCCCATTGAGAACTTGTGGTCAATTCTCAAGAGGCGGGTGGACGAACAAAAACCCACAAATTCCAAGCATTGATTATGCAAGAATGGGCTGCCCTCAGTCAGGATGTGGCCCAGAAGTTAATTGACAGCATGCCAGGGCGGATTGCAGAGGTCTTGAAAAAGAAGAGATAAACTTAATGTAATTGTCAATAAAAGCCTTTGACACTTATGGAGTGCTTGTAATTATACTTCAGTATACCATAGTAACATCTGACAAAAATATCTAAAAACACTGAAGCAGCAACATTTGTGAAGACCAATACTTCTGTCATTCTCAAAACTTTTGACGACGACTGTACATGGCCATTAAGGTCAGATTTTTCTCCAAGATGTTCAAACATTCATAGATGACCAGCCGGGTCAAATAATAATCACAGTGGTTGTAGAGGTTGCAACAGGTCAGTACATCAGGAGTAAATGTCACTTGGCTTTTCATAGCCAGGCATTTAGAGGTTGAAATTGCAGGTGCGGTAGAGAGAGAGAGTTGAAAACAGTAGGTCTGGGACAAGGTAGCACGTCCGGTGAACAGGTCAGGGTTCCACAGCCGCATGCAGAAGAGTGGAAACTGGAGCAGCAGCACAACCAGCTGGACTGGAGACAGCAAGGAGTCATCACACCAGGTAGTCCTGAGGCATGGTCCTAGGGCTCAGGTCCTCCGGGTTGGGAGGGTGAGAGAGAGAGAGAATGATCATACTTAAATGCACACAGGACACCGGATAAGACAGGAGAATAACACCAGATATAACAGACTGTTCTATTCATGTGCTGTTCTAATAACCAATTTCTGTGTTCATGCAAGTGACTGATCGTACGAATCCTCACTTATCAGAATCTGCAATTTGGCAGTACACCCAGACCTTTGTTTGAGATCGAAAGATATCTCAGTTTCAAGGTCTCAGCTTAGAGAGAAGAAGCTTGTCTGTGTATAGCCATATATAAGACAACTGCTGGGACTGCCCCAGCGGAGCTCCTGGTCGACATGTGTACATATGGTGCCTTGAGATGGTTGGAACCTCTCCAGCGCTCTGACAATAAACAATGATTAAGTTAAGACTGACTTTGAGTGTCCCTAGTGGTAATTTCCACGACATGGTGTAGAATTTCCACGACAGGTGCATTACGGCCACCAAGGGGGATGCCGCCGTGAAATTCTAGGCATTATCAAATGCTTGTCAAATTGTGAATGAGAGACTAATGAAGTGTGTACAGCCTGCGCAAAAAAACAAAGCAGAGCTCATGCCTTTCAAGCAACTTTTTTCAAATCATCATTAGAGTCTCATCATGCAGCCTTACAATGTATTAAAAATCAAAGCATATAGCCCAATGTTTGTAGAACAACTAAAGTTACATTAATAACTCTAAATTAAGCATATAGGAATACCTATTTCTATGTTAATCGCTCAACACAGAATAGCCGCATGTGCGCACTCCCTCAAATCGTTTTGAGAAATGATTTATATTTTATTCAGCTTAGTTCAATTGTATTCTTCATACTATAAAATAATATAAAATAAAGCCACGGAATTCTAAGCAAATCTTATCTGCTGAATGAACTAGTGTAGCCCACAGCCATTTGGCATAGCCAGATCAGGACCTAACATAAGGACAACTCAAAGTATGCTTTTCCAACAGTGTTGAAGGAGTCCCCACATATGCTGAGCACTTGTTGGATGCTTTTCCTTCACTCTGCGGGCCAACAGTTCCCAAACCATCTCAATTGGGTTGCGGTCCGGTGATTGTGAAGACCAGGTCATCTGATTCAGCACTCCATCACTCTCCTTCATGGTCAAATAGACCTTACACAGCCTGGAGGTGTGTTGGGTCATTGTCCTGTTGAAAAACAAATGATAGTCCCACTAAGCCCAAACCAGATGTGATGGCGTATCGCTGCAGAATGCTGTGGTAGCCATGCTGGTTAAGTGTTCCTTGAATTCTAAATGAATCATTGACAGTGTCACCAGCAAAGCACCCCATTTGGACTCATCAGACCAAAGGACAGGTTTCCACCGGTATAATGTCCATTGCTTGTGTTTCTTGGCCCAAGCAAGTCTCGTCTTCTTATTGGTGTCCTTTAGTAGTGGTTTCTTTGCAGCCATTTGACCAAGAAGGCCTGATTCACGCAGTCTCCTCTGAACAGTTGATGTTGAGATGTGTCTGTTACTTGAACTCTGTGAAGCATTTATTTGGGCTGGAGTTACCGGGTATGACCTTGACTGTTTGGACTTACCTGTTGGCTGCTGGACCTGGACCTACCGAGAACCTGATTCGTGTATCGACCACTGCTGTCCTCGACCACGCCTGCGGCCTGGGCAGACCAGGACGGAGAAACCAACATACAGGTACAGTCCTGTTCGAAATAATTCTCTCTGGGGTGATTTTGTTGACGGTCTCCTGCTGAACTCTCCTAACCTTGAAGATAATTGTCACATGTGGTGGAGAATGAGGGCAGATAGTCGTTTGAACCGGATAAACGGACTAGTCCTACGGCTGGTTAGGTAAATTAAAAATAAATTTTAAAAAGTTCAGTTAGCACTCCGAAGGGGAGTCTTTTTGTGGTTTTGTTTCGTTCAGTTTGCTCAGGGAAAATTAGTATGGAAGGGCCATACAGGCACTGTTACAAGCAGTGGCAGCCCAACAAGAGGCAACTAGAGCCCAACAAATAGCTCATCAGGATGCGATACGAATGCATCAGGACACGCAGCAGGTCCAGCACAGCACCAACCAGCTGCTCAGAGAGGAGCAAGAAAGAAACACCTGGGAGTTAAGAGAAGACCTGCAGGGGCTAGCGGCCCAAATTGGAGCTCAGTTACCAGCTACAAATACCCAGAGGCGGGCCAATCATTTTCTTCAAAAAATGACAAAGCAGGATGATGTGGATGCATACCTCACCACCTTTGAAAGGATGGCAGAGAGAGAGAGAAGTGGCCGAAAGAAGAATGGGCAGGGCTTCTGGCACCATACCTGGCAGGGGACGCTCAAAAAGCGTATTTCGACCTGGAGTTGAAAGATAAACAGGACTGCCAGAGGGCTCAGAGGGGGACTATCTAGAACCAACAGACCTGGCAGGGTCCCTGAATAACTTCGGGATGACCCAGGGTTCAACCCTGCAGCAAGCCAGAGCAGATGTGCAGGTCGTGGATGGTACCCCCATAAATGGTGAAATTTATGGGGGTACTTCATCATGAAAAAGGGTTTGGTGTACAGAGTCTCAAAAATAGGGGTTGATGTGGTGGAACAGTTGTTGGTCCCTACCCGGTACCGGAGAACAGTACTGGACCTAGCTCATGGGCATATTCTGGGGGGAAACCTTGGTATCGATAAAACCCGAGACAGGATTTTGAGGAGGTTTTACTGGCCAGGAATTCAGGTTGAGGTGGCTCTACATTGTGGAGAGTGCCCTGAATGCCAGTTAACAGATCCCCGACCAGCTGTTAGAATCCCAATAGTGCCACTCCCCATAATCGAAACACCATTTGAGAGGATAGCGATGGATATAGTGGGCCCACTACCCAAAACTACCATAGGGCACCAATACATTCTGGTCATCCTAGATTATGCCACTTCGGACGATGGCTTCCAAAAATATTGCCAAGGAGTTAGTGCTCCTGTTCACCAGGGTAGGGTTTCCAAAGGAGATCCTTACTGATCAGGGGACCCCCTTTATGTCCCGCCTTATGGCGAACCTTTGTAAGTTGTGGCAGGTGAAACAGTTGAGGACATCGGTTTACCATCCTCAGATGGACGGGCTGGTTGAGAGATTCAACCGCACCCTGAAGTCAATGCTCAGGAAGGTAATTCATAAGGATGGGGAAAATTGGGATTTCATGTTTCCGTATCTGATGTTTGCCATTAGAGAGGTTCCCCAAGCCTTGCTGGGGTTTTCACCCTTTGAGCTAGTATATGGGAGGCACCCCCGGGGAATCTTAGACATCACCCGGGAAACCTGGGAGCACCAGGACACCCCTTATACTAGTGTTATAAAGCACGTCACGGCAATGCAAGACAGGATAGCCACAGTCACGCTCATCATCAGAGAACACATGAGGCAAGCACAAATGCACCAGCGGCACACTTATAACAGGCAGGCTACCCTGAGGGAGTTTCAACTGGGAGATAAGGTGTTAGTGCTGGTCCCCACGGTAGAGTGTAAACTACCACAAATGGGCGGCAGGTAGCTTAGTGGTTAATAGCGTTGTGCCAGTAACCGAAAGGTCGCTGGTTCTAATCCCCGAGCCCACTAGGTGAGAAATCTGTCGATGTGCCCTTGAGCAAGGCACTTAACCCTAATTGCTCCTGTAAGTCGCTCTGGATAAGAGCGTCTGCTAAATGACCAATTATTTATTTATATATTATTTATTTACTAGCCACCTGGAAAGGACTGTATGAAGATAGGATAAGTTAATTATCGGATCCGACAGCCAGGACATCAACCCCCGGAACAGATCTATCACATAAACCTGTTAAAAGCATGGAGAGAGCCAGAAACACTAATTGTCACTTACCCCACACCCACTCAGGAGGCAGCCGAAGTGCATGTTTCACCTACTCTGTCCCCAGCACAAGTACAGGAAGTAAAGACCCTGATCCAGAAAAACAGATGTGTTTTCAGGGATACCAGGACGAACTGAGGTTACGGCTCATGATATTGTTTCCATACCAGGGAGAAAAGTGAGCATGAGGCCATATCGGGTACCCGAGGCTCGACGATACTCGATTAGAGCAGAGACCGAGAAAATGTTGGCAGCTGGAGTGGTCGAAGAGTCACATAGTGAGTTGTCTAGCCCAATTGTGATGGTCTCCAAGCCCGATGGGTCTTTGCAGTTTTGTAATGACTTTCGGAAGGTAAATGAAATCTCCAAGTTTGATGCCTACCCCATGCCCTGAGTAGATGAACTATTGGAGAAAATTGGTAACGCTCAGTACATTACGACCCTGGACCTAGCCAAAGGTTACTGGCAAATTCCCCTGATCCCCAGAGCCAAAGAAAAGACAGCCTTCGCAACCCCTGACGGTTTGTTTCAATACACCGTCATGCCATTCGGCTTACACAGGGCCCCAGCCACCTTTCAATGGCTAATGGACCAGGTCCTAAAACCGCACCGAGCTTACGCCGCAGCCTATTCAGATGATGTGGGGATCTACAGCCCAGATTGGGAATCCCACTTAGCCTGTGTACAGGCAGTACTAAACACCCTTAGGAAGGCAGGGTTCTGTGGGGTTAGAGGAAACCGAGTATCTGGGATACACCGTGGGAAGAGGGTTAATCAAACCCCAAGTTAAGAAGGTTGAGGCAATTAGAGGATGGCTGAAACCAGTATATAAGAAGCAGGTTCGAGCCTTCCTAGGGTTGACAGGTTACTACCGGAAGTTCATCCCAAATTATGCCACAGTGGCCGCCCCACTCACCAACATAACTTGAGCCAGAGGGCCAAACATGGTAAAATGGGATGAAAAGCCCACCAAAGCATTTAGAACATTACGGGAGGCTCTCTGCTGTAATCCAGTGCTGGTGGTACCACACTTTGAGCGCGAGTCGTGGTTCAGACGGATGCCTCAGAGGTCGGGTTGGGAGCCATGCTCTCCCAAGAGGTAGAAGGGGTGGAAGACCCCATCCTGTTTTTAAGCAGGAAGCTGGAACCACGGGAGGCCAACTACTCAGTTGTTGAGAAAGAGGCGCTGGCAGTAAAGAGGACTCTAGAAAGCCTGAAATATTACCTGCTAGGGCGCCACTTCACCCTCATCAGTGACCATGCCCCACTCACCTGGATGCATAGGGCTAAAGGAAAGAACGCTCGGGTGATGAGTTGGTTTTTTAGTTTCACTTTGACTTAAAACACAGAGCAGGGAAGGAAATGGGAAATGTGGATGGGTTATCCCGCATGCACGCCTATTTTGCTGCGGTAGCCTGACCTAGGGGGTCGAAGCTAGGGGGGAGATGTGTGGCAAAGAAGGGGGCAGAGTGTTAAATGGCAGATATGTGAGGGCAGAACTAATAAACGGGCTCTGCCCTCTCACTAAAATGGCCACCCCGACAAGAACTACAGATCACAAAATAGCCGACCACCAAAAACTACAATCCCAGAAGCATGGGGAACGCTCGAGAGTGGGGCCGACCCACATATAAGGGGTCAAGACAAACCAGGAAGAGGGAGAGAGAGCAAGTGGCTGTGGATCTGTGAACCACGGAAAAATAGAAAAGTGACAATATACAGTGAGCTCCATAATTCACTGGACAGTGACCATTATTTTGTTATTTTGGTTCTGTACTCTAGCACTTTGAGTTTGAAAGGATACAATGACAATGAGGGTGAAGTGCAGACTGTCAGCTTTAATTTGAGGGTATTTTCATACATATCGGATGAACCGTTTCCGAATTATAGAAGCTTTTGTACATGGTCCCCCCCATTTTCAGGCATCAAAAAACATTGGACAGTTTAACATAATGTAGAATAAAGTAATCATTGTTAATATTTGGTCGCATATCCTTTGCATGCAATGACTGCTTGAAGTCTGCGATGCATCGCCATCACCAGACGCTGGGTATCTTCCCTGGTGATGCTCTGCCAGGCCTGTACTGCAGCCATCTTAAGTTCCTGCTTGTTTCGGGGACTTATTGCCTTAAGTCTCCTCTTCAGCATGTAAAATGCATGTTCAATTGGATTCAGATCTGGTGATTGACTCGGCCAGTCAAGGATTTTCCACTTTTTGGCCATCAAAAACCCCTTTGTTGCTCTAGCAGTATGTTTAGGGTCATTGTCTTGTTGCATGATTAAGTGCCGTCCAATGAGTTTGGAGGCATTTGGTTTTATCTGAGCAGAATTCATTGTTCTACTTCTGTCTGCAGTCACATCATCGATGAAGACAAGTGAGCCAGTTCCACTGGCAGCCATACAGGCCCAAGCCATAACACCCCCTGCACCATGTTTCATGGATGAGGTGGTATGCTTTGGATCATGGGCATTTCTTTTTTTTCTCCACACTTTTGTCTTTCCATCACTCTGGTACATGTTAATCTTTGTCTCATCTGTCCACAATACTTTTTTCCAGAACTCTTGGGGCTCTTTTTAGGTGCTTTTTAGCAAACTGTAATCTTGCCTTTCTGTTCTTCAGGCTTATCAGTGGTTTGCATCTTGTAGTGTACCCTCTGTAGTCCTGCTGGTGTAGTGTTCTGCGTATGGTAGACTTTGACACATCTACACCTGCATCCAGGAGAGTGTTTTTGATCTGTTGGGCTGTTATCAGGGGGTTTTTCTTCACCATAGAGAGTATTCTCCGGTCATCCACTACAGTGGTCTTCCTCTGTCTACCGGGTCTTTTGACATAATTGAGTTCACCGAATGTTTTTTTCTTGTTAATGATGAACAAAACTGTTGACTTGGGCATGGCCAGGGTTTTTGCAATGTTCCTGAATGATTGATTTTCATTTCTGAGCCTTATGACGGCCAACTTCATTTGCATCGACACGGCTGTCTTCCTCATGTTGTCACACCCCAATAACAACCTCCAAAGGCAATAGCAACGTCTAGAATCATTACTATTCATCAACAGCTCTCCTGCATTCACTAACGACACAAATGAATACACCTGCCTAACGACACACATCTGTGAAGCCAATTTAACAAATACTTGTAGTACCTTAAAATGGGGGGACCATGTACAAAAGGTGCTGTCATTTCTAAACGGTTCATCCGATATGTATGAAAATACCCTCAAATTAAAGCTGACAGTCTGCACTTCACGCTCATTGTCAGTGTATCCTTTCAAACTCAAAGTGCTAGAGTACAGAACCAAAATAACAAAACAATGGTCACTGTCCAATGAATTATGGAGCTCACTGTATATATATCGGCTGGAGTTACCGTGTATGACCTGGACTGTTTGGACTTACCTGTTGGCTGTTGGACCTGGACCTACCGAGAACCCGATTTGTGTATCGAACACTGCTATCCTTGACCACACCTGCGGCCTGGGCAGACCAGGACGGAGAAACCAACATACAGGTACTGTCCTGTTCCAAAGAACTCTCTGGGGTGATTTTGGTGACGGTCTCCCGCTGAATTTGTGTACAAACTCTCCTAACCTTGAAGAGGATTGTCACAATATTCTTTAAAATATTTTCCATTATTATTTTCCACTAAGCCTACCATCCCTCCCCTAATTGGAGTAAACTAATAGACAACAACACTTAGGCTTCTACTTCCATCTTATACATACTATGTACATTTTACGGACAGAATATTTTACAATAGTTATCTTTTGTTTATTTTTAGTCCCATCCTTCAGCTCCACTCAACCCCTCCCATCTATCTCTGAACACCATTCAGTTTTGATTTCTATTTGCCATTCCCAACTATTTTGCAATCTATATGGCACAGCGGTCAATTTTTTGGTCCTTAAATGAAACTGGTATACTTTTTTATTTATCACAATTTTCTTGCCAATTTTGGTCTTTAATGCAGGGCCGACAGACAAGTTCCTTACCTTCTCCCCCTTACACTTGCCTCTTCCATATATGCGGTAATGTTGCAATTTTTATTCTATTTTTTTTATCAATTAGTACATTTGAGTTTAACCATAATATTTGTTGTAATAGTTGTTCTGTCGTTTCTGGTGGATTGCAACCAACTTTCTATGGTTGTTTTAAAAATAGCAATATTTTTTTAGATTATTTCATTTTCAAATAACCGGTTGTAATCTGAATAAAGGGGAAAAGGCCATTCTTGAACATGGGGTGAGACATTCTTACTAATCTGCTAGTGAACCAGTTCGGATTTAAGTATAACTTTTGTATGACTGAAGCCTTTTGTGAGATGTCTAATGCTTTAATATTTAATAATTTCTGTCCTCCGAATTCATATTCATTATATAAATAGGCCAGTTTAGCAAACCTACCAATATGACAACCGAATGATCAGTTGCTGGTCAAACTAGATTTAGATTTGGATTTTAGTCATTTAGCAGACGCTCTTATCCAGAGCGACTTACAGTTAGTGAGTGCATACATTTTTCATACTTTGACAGCATTGCGCCACTTGCGTCATGACTACAGTAGGGACCGGATAAATTCATGTTCATCACTCACCACGTTAGGTCACCAGATGCTCGAAAACAATAAGTCTCTGAAAAAACAAGTAAATTGTTAGCTAGCTAAGTTTTTCTTTGTTGGACCTGGGTTTGCAATGTATGCAATTTTAGTTTGTGTGCTTGTTGGTTTAGCTTTCTGTAACTTTGTAGCAAGTACGGTCTGCATGTATATTGCGGCATGATTGCAAGGTGTCCTGATATCTTTTCCAACTGTCCCCTTATCTGGTTTCAACGTCCATTCTAGAATGCCCTTCTAGCCAATCAGAATTGAGTATTCAACAATGCTGTGGTATAAGCATAAATAGCGGATCTGCTACAGTCTTCTCAGTATACTGTAGTTGCACAGGAGGCTGCTGAGGGGAGGACGGCTCATACTAATGGCTGGAATGGAGTGAATTGATACCATTCCATGTATTCCGTTCAAGCCATTACTATGAGCCCGTCCTCCCCAATTAAGGTTCCACCAGCCGCCTGTAGTGCCATGTTGTTTTTAAGTAAACCAAACTCTGACTTATGTTGCACCAGGGAGTAAACAACATATACCCCCGGAGGCAGAAGTTCAATTCCCTGTTCTGCCACTCATCTACGTCTCTATCCTAAAGATGTCAAAAAAACAAACTTGAAAACCATTCAAAAATATATTTAAAGAGTTCTGTGTGGTTATGCGGTCGGAAAATGATACAGCTCAGCAACAGGTGGAGAAGCATTTAAAAAAGTTGAACCTAAACTGGCATAATGCCCACACCATCATTTGCATTAATTTGACTCGATAATGAACAACAGGGTGATGTGAAAAGAGTATGAGAAAATATTTTAACCAAACCAATTGTCTCGAATCAGATTAATATTTGCAAGCAGGCATCCTTGGATAATTGAACAGCCAGACAGATAAGGTGAGGTAATGGGAAATATTGATGATATGTTTCCCTTTTTTTTAACCCACGTTTGAATAGCACATTTAACACGACCTTGGCCATTGCTGGTCTGAAATGTGGGTTATGAGGAATATGAGTGTGGCATGAGTAAGCTACAGCTCCCACTGAACTTTCTACCTCCCCACACACGCAGAGAGTTGATGCCACTCATACTTGCATACACAGCAAACTGCTAGCACATGCTAATTGCCGTGAACAACTAGGGGGGTTTCATCACCATGGAAATGCATTGATGGAGAATGACTGAGTCATGCTTCAATTGGCAGTTGAAAAACAAACCACGTTGAATTACTATTTACGCAGCAAATAAGTTAAATCGGTTTGAAAATGAGTGGGTGTAATAAGCAAGACATTACAAGTTTATTTAAAAACACCTAAATATATTTATTATAATTCTCTTGTTTTGTGGTTGATTTAAATCAATTATTTAGTCATAGCATTTCTAGTTTTTAGCACAATCTGTACCTTAGCTGGAGACTAATTTTAAATCAAATAGTTACCACACATAGTTAACAAGGTGTTCAGCTGCAATTCAAATCTAAATGCAAAGTAGGAGTGACTAACTATGAGGTCTGGTCAAATATTATATGGCAATGAAATATATTAATTGATTGCAGCAGATCATTCATCAGCCGATTGTAGTTTTAAAGTTGGACATAGCCATACAGATTACCGATCTATCTTTTGGCCATTACACATAATGTCATAAAAATGTTCACTATTTCATATTCAGAGCTATTCAGCCATTTTAGAGTCTAAAATGACCTGCTCTGATCTGTAGACCATTTGAAAAGTTTAGACAAGTTTCAGTTCTTTGTTTCATTCTAGGTTAGAGACAGAGAATGACCTTGAGGGAGACATGACTGAAGAAGACTAGAAATGCTCACATGCACACACACACACACACACTGGAAAGTAGAAACACACTCACCTATGGACACACTAAGACACCTTATGCATGCGCCCAACTGAATTCATAAAATAGACATACATTTTCCTTTGGCATACACACACGCACTTTCTATGACACACAATGTAATTCCTATATGGCACATACACTATTTCTAGGTACATTTTCACAGGCATACAAAGTCAATGACACACACACACTCCCACAGGTAATCCTGCAGGCTTTGATGAGGTGACAGTTGTTATTCACGCTGTCCCTCTCCAACCGAGCGCTTTGTTGTTAGCCAGGGGGTTAGCCCGCTAGCAAGGCCACTCTGTACCGCACTGAGTCGTGTGTTCTCTCTTTCAGTCATATCTCTCTGAGGTCACAGCGAGACAGGCATATCCTCGGGCAGTCTCACCTGAAGGCCCCCTCCGCATAGTCTAGAGAGTTGGCATGAATAGGGGATATTGAGGCACAAAGTGTGTTTTGAAAAAGTTTGATTTGGCTGGAAGTTTCCCTGAGGCAGAGAATGGGAAGGCTATCATTTTCTTTCTTTCTTTCTTTCTTTCTTTCTTTCTTTCTTTCTTTCTTTCTTTCTTTCTTTCTTTCTTTCTTTCTTTCTTTCTTTCTTTCTTTCTTTCTTTATATAATAATAGACAAAAGATTTGTAACACGAGGATCATATTAGCATCCACACACTGATTTGAGAGTAAATAAACCTCACTGTCTGATGGGTCTAATTATGGATGAAGGGAGGAAAGGTTGCAATTAAGGAGATCAAATAGATGAATCTTCCTAAAATGCATTTAGAATGACAAGTGAGCCTCCGGGCCACCGTAGTGGCCAACTTGGATGGATGACACACTTTTTAATTTATATGATTGTCGATTGTCTTTAGTCGAAGGACGATAGCCTGTGAGAGTCCTCCCCTTGTCGTTGTTTATGCATTCACTCGCAATTCATTTCTTAATGAATAGAGACCACTAACTGAACCGTTCCTCCACAGGCGTTAGTTCGCTACATTGCTCTGCATGAGATAGAATACAAAGGATATTTTCTATTGAGGAGTGATTTATAGAGCATAGTTTTTTTCTTATTCTACATTGTTTACTTTTCAATTAGCCTTGAAGTGCCTCTTTAGCAGTGAAGGACAAAAGCAGTTGGAAAGTCTACAAAAATGTATTGAGGAAGTCATCTGTTTTATCCCCCCCATTTGGTGTGCATTGGCCTTCAACCGTGACATGTTGATGGTGATATTTAAACCTTAGAAGACAGGAAAAAGGGAAAGAGAGAGGTAGAGAGAACATGGACCTCTTTGTTGCCCTAACCTAGAAAGAT
Source organism: Coregonus clupeaformis (assembly GCF_020615455.1). Classification (NCBI taxonomy): domain Eukaryota; kingdom Metazoa; phylum Chordata; class Actinopteri; order Salmoniformes; family Salmonidae; genus Coregonus; species Coregonus clupeaformis. The sequence continues at coordinate 51,825,168 of NC_059220.1, forward strand.
GGAGAGGGGGACAGAGAGAAAGAGAGATAAGGAGAGAGACACAGAGACAGAGGAAGTCAGGTTCTCCCCTGTTTGCCAAAGAGAGAGCAGGCCCATTTTCCTGTCTCATCAGCATCAGAGAGAGATACAGTGTGTGACAGAGCAAATACAAGTGAGAGAAACAGAGCAAGAAAAACAGAGAGAGATGGAGAGAGAGAAAGTTGTTGCAAATTCTCCCAGGCCATATACACAGTGAATGCAAACGCATGGATTTGAAATGAAATTATGCACACCAAGGAGTTTTGGCCAGAGGGGCCTCTGGGATGTGTGTCTGTGTGTGTGTGTGAGCGGCTCAATATCTCGCAATCCTCCAGCTCCCAGATGCCCCATGGCTCATGGAAGCAGTGTTGTTATCTTTCTTTCTCTCTTTTCTCCCCTTCCTACCCTCTCTATCTCTCTTTCTCTCCCCATCCTCCCTCTCTCTCTCTCTCTCTCTCTGTCCCCCATCCTCCCTTTCTGTCTCTTTCTCTCTTCCTCTTCTTTATACCCACCGCTTGCCTGCCTTGCCGGCTCAAACGCTAGGCTTAGCGTCTATGGGGCGCAGGCCACTGCTTTGAAAATGGCGGCAAAAGCCTTGGTCCAAAAGCGGCTTAGCTTGAACCGCGGACACGGAATGTCATGGTGTAAGTTTCTTTGGTCGTCCTCATTCCTCCCCGCCCCCCTCGCCTTCTCGTGGCGGTCTGGAGGCGAAGTATGTATGACGTGTGATTATAGCCCTGACAGAGCGGGCGCCAACGCATAGCGCCCCATGGCTTTCTGGGGCCCCAGACAAGCTCAAAGTATCTCTGACTGACTGACTGACTAAAGCCTGTTCATCACTAAGCCTTGCAGCAGTGCTTATTCTGTGTGTCTGGGTGGGGTTGATTGAAGTATGATGAATGAATGCTGTAGTGTAATACCTTTTTCAAGTCTGTTTTCATGTTGTGTGCACATAATGTTTATTTGATTTTCGAGGCCAGATTACCATTAAGATTTTTTCTAAGTCATCTTATTGTTTTGGGGATTGCTAACGTCTAACTGTAGAAGGAGACGTCTTTAACCTTTCACTGCAGTGGGCTAAATCTGGGTCACACGGAATGATTCTTGGTAGTCTTAAACAAATCTACTTTGAAACAAAAGTATACACCTCACACACATGTTTATGGGCTTAAAAAAATACACCTGTACCATGTCAGATATAGAGTTGAAATGTATTACATTGTTTGTTTGCATTCCTATATTACACTTTATATACATCACAGAAGACTGAAATATAACAAAAATGGGTAACACTTTACTTGATACCTAGCATCATAACACATTATGACACGTTCATAACCATGTCATAATATATCATAGCAGCTTATATAACTTGTCATAACATGGTCATAACACTGTCATGACACATATTTAGATCTGTTGTGACATATATTGCATTATATTATGGCTGGTTTTGACACCTACAGTTGAAGTCGGAAGTTTACATACACTTAGGTTGGAGTCATTAAAACTCGTTTTTTTTCAACCACTCCACAAATGTCTTGTTAACAAACTATAGTTTTGGCAAGTCCGTTAGGACATCTACTTTGTACATGACACAAGTCATTTTTCCAAAAATTGTTTACAGACAGATTATTTCACATATAATTCACTGTATCACAATTCCAGTGGGTCAGAAGTTTACATACACTAAGTTGACTGTGCCTTTAAACAGCTTGGAAAATTCCAGAAAATTATGTCATGGCTTTAGAAGCTTCTGAGAGGCTAATTGACATAATTTGAGTCAATTGGAGGTGTACCTGTGGATGTATTTCAAGGCCTACCTTCAAACTCAGTGCCTCTTTGCTTGACATCATGGGAAAATCAAGGGGCGGCAGGTAGCTTAGTGGTTAAGAGCGTTGTGCCAGTAACCGATAGGTCGCTGGTTCTAATCCCCGAGCCGACTAGGTGAAAAATCTGTCTGTGCCCTTGAGCAAGGCACTTAACCCTAATTGTAAGTCGCTCAGAAAAAGAATTGTAGACCTCCACAAGTCTGGTTCATCCTTGGGAACAATTTCCAAATGCCTTAAGGTACCACGTTCATCTGTACAAACAATAGTACGCAAGTATAAACACCATGGGACCATGCAGCCATCATACCGCTCAGGAAGGAGACGCGTTCTGTCTCCTAGAGATGAATGTACTTTGGTGCGAGAAGTGAAAATCAATCCCAGAACAACAGCAAAGGACCTTGTGAAGATGCTGAAGGAAACAGGTACAAAAGTATCTATATCCACAGTAAAACTAGTCCTATATCGACATAACCTGAAAGGCCGCTCAGCAAGGAAGAAGCCACTGCTCCAAAACCACCATAAAAAAGCCAGACTACGGTTTGCAACTGCACATGGGGACAAATATTGTACTTTTTGGAGAAATGTCCTCTGGTCTGATGAAACAAAAATAGAACTGTTTGGCCATAATGACCATCGTTCTGTTTGGAGGAAAAAGGGGTTAGCTTGCAAGCCGAAGAACACCATCCCAACCGTGAAGCACGGGGGTGGCAGCATCATGCTGTGCGAGTGCTTTGCTGCAGAAGGGACTGGTGCACTTCACAAAATAGATGGCATCATGAGGAAGGAAAATTATGTGGATATATTGAAGCAACATCTCAAGACATTAGTCAGGAAGTTAAAGCTTGGTCGCAAATGGGTCTTCCAAATGAACAATGACCCCAAGCATACTTCCAAAGTCAAGGTATTGGATTGGCCATCACAAAGCCCTGACCTCAATCCTATAGAAAATGTGTTGGCAGAACTGAAAAAGCATGTGCGAGCAAGGAGGCCTACAAACCTGACTCAGTTACACCAGCTCTGTCAGGAAGAATGGGCCAAAATTCACCCAACTTATTGTGGGAAGTTTGTGGAAGGCTACCCGAAATGTTTGACCCAAGTTAAACAATTTAAAGGCAATGCTACCAAATACTAATTGAGTGTATGTAAACTTCTGACCCCCTGGGAATGTGATGAAAGAAATAAAAGCTGAAAGAAATAATTCTCTGTACTATTATTCTGACATTTCACATTCTTAAAATAAAGTGGTGATCCTAACTGACCTACGACAGAGACATTTTACTAGGATTAAATGTCAGGAATTGTTAGGAGTTTAAATGTATTTGGCTAAGGTGTATGTAAACTTCTGACTTCAACTGTATATAAAGTATCTCACAAAAGTGAGTACACCCCTCACATTTTTGTAAATATTTGAGTATATCTTTGAGTATAACACTGAAGAAATTACACTTTGCTACAATGTAAAGTAGTAAGTGTACAGCTTGTATAACAATGTAAATTTGCTGTCCCCTCAAAATAACACAACACACAGCCATTAATCTTTAAACCGCTGGCAACAAAAGTGAGTACACCCCTAAGTGAAAATGTCCAAATTGGGCCCAAAGTTTCAATATTTTGTGTGGCCACCATCATTTTCCAGCACTGCCTTAACCCTCTGGGGCATGGAGTTCACCAGAGCTTCACAGGTTGCCACTGGAGTCCTCTTCCACTCTTCCATGATGACATCACGGAGCAGATGGATGTTAGAGACCTTGCACTTCCTTCCATTTGAGGATGCCCCACAGATGCTCAATAGGGATTGCGCTGGTCTGGAGACATGCTTGGCAAAATCCATCACCTTTACCTTCAGCTTCTTTAGCAAGGCAGTGGTCGTCTTCGAGGTGTGTTTGGGGTCGTTATCATGTTGTAATAATGCCCTGCGGCCCAGTCTCCGAAGGGAGGGGATCATGCTCTGCTTCAGTATGTCAATGTACATGTTGGCATTCATGGTTCCCTCAATGAACTGTAGCTCCCCAGTGCCGGCAGCACTCATGCAGCCCCATACCATGACATCCCACCACCATGCTTGACTGTAGGCAAGACACACTTGTCTTTGTACTCCTCACCTGGTTGCCGCCACACTCGCTTGACACCATCTGAACCAAATACGTTTATCTTGGTCTCATCAGACCACAGGACATGGTTCCAGTAATCCATGTCCTTAGTCTGCTTGTCTTCAGCAAACTGTTTGCGGGCTTTCTTGTGCATCATCTTTAGCAGAGGCTTCCTTCTGGGACGACAGCCATGCAGACCAATTTGATGCAGTGTGCGGCGTATGGTCTGAGCACTGACAGGCTGACCCCCCACCCCTTCAACCTCTGCAGCAATGCTGGCAGCACTCATACGTCTATTTCCCAAAGACAACCTCTGGATATGACACTGAGCACGTGCACTCAACTTCTTTGATCGACCATGGCGAGGCCTGTTCTGAGTGGAACCTGTCCTGTTAAACCGACATTTTCACTTAGGGGTGTACTCACTTTTGTTGCCAGCAGTTTAGACATTAATGGCTGTGTGTTGAGTTATTTTGAGGGGACAGCAAATGTACACTGTTATACAAGCTGTACACTCACTACTTTACAACTTGTGTATTTAAATATTATTTGGTGTGTGTGTGAGAGAAATACAACATGTACATTGCATGCACACAAGTTACTTCACATACACATTCCCCTTCCTTCCATACCACTTCCATTCCTCTAGACCAGCAGCAGCAGTAGTAGGAGGTGGGAGTGAGCGTTCGATTAGTATAATGTTGGGGTATTGACTCAGCTCCAAGCATTTGAAGCTAATCTTGCCGCGACCCCTCGGCTGGGATGTGGTGCGGCAGCAAAACATCAGCTCCCGAGGCAAACAAGATCTTGCCACACTACAGAATACACTAGAGAACCACATTCTCCATCAGTGGAGGAAGACATGGGGAAGAAGGCCTTATTGTAATTGCTGGGAATGTAATGAATGGAACAGAAGAACCATGCAAAGAATGAATACAAAGTGTTGCATTCATACATGTTTTAATTTTTTCTCCCACTTGAAAAAAAGAAACATTTAATTAATTTGAATGCATTTCAAACTGTTCCATTCATTCCGTTCAAGCCGTTCAATCCCATGTGCCCGTCCTCCTGAGTTCCGCCTCCGTCAGCTGATGTCCATCTCAGCACTGCTGTACTCCATACAGAGAAGTAGGGAGCATGTATGACCCCCTCAAAATGTTTTACTATTATCTCATAATGATTCTGAAGATATAACAGCAATTTAGAGTCAGTTTTAAACGTGTTACATAAAGAGACATATGAACTAATAGCCTACACATGTTACTTATTTAAGACCACACATGCCATTGTATGTGAACTGCAGACCAACACGACTACAATAGATGAGAGTTCAGTGCGAACCCACACAGTATCAGAGCTAGATTGGGTCTTTTTGGACAGATCATTTGGCTCCCTGATTGGCATACTGTTACTACTGCTTTTTCAGCTCAAGACAATGATTATCTGCAGTTATAAAAACATTCTCTGAATATGGTAATTCCTCACTGCAGGACAATATAAAGTGAGGAGAGAGGCTCATTCTGGTCCACACGCATTTTTGCAGTGCATAAGATAATATCTCCACGTAATTACACATTTTTTATTGATTAGTAATCGTTTATTAATCATTACTCCCACATTTGTAAATGTTAGTGACCTAGTTACTCACACATTTCTAAACAATTTTAGTATTACATATTTTAACAAGTATTTAATAATGATTCATAAGATCCTTCATAAGATGTTTAATATAGGACTTTATGAAACATTTGCTTCTCATCGGTTAAGTATTTTTGCATGGCCTCATCTAAAGTGTGGGCTTTTTATACTTTATAAATGTTTTGAGTGACCAGTGTAATTTATCACAAAAAGATGGACATGCCCTTGGTAGACATTCCAGCAGTACCTGATGCTACTTAAAGTTTCAAAATGGCCCCTAGAACATATCAATGGTTAAACAATTAGCACACAATACAGAGGATGTTTAAGAAAATATATTGAACATTTTATTCCAAAACAGTCTGATGTGATGTGTGGTGGCTAGCTATGACAATCTGTTTGCATTGCTAGTAGTATGGGTTGGGATTATGGTTAATTGTTTAGCTAGATAGCTAGCTAGCTACATGTCTAAACAAAAGACTCCACTTTGCCAGAAGATTGCATGACTCATGAAGTTAACCAGATGTGGCTGGGGGGGATTACGACCATCTATTGTATTTCATGAACATGTGTACATGTCTAGGCAATAGTGACCCAACCACTTAGCTAGATGTGGCTGTGGGGTGGTTATAGCATTTCTTTCACATGACTCATCAATTTAGACAAGTGTGTCTGGGTAAGCATCATCTAATAATTACTTTCTATTTTTGATATTGCTACTATGCAAATATGCAAGTAACCATTTCACTGTAACGTTTACACCTTTTTTATAAACTTTGATTTTGTTTGATATAGTGTGTGTTTACCAGAGACTGTAATGTGAAGAACAACATGACCAGCACCAAAGTCAGATTAGGAAATAGGCCAAGGCCTAGATAGTGTATTTTTACCTGGAGTTTTTCCTTATTGTAGGCTACTACTTTCACCACTTTTAGTCTTGAAATCTTTGGTTGTTTACTACACTACCTTACTCACTCTGTTTAGCACATGGTCTCACATGTGAATCCTTAAAGTGATGGTTGAATAGGTGTAGACAAAGAAGAGCTCTCCAGTAGGTGTACCAAAACATTCATGGGCCATTTTCTCAAAAGTGGGGTTACAAGTTTATAAACTTTCAAAGCAGAATTACTTTCCCATTGTTCCTCAACTGCAGTGTATGATATACTATTGTATAACTCTGAATCTCTAATTTTATCCAATGTAAAAAACACAATTTCAAATTTTGCAAAGTATTTATAAAGTATAAATAGCCCACAATTTAGATGAGGTCACACACAAATACTTTACTAATGATGAGTAAATGGTTTATAAGGACCTGTATTAAACATCTCATGATTAAAGTCATGATTAATAAATGATGAATAAACTATTTACTTATCCATTATAAATGCTTTATTACGTTGTTATTATAAAATGCTGCCAAAAATCTAAAAACATTTGCAGTCCATCTAATAATTTGGTCAGGTATAAATGAATTCGATCTCACATGTCACAATCTGACATCATGGCAGGCAACTTTTAGGTTTTACATTAGAGATTTCCATTTTTTAAAATGGTTTTAGGGAAGTAAGAAGTAGGTCTACTGAACAAAGAGCCGTTTGGTAGCTAAATTAATGGCTCTTTTAGCTGAACGGAGCCAAAAGATCCGGCTCACCGAAAATACTTGGAATGCCCATTACTAGTGTTCACTCTTTATCATTCTTGTGACTCAATACTAATTTGGTTTTAGCCGCTACTACATATGCACACCTGTTAGCTTGTTTTTGTTCAGGTTTGTTTGGTGTTTCCCTGTTGAACACCTATATAAGCTGTTTCCACGGGTTTACGTACAAAGCCAATTGAATAATATGAATAGGTGAGCAGCAATTATCAAGATATTTTTTGGCACTGTACCTAGTGTGCTAGCTGGAGTGACCTTGAAGCCTGGGAAAAAGGATATAGGATCTCCCACGCAAAACGGGTAATTGTTTATGCAGCACCAGCGGCTCTCTGACTTTTAAAATTAGCATGAGAAGCAATGTTATATTCATAATAATCATCACATGTACATGCTTAAGGATATGACTGAGGCTGTAAAGATACAGTGGATTTAAATACAACGAAATGCAAAGCCATTATGCCCGTGGATGGCGGAGACTGCATGATATCCAGGCTTATAAATCGACGATAGCTGGGAGAAATCAAGATGATGACTCGTTCAAGAGCCTTAATTTTCAATTGGGGAATGAAAATAATCTGAAATCCTCCATATGATGAACTGAGCGGGAAAGTTTCAACCCCAGCAGTTCGGTGTCCTCCATTCCTCTGTAATTTTATTTTTTTTAATGAGAGTGCATTTTCAAAATGACAGTGATTCCACAGTCCTTAACAGTGCTACTAGGGCACTGTTAAGATAATTCAAGCACTCCTTGTATTGAATTCTTATGAAATGCAACTTTTTAATTTATGACCTTCACAAAAAAATATATAGATAAAAAAGATTTCTTATTACGCTGAGGCTTTAGCAAAGCGAGATGTTCATGGCGGCCTTGCTTCCTTTTCAAGGCAATGAAAGAGAATCTGCAACTGTTTATTAGGCCTTCCTGTCTCCAGGGTAGACAGATTTGACAAGAGAACGGAGCCGTCTTAAACAAAGAGAAATATTGAGCAAGCAGTGCTGATGGTAGAAACCGTAACCCAGCATCAATGCTCAGACAGAAGACAATTTAACAATGCATATTTTCCCCCCCGACTAGAAGGCTAAATACGGCCTCGGTACGGAACGGAAGATTCAATACAAAGGATTGTCTGATGTAAGAGATGTTCTTCTGTCACCTACCTGGGAATTTCTTTTTTTTTTACCCAGCGGGAAAGTTTTTACCACTGCTTATTGCAGTGGTAAAAATAATATTTCAAAAAGGGCCGAGAATAGAGAGAGACAGTACACCCTGTTTGAGATGATGCCAGTTCAAAATACAAGAATCAGACAATGATTTCTATAGTCCCATATAGATTATCGACAGATGGTCATAAGCAAATGTTGATATAAGATTAGGGTTATGTGTAAGGTTAGTGGATAATTAGTAGAAAAACAACAATCCCCTACTGGAAAGGTTCAAGCTGATCATGGTCCGCCAATCACACAGCATAGTCCATTGCGGTAATCATACAGCAGCAATCTGCTGTGGGTAATTTCTTCACTTATTGTGACTGTGCATTGGGATAGTGGGAGGGCTAAATGGGTTGGGTAGGGGGTGATTACTAGTGCCTTGTAAAAAGCAATCATTCCGAATCATTTTCTGCAACCACTCATCCACTTCTTGTACACACTCACACATACAGTACCTTCCAACTAATAGTCAAGTAATAGTCACAGGCCTTTGCTTATTACATCACAAGGCTTGCGAATCGCAATTATAAAGGATCGTAATCTCAGCTACACCTATTAACCTGTTAAACTCTGACTCCCTCTGGTGGCATTTTCTAAATGATGCATAATATTGTATACTACCCTAAAAAGTAAATTTAGGTTTCAAAGCTGTAAGTCTTACAGACACATGCGTAGTTGTGTTAGAATGGTAAGAACTGTGGGATTCAGATTCAGAAACAACGTGACCTCTACAGAGCCCAAGATGCATTAGACCAACAAAAAAAAAAAAAAATTACCATTTTTAGTTTTATGGGGGGAATAAGACATTTGAAATTCTAGTTTGAAATAAAATGTCACCACTTACTGTTCCATAAAAAGCATGAGCTGGAGCACAACCAGAGAAAATTATTTAGTGTAGAGGTGCTGACTAACTGTGAATAAACTGTAAGATATAAAAACAAAGAGAGTCGCACACTTCATATATATATATATATATATATATATGTGATGTCACGAGAGGCTACACAGCTTTCAGCGGGATTGCTCAAGTAGTGCAAGGAGACCAGGTTCAACCAAAACAAGGATTTTATTAAAGGTCTTGGGAAACTAACGAAAGTATAACACAATTCTGTTCTCTGGTGGCTCTTTAAGGGTTAACAGTTCAGGGATGTCTCTTCCACATCCAAAATCATAACTCTCCCTCGCTCAAATAACTTTTCCCCAGTCTTACTGTATTCCACGTTGCAGCTAGTGGCCATCCCAGCAAAACGTCCTTCCAAATGTCCCACACGTATTTCCACAGGTGCATATATCCAAAGGTGAGTATTTCCCAAAGGTAAGTATCTCCAAATCCTTATATTCCTCATGGAAGTGGACGTGCAGCACTCTTGTCCTCCCGAGAGCCCAGCTTGGAGACCGTGTCTCTTCCCTTCAACAAACCTTCAGCTCATCAGCTCCTCATTTGTTTCAGCTGCGTGGGAAGATTGGCCATAGAGGGGTGGAGTTCCCGACCATACCAGCAGATGGAGCCATAGCTGTCTGGGTTTGCAGCCACCTCAGGGGATGTAACGTCCCTCCAGGACACAGCCTCTCGTGACATCACACATCCCCCTCCTCGGGACCGACGTCCTCGTCGGGGTAAAGGCAGCGAAGAAGGCATCACGCCGGGAGAGGGCGTCCGCATTGCCGTGGTGCTTGCCAGACTGCTCTCTCTTCAACTCCTCCAACTCTAGGACCAGGGACTCAGCCTCCTGTTGTCTCTCCTTGAGTTTCTTACTGAACGCATCAGCCTTGGTTTTAGCAGAGTTTAGCTTCTGTTGAGCAGCTTTCAGTTCCTTCTCTCTCTCTGCCTCCGCATTCTTCATCTTGTTCTCCAACACCTTGTACTTCTCCTCTGCCTTCTTCTGGACCTCCTTACTCCTGCGCAGGGTCTCCTCACACTCCTCGATGGTCCTGCGCAGCCTCTCCAGCTCCTCCTGTTGCTTAGGGAAGGAGCTCTGTTGGAGTTTAGCCTGGAGGATATCTAACTCTTCTGTCTTCATGTCTAACTGTTGCTTTAACAAACGATACCTCTCAGCGGTCCCCTTCAGACCAGACAGTTCTTTGTCCAGATTCTGTAGCTCCGTCTCTGTGTCGGTCTGGGCACCTGCCATCCCTATCAGAGCCCGGGCGGGAGTGAGTAACTCGGAGGATTGCACCGGAGCCTTCCCAGGATGAGTCTTGCCTCTCCGTTTCCGAGGTACTCGGGTTATCCTCTCCTGAGACTCTCTCCAGAGTGGGTAAAAGGCTGGGCAGTCTCGTCCAATTAGGACAGGGACGGGGAGGGAATCAACCACCCCCGCCGTCGTGTGTATGGTTCCCCGTGTGCTGGTCATTGTAAGTTCAGTAATGGGGTATTCTCTGGTGTCCCCATGGACACAGGAAACTGGGAGGACTTTCCCGGGGTCAGACACGTTGGGCCCACCAAATCCTTACGCACCAGGGTGGCCCGGCTACCAGAATCCAGTAAGGCCTCCACATCATGGTGATTCACAGTTACCGGGCAGGTGGGGGGTCGATCTGGGCCGCCATCTACGACTCCCAAGAGCGAGGCAACCCGGTGTGTGGGTGCTGAGCTGGAGGACTCCGCAGTGGGCATAGGTTCATCGGCTGGTTTCCCACACTGCCAGGAGATATGTCCCATCTCCCCACACCGGTAACACTGTCGAAGTTTCCCCCTCCTGGTGTACTCTTCTTGGACCCGCCTGGTTTCTGGCTCCCCTGGAGCCGGGATAAGTCCTGACGTGGCTGGGTTCGAGACCTTGGGGTCCTTTGGACGGGTCCTTCCCATTTGTGGTGGGGCCGCACTCCTGGGGTCTTTTCGGGAAGCATTCAGCATCTCCGCTGTGGCCTGGTACTTTCCACAGCTTCCACGGTCAGATCAGCCGTGGTCAAGGCCTGTTGACTGATGAACCGTTTTGCCTCATAAGGCAGGGGCGCGTGAGGTAACGATCCACCACAACGGCCTCCACCACCGCCGCTGCTGTATTCCTCTGCGGATCCAGCCATTTCCTTGCGATTCGGACAAGTTCATGCATCTGCGCCCGAGGAGGTTGGTCTGGTTGGAAGGTCCAACTGTGAAAGCGCTGGGCCATACCAAACTTTGTGAGTCCATATCTGCTGAGGATCTCAGACTTCAGGGCATCATAGTCAGTAACCTGGTCAGGGCCCAGGTCCCGGACAGCATTCAGCGATTCTCCGGTTAGAAAGGGGGCTAACAGACCAACCCACTGTTGCTTGGGCCAGGCTTCCCTAGTGGCCGTGGCCTCAAATGCATGCAGGTATGCCTCAATGTCATCGGTAGCTCCCATCTTAGATATAAAGTCACTTGCCTTTATTGGGCGGGTATTTTGGACAACCATCTGTCTCTGCAACTGCAATTCCTCTGCCTTCAGAAGGTTGGCTGTCTTTTGCTCCTCCAAGAGAGCCACGGTTGCTTGCATCTGGGCTTGCTGGCCGCAACAAGGGCTTTCAATATGTCCTCCATTTCAGTCGGCGGGGAGCCTACGGCCAACTTGGAAAACTGGGTGATCAAACCTTCGGTATCCTCCTCTGACATGCACTATTAACGCTTGAGCGTGCCTGTATTCTCCACCATCTGTGATGCCACGAGAGGCTACCGCTTCCAGCGGGGTTGCCCAAGTAGTGCAAGGAGTCCAGGTTCAACCAAAACAAGGATTTTTATTAAAGGTCTTGGGAAACTAACGAAAGTATAACACAATTCTGTTCTCTGGTGGCTCTTTAAGGGTTAACAGTTCAGGGATGTCTCTTCCACATCCAAAATCATAACTCTCCCTCGCTCAAATAACTTTTCCCCAGTCTTACTGTATTCCACGTTGCAGCTAGTGGCCATCCCAGCAAAACGTCCTTCCAAATGTCCCACACGTATTTCCACAGGTGCATATATCCAAAGGTGAGTATTTCCCAAAGGTAAGTATCTCCAAATCCTTATATTCCTCATGGAAGTGGACGTGCAGCACTCTTGTCCTCCCGAGAGCCCAGCTTGGAGACCGTGTCTCTTCCCTTCAACAAACCTTCAGCTCATCAGCTCCTCATTTGTTTCAGCTGCGTGGGAAGATTGGCCATAGAGGGGTGGAGTTCCCGACCATACCAGCAGATGGAGCCATAGCTGTCTGGGTTTGCAGCCACCTCAGGGGGATGTAACGTCCCTCCAGGACACAGCCTCTCGTGACATCACAATATATATATACATACAGTGAGGGGAAAAAAAGTATTTGATCCCCTGCTGATTTTCTACATTTGCCCACTGACAAAGACATGATCAGTCTATAATTTCAATGGTAGGTTTATTTGAACAGTGAGAGACAGAATAACAACAACAAAATCCAGAAAAACGCATGTCAAAAATGTTATAAATTGATTTGCATTTTAATGAGGGAAATAAGTATTTGACCCCTCTGCAAAACATGACTTAGTGCTTGGTGGCAAAACCCTTGTTGGCAATCACAGAGGTCGTTTCTTGTAGTTGGCCACCAGCTTTGCACACATCTCAGGAGGGATTTTGTCCCACTCCTCTTTGCAGATATTCTCCAAGTCATTAAGGTTTCGAGGCTGACGTTTGGCAACTCGAAACTTCAGCTCCCTCCACAGATTTTCTATGGGATTAAGGTCTGGAGACTGGCTAGGCCACTCCAGGACCTTAATGTGCTTCTTCTTGAGCCACTCCTTTGTTGCCTTGGCCGTGTGTTTTGGGTCATTGTCATGCTCGTTGTCAATACCCATCCACAACCCATTTTCAATGCCCTGGCTGAGGGAAGGAGGTTCTCACCCAAGATTTGACAGTACATGGCCCCGTCCATCGTTCCTTTGATGCGGTGAAGTTGTCCAGTCCCCTTATCAGAAAAACACCCCCAAAGCATAATGTTTCCACGTCCATGTTTGACGGTGGGGGTGGTGTTCTTGGGGTCGAAGGCAGCATTCCTCCTCCTCCAAACACGGCGAGTTGAGTTGATGCCAAAGAGCTCGATTTTGGTCTCATCTGACCACAACACTTTCACCCAGTTCTCCTCTGAATCATTCAGATGTTCATTGGCAAACTTCAGACGGGCCTGTATATGTGCTTTCTTGAGCAGGGGGACCTTGCGGGCGCTGCAGGATTTCAGTCCTTCACGGTGTAGTGTTTTACCAATTGTTTTCTTGGTGACTATGGTCCCAGCTGCCTTGAGATCATTGACAAGATCATCCCGTGTAGTTCTGGGCTGATTCCTCACCATTCTCATGACCATTGCAATTCCACGAGGTGAGATCTTGCATGGAGCCCCAGGCCGAGGGAGATTGACAGTTCTTTTGTGTTTCTTCCATTTGAGAATAATCGCACCAACTGTTGTCACCTTCTCACCAAGCCGCTTGGCGATGGTCTTGTAGCCCATTCCAGCCTTGTGTAGGTCTACAATCTTGTCCCTGACATCCTTGGAGAGCTCTTTGGTCTTGGCCATGGTAGAGAGTTTGGAATCTGATTGATTGCTTCTGTGGACATGTGTCTTTTATACAGGTAACAAGCTGAGATTATGAGCACTCCCTTTTAAGAGTGTGCTCCTAATCTCAGCTCGTTACCTGTATAAAAGACACCTGGGAGCCAGAAATCTTTCTGATTGAGAGAGGGTCAAATACTTATTTTCCTCATTAAAATGCAAATCAATTTATAACATTTTTGACATGCGTTTTTCTGGATTTTTTTGTTGTGATTGAGATAGGGTCAAATACTTATTTTCCTCATTCAAATGCAA